>NC_081563.1:57389085-57460859 GCF_022355385.1 Mustela nigripes
GGAAGCAGGCTCCCCGCTGAGCAGAGAGCCCGATGCGGGACTCGATCCCAGGACCCTGAGATCATGACCTGGGCCGAAGGCAGCGGCTTAACCCACTGAGCCACCCAGGCGCCCTGGCCACATTCTTACTCTTACTGCTGTTCTTCAAACCAGTCCCCCCGCCCCCCCAATGCTGGGACTGCTGGTGACCTCAAACAGAGGAAACACCTTCCCTGTCCGGAGCCTGGGGTGGGGATTTCCATAGCAGAGGCACTGGCCTCTGGTGATAGAGTTCTTTCAGTTTTGCCACATGATCTTGTGGCATAGGGCTGGGTCCAGGTGCAGCTTTAGTTATTTCTGGAAACACTTCTCCTTTTCCTTGACTTCACTGATTCACTGAGTCTGGCTGCCCAGTCTTTCTCTCCTCTGAAGGTGATTTCGGCTCTTCTGCTCAGACCATCAGGCATTTCTCTAAGGGCCAGAATCTCCCATGATGTTTCTGAACTCTGTACACATTTCCAGATGAGTCTGAACTTAGGGATCGGGTGAAGTATAATAGGATATCTATCGCCCTCTTTTGCTCAACAAAACCCCAGTCACTGCCTCTTGCTTTGTTAGCCGTGGTGATCTCTGGGTGGTAGATCACAGGTCATAGATTTTCTTTTTGCTTATCTGTTGTAAACATTTCTTTGACAAATTTGCTTTACTGTCCAGGTTTTTTAAAATGCATTTCAGTTTTCTCTTATGATGCAGTTTTACTCCTGCAGAGTTTCCAGCTCCTTCAAAATCCATGCGTGGCAAAGAGCGTCGTAACCCTCATTCAAGTTAGAGCAACTCCATTTCTTTACCAAAAAGAAATACCTTCAGCTATTGTCTGAACTTGTACCTTGTTGAGAACTCAGCCAGAGTTTCTGCTTAATTGTTTGTTTTGTCACATTAATCGAACAATGAGAGGGTACTGGCATTCTTCACCCACGATGTGGAAGCACAAAATCACATTTCTTTTTAGGTGTGGGGTGGGCAGGGCAGGGAATGTTTTTTGCTTTTACATCTTAGAAATGTTATTCGACAAATAATCAAGTTTTAGGTACTTCTTCATGGGGACTATGGTGTTCAAGCTAAAACAAAGTTTAAATTTGGACATTGTGTGTTATATTTTCAAAGAACCTGTGTGTTTCTTTATACTCTTCCTTCCAGAAAGTTCAAAAGTATGAGTTATTGTCTCTCCACTTAACATACTTTTTTGGGAGGGAAGAGGGAAGTTATGTAGCAAAATTATTTTTCTAAATTGTAGAAGTAGAGTATCTTCAGAATTTTTAGTGTTTAAAGGAAAGACCATGCTTCCTAAGGCAAGGTACTCCTTAAAAAAAAAAAAAAAAAAAAGACTAATATATCTTTTTACTGCTGTCTCTAAAAGAGTGATGAGACATCTGCTGGGGTGAGAACAGGGGAGAATTGCCAGGGGGATTCCTGACACTGGGGTAGAGCCTTAAAGCAAAGTGCCTTTCATCCTCAAAGGGAAAAGGGGTGGAGGCTTAAGAAACTAGAGGGAAAGGGACAGGCTGGGCCAGTCAAGATTTCCAGAGCCCCTGTGCCCACAGCTCCCTTCCACACAGCTCCCACCACAGGGCCAGCATCTCTGGGGAGCTGTTAGAAGTACAGAATCTGGGGGCACCTGGGTGCCTCAGTAGCCTAAAGCCTCTGCCTTTGGCTCAGGTCATGGGGGCTCTCTGCTCAGCAGGGAACCTGCTCCCCTGCCCCCTGCCTGCCTCTCTGCCTGCTTGTGATCTCTGATTGTCAAATAAATAAATAAAATCTTAAAAAAAAAAATGCAGAATCTCCCACTTCACCCATGAATCAGAATCAGCTCCTCCAGATGATTAACCAGCAGTGTCTATGGGCACTGGCTAAATTGGTGGCTTGTGTGGCTACCCAGTTGAGCAGTTTACCTCTAAACCAAGGACAATGGGGGGAAGGTGGGCTAGGAGATAGACTGAGAGAGATCATTTAATTTATAATATATTCTAAATATAATATATAAATTTATGACACTGGACTACATGCTCAGGGTTTGGGTTTTGTTTTGGGTACCAGGAAACGACAAAGAACACAATAAGAGTGTATGTGTATTTGGGGGATGAATTGTTTCCCTTTCCCCTGCCCTCTTGTATTACTGGTAGTCTTTGGATGGGACCAAGGGACTAACTGCCCCATTGGTAACAGACCCTGAGCACATGGTAAGCACACCAGTGAGGAGATTAGTCACTCTCATCAAGGAAACGGTAGAGTTTTTCATGAAGGTCCCCATTCTTCGGGCTCCAGAAATTACTGGAAAGGGAGTTGTAAGCCTATGGGCCTTGGCCGGTTTGGGCATGGCCCAGGATAGAGTAGGAACGGAGACCTTAGGTGGGAGGCAGCCATGGGCTGGGCTGGGTAGTCTGCTCACATGGGGCCCTGGGTTGGCGTCCCCTTACACTACCCTTGTTTGTCAAGTACTGGTAAGTCTCGGTCCCTGCCCCTGATGGGGGACCTGTTGATCCTTACTTTGAGGGCTCGGATTCAGAGTTCCATAAGCGCTCTGGATTCACTCAGGTTAAACTTCTCACCCTAAACAAGTATGAAAATAAGGGACTGAACACAGCTCATGGATGAGTCTCTGGCCTGGTTCTTTTTGGCTCTGTCATGCACCAAACCTGGCATTGTCCTTAAGACCCGAACCTCAGTGCTAACTCATGGTGGTTTTTAGCTATTTACTCTCCCTAGTTTTTCCATGTTTAGAAGTTCCCTTTTTACGTAAATGTGTATGTTTAGGTTAAAGTTCACATTTTTAGTTAACAGTCTAAACTATTAAATCTGAACTGGAAAATACACATTCGATGTTGCATAGGGCTAATTATTTTAATATTTCTGATTTTGTTTAACCAAGTGCTGTAGTATGTCTGCTCTGGGATTCATATATACACAATTACCTAATTTTGCAACATGGGTCCTGTTTACTTCAAAAATAATTTTGAAGCATTTACCTGGTATGCTTTGAAATTTTTGTGTTTTTCTGGTATTGAATATATTTAGCTGTTGTTCTCTGTTCAGTAGGCTGAGACTTGGGTGTGCTTACCATGATTTTGTGTGAAAACTGATGAGGCTTACAAATTATTCTATAGGAAAACTAGAACCCTCTGAAGGGAGGGAGTTCATATTCCCTTTTCAGTGGTCCCAGCTGTATTCCTGAAGGAGAAAGCACTATCAGGAGCTGTGCGTACAGCTTACAGAGGAGATTGTTTGGGTAGCCATTTGGAATTTCTGTCTCCAGTGTTGTGTGACTACAAGTGAGGGAACCAGCATCAATTGAGTACCTACCACTTAAGCCATTCTGCATGAGGTTTTTAGCATGCTGATCACAAAATCAACCTGTCACAGAGGAAGAGTTCCCCCAGCCGCCCCCTGCCAACCTTGGGGTTTTAGGTCTGCAGGGTATTTGCTTGAGTACCTCACAATCCAACTGTTTTTGTGTAACATTAAACCAGCTTCAACTTAAAAAAAAAAAAGAAAAAGAAAAAGAAAGTAGCTCTTAAAGAACTTTATGTGGGCAGTATTTGTTGTGTGAAATGTGTCCAGGCAGGCAGGACTCTACAGTGAAGGCTCTGATGGACAGACTCATGCCTGGGACTCCTGAAACAAAGTGTTTGTAGACACACAGAATGACCGCCGAAGGTCCAAAACCTGAAATGTCCTCTCTGAGACACCCTGAATGTGTTGCTTGGTCTCTCTTCTTCCGTTGACTGGGAACCATACCGGAAGGATGGGGATCATCTACTTCTGACAAATCTGTGATTACATTCAGACCTTACCAGGTTGGCAGTACCTTTTGGGTCTTGGGTAATCAGAGGTGACCGTACATCTTGTAAGGGGGAGCTGTGCCCTAAGCGGAGAATGCAGCAAACAAGAAAAGTGCAGATGGTCTGGCCCCTCCCCACAGAGATGGGGTGGAGAACAAATGATCTAGCAACCCAGCTCAGTAAAGCTATTGCTGTTGCTCTCATTGGTTATGAATGGCCTGTGGGGGAAGGAATGTGCCTTGACTAAATTTGGGGGAGATCCTCTAATAGTAGAGGACACACAAAATTAATGCCTGCACTTTTTCTTTTAGATTTTATTTATTTGACAGAGATCACAAGTAGGCAGAGAGGCAGAGAGAGAGGGGGAAGCAGGCTTCCTGCTGAGCAGAGAGCCCGATGTGGGGCTCGATCCCAGGACCCTGGGGTCATGACCAGTGCCAAAGACAGAGGATTAACCCACTGAGCCACTCAGGCACCCCACCTGTGCTTTTTCCGATACTATATCATCCCCCTCTTGGCCTCACTATCTCCTATAGAAGGATCATTTGCCAATTGCTGGAAAAATCAACTTTGCCTGAATGTTTAGGAAGCTATTTGGGATTTCCAGTGTTTTTCTTCCTCTTCAAGAATAATAAAGCAGGCCCACATTTCAGGGTTGGTGGTGGTCATGGTCCATCTCTTCTGCTCCCTACCTCATTCTGCTGCTTTGCTCCAAAAGAACTTCTGGGCTCACAAGCTTTTTCCCTGAAGAGGTCATCATTTCAAGGGAACTGAGATCTCATTTAAAGTTTCTAGTTAAGAAAATCCAAGGCTCTTGTCTTTCTTTGGCTTTCCAGTGGCAGTTGTTAGGGAATGAAGCATCGATCCACCCTCTCAGCTCTATCCACCCCTGTGTCCGATGGAATACGACGACAGGAAGGCAGTGCTGGCTCTCCTGTTTACCCTCCTTCTTTCATGCCCCCCCACGGTGCTGACAGCGGCCAAGGAGGTGGTGAGATTTCTGCCACGGCGCTAGCTGGGCCACCTGTGAAGCCACTGCCAAAGTCAACATGTGCAGCCTTTGTGTCTGGCCAGTAGGTTTCATAATGGTGGTTAATGGAAGTTCCTGTTCAGATGCCCTCGAGCTCGTTGTGTAATTCTGTCTCTAGAGCTCCCGGGCATCTTCTCTTATGTAAAAGCACGATCTTTAGGGAGCTTTAAAAATTTCTCTTAACTGGTCACTTGGCAAGGTCCTTGGAGGCTCCTGTGAGTGGCCATTAAAGGAAAGAGCAGTAGTCCTAGTGGCCGTTCAGTAGAAATCTGTTGTAGTCCTCGTGTGGACCAGCTTTTGTTCTGGAAAGGTGGAAGAGAGGGCACACAAGTGACTAAGCAGTGAACTCAGAGCCCTGGGACTGTTGGTCTCAGTCAGAGGTGGAGGAGAGGCAGATAAATAAATAACCATACTATAAATTAGAACCAGAGAGCTCTGTGGAGGGGGGCCTGTGAGTGGGTCACTTTGGATGGAAACTGAGGAGAGGATTAGGGAAGGCACGCTCTCTGATGAGCGCCGGCTGACATATGGATGGAAGTGTTGAATCACTACATTGTACACCTGAAACGAATATTACATTGATGTTAACTTACTGAAATTTGAATAAAAACAAACGAAAAAAGAAGCTGGAAGCCTGTTTTAAAGTCTTCTTTGAGGGGAGAGACGAATTTCTGTGAGGGTGAAGAGAGGTGAGAAGGGTTCTTTGTAGGAGCGGTTGTGTCCTCTGTCTTCAGGGCTGTGTCTCAAGACCTACAGAAGGGCCTGCCCGAGTTGTGCAGCCTGAGGGCCTCGCACTTTCTCTTAACCCAAGAGCCCCACCTTGCTTGGTTTAACGCTCAGCCATTGCTGTCCGGAAATTCTTAATGTTTGTCTTTTTGCTTTGGCAGTGGGCCCTGCGAATCATGTAGTCAAGCCCTGCGGGTGGTGATGGGGCGGTAAAGGTAGCTTGAGCCTAGAAGCTGTAGGAGCTGAGCAAGGTGTGGCGACAGGGTTGTAGAGGAGAACCAGGGAGGCTGGCGGTCTGTGGAGGGAGGCTGACCGCAGACAGACAGATATGGCAGATACCAGCAGCCCCAGTTTACACATCTGGTGGAGATGGGCTGCCTTCAGGCCCTGGGACCAACAGCCGAGAGGGTTATAGGAGACAGCAGAGGCTTTTAGCTGGGCTGCAGAGTCTGCTCGCCAGCAGGAAGGCAGAGAAAGGATTCCCCAGGCCAGTGGCAGCGAGGCAGATGTTTTGCAGGAGTGGGGGTGAGGCCCTTTCCAGAAAGACCCGGAAATCTCTGGTGGGACAGCTTGTGGAAACACGCACCACAGCTGCTGAGCTGAGCAAATGACCTACAGATCAGGGTTTGTGTCAGTATCAAGAGCTTCACTAGAACAAATATTCATCCAAAAATAAACTTCCCGCTCTTCCTGTTTTTATAACTTGCCTATTTCCTCCGAGTTTGAGGCCGGTCTCCAGCTCCGCGGGTTATTAATCTTCAGAGGATCAAGACCTCTATAGAAGTATTTCCTGTACATGTTTTATCTACCCAGCCCTAAATTATTTTCTCCAAATGATAAGAGAACTTTTCCATACTGGTGTCAGACTTTTCCTTGGAGAGGTTTCAGTGAGGCAGCACGGTGAGTAAGGCCAGTCCCGAAGGGTTGAGCCCAGCACACGGGAACACCGGCAGGGGTGCGAAGGGACCGGCCGTGGGTGTCTGTAGGTGCCCTCAATCATATCACCTCCCTCTGGATGACCAATAGCTCCTTTCTGGCCAGAGCCCCAGGAGATGAAGTGATTGCCACAGAGGGCCCGACTGGAGGGGGTTTTAAGCACCCAGCTGAATATCCACAGGGGGATCATGGTTCCAGGAATGCTTCTAACCCCTTTGAAGAATTTAAAACACCCCTCATTGGGCCCTAATTTGTTCTTAAAACATCTTCCAGCTTTGCCCTTTGAAAAACAAGGGGATGAGGGTATATTTGGTGCTCATGACTGTGCACAAAGAAGAAGAGAAAAGCCATGTTGACGCCAGGCCAAGTTCAGACCCGGCAGACAGACAGACAGGCTTTGGTATGTAGGCGTGAGCGTTACCGCTTGCCTGCCTCTGGGAGACGATCTTTGGTCTTCTACCTTTCTGTGCTTACAGATGTCAGGCCAGCACACAGGTGAGTTTGTTATTTTTGTTGGGTTTGTTTGTTTGTTTGTTTTTTGTTTTTATTTTTTAATGTAAGCCTTCTTGTTTGACTTGCAGAGAGGCCGTGGGGACTGGGCTGCGTGGGTGGTGGCTTGCGCCGCAGCGGAACTTGGAGGGAAGCCAGCTGCCTTTTCCAGAGGCCTTCCGAGGTGGGGCAGGGATGTCCTATTTTGCACGGAGCTCCGCCCATCCCTCTTGGTGATCCAGGTGACTGAACTGGGAATTTCTGTGCTGTGCCAGACCACAGCCTGCTGCTCTCGACCCATGCTCGTCCCATCTCCGTAGCCCCTGGCCACCTGCGCTGTGGTGCCCTCCGAATGAGGCTGGTGTGAACAGAGTGGAAAGTGACACACTGGGTTTTGAAGACTTATACTACTACTGCTACAAAGAATACGAAATAATTTCTCATTAGTAAATCATTTTGGTTACTTGTGGAAACAAGAATATTTTAGATATATTGGATTATGTCAACTATATTTTAATTAGTTTTGCCTGTTTATTACTTTTTTAAGGTGACTACTAGATAAATCATAATTGCATAGGGAGCTCGCATTACATTTCTATAGGTGGGTGCTGCTGCTCGTCTGTGTGATGAGATCAGCTGCCAGTTGTGGCTTTGAAGGCAGGACGTTCCCAGAGGCTGGGAGGGGAGGGGAGGCCCCTCTCCCTGGTGGCCTGGCTGAGGGGAGACCCAGGCCTCAGCGGAGACTTTCTAGGGCAGTGGGTGGGACAGCCTTTGGCGAAGCAAAGAGTTAATAACTTCATAAGCAGCAGGGATTTTTAAAAATCCTTTCAAAAGCACCCCTCCTGGCTTCTTGTTGTTGTTGTTGTTGTTTGTTTTTTAGCCTACTTTGCAGACCAGTCTCCTTTATGGAAGCTTCCCCTCTGCTGCCCTCTCCCCCTTCAATTCAGAACTCCCCTTGTCAGCATGGAACCTGCAGGGATGGTGGTGTCCTTTGGATCTTACTGTTTTGTTTTATGCTCTTGTTTAGATAGTTCATCTGTCCCCAGGTCAGGCTCCAGTCGCTGTCATCCCAGGAATGACCCAGTTAGGCTGGAGAAGCTACTATTTCAGACCGGTCCACCTTTGGAGTGGTGGGCGTGAAGCTTAGGAAAGTCCTGCTCTGACAAGGACCGCGGTACAGAACCACAGCCAACCTCCTAATGTCGAGGTGGCATTTCAGGATAAGGGTGGGTGGGAATCCCACTGGTAATTGAAAGCCCAGAATAATTCCCCGTTGCAGGGAGGAGTTTCATGTTGACTTCAGAAGACAAGGAAGCTGTTGGATTGTACAGTTACCATTTGCCAAAGACTCTCACATGATGAAATGTCTCTGCTTGGACACCTGTGCCCAGGGATGGGGTTTCTGTCCTCAGCCATCCCAGCAGCCCTGCACCAAGGGGCTCCATAGTCTTGACGAATTTTGTCCACACTTCTGTTTTGGAATACCAAGTTTTTGCTGGAATAATCAACACGAGAACCAACATTTCTTAAGTGCCCATTCTGTGCAATGTGCTTTAGTACACATGCAGTTCATTGGCGTCACAGACTCTCGTATACCCCAAAGTAGGAGCCATTGTGTCCCTTTTTGCAGATGGAGATCTGAATTTAGAAAACTGAGACACGTTCCCTGAGATCTCCTAGCTAGAAATCGATGAGGCGGAAGTACAGCTTGGTTTGTGTGACTCCAGAACTGAGGGCATTACCATAGGACATCACTCTGCGTTGCCCAGACCAGCCTGTGAGCATGTTGTTCCATTCTGCGCATGCATTTGTTTATCAACATGTCTCTGCTGGTGCAGGCTGGGACACGACATCAGGGAGGGTTTGATTCTGGGTTGTTGCAAAAACTAAGCTTAAAGTCGAGGAGTACTGTTGAGTATCTTAGCTTTGCTAGGAGGACACCCTCTCACATGGCTTTTTAAAATGCTATGTGCTGGGGCGCCTGGGTGGCCTAGTCGGTTGGGCATCTGCCTTTGGCTTGGGTCATGGACCTAGGGTCCTGGGATTGAGCCCCACATCTGACTTTCTGCTCAGTGGGGAGTCAGCTGCTGCTTCTGCCCCTTCCCCCACTCATGCTCACTCTGTCTTTATTTCTCTGTCTCTCAAATAAAATAAAATTAAAAAAAAAATTGCTGTGCCCTGCAGTACATTTTCCCCACATGGCTTTTGCCTCCAGTGGAGGGTCCCAGGCTGCCTCGAAAGATGTTCCGTTGGCCTCTCCAAGGTGCCTTGTAGCTTAGTGCAGAAAGGGCAGCCCCACGGCTGACTGGCTGGTTTGGTGAGGTTTGGAAATAAGCGGAAGGGTTAAGAGCTGTATGCTCTGGAATCAGGCTGTTCTCTTCATCTACCTCTCGATGGCTTTGTAGGTTGGGCTCTTTGCTCTCTGGGTGACTGTCTCCTCAGTTGTAAAATGGGGATACTCAGCACCCATCTCAGATAACCACTGTGCAAATTAAAGAGCACACACAAAGGCATAGTTACTTGGCACATCAGGTAAATGTCAGTTAACATTTCATGACGATATGTTCATTAATGCCATTTAATGCTGCATGATGGATTAGAGTGCTATACAAAATGTACCAGAAGATATGATTATGTGGCCCGAGTTTTTTGTTGTTCTAAGGCAAACACATTAGAATTTACACCTTTGTGTCTGAATACGTACCTTTGTACTTGAGTGTTATGTCTTTCAAAGCTGTGACCTCACCTCAGGAAACAGCATGCATATCTTGATCTCCCAACCATTGGCTTGAAACATTTTCAGAAGCCTTTCCTTTTTGGAAATCTCAGATGAAAAAAGATGATTTTATTAAGTATTTAAATTGTGAAAGTAGGGGCACCTGTGTGGCTCAGTTGGTTAAGCCTCTGCCTTTGGCTCAGGTCATGATCCCAGGGTCCTGGGATGGAGCCCGAATCAGGCTCCCAGCTCAGCAGGGAGTCTCCTTCTCCCTCTGCCTCTGCCCCTCCCTTTGCTTATGCACGCACACACACTTTCTCTCTCTCTTTCCAGTAAATAAAATCTCTTCAAAAAATTAAACTATGAAAGTAAATTTGAAGTGTGGAAATGGCCTTAAGTTCATTAGAGCTCAGTTTGATTAAGAATTTGCGAATAAGCTTTGGTGATAGGTCTGCTATGGGTTAAAAAATGGTGTTTCAACTAAAAAATAAGGGTTGGGTTTGTTTTGTTTTACACTGTAGTGGTTGGCTCATTTATTAGAAGACTAGCCTTAAAGGCAGCCCCCAGAAGAAGGGTTCCAGGGAGCTCTTGACTTGGGACAGCAACTTTGGAACACTAATAGAGGCTGCAGAGCAGAAGTCTTAAAGGCAGGGTTTGGGGTGAGTAAATTCATCTTTACACCTAGTGTAGTAAGTAACCCCTGCTGCTGAGCTGGCATTTGGGGCTTGTGTAGCTGGTAATGGGGCCAGAAGCAGAACGTTCCCTGCATCCAAGGAGTTGAAGCCAAAACCTGGCTTTGGATGTTGACTTGCCTTCCACGTCTGTTTACCCTTTGCGATATGTGGAAGTCAAATCTGAGAGTGTCAGCCTGTGTCAAGGGAAGGCCTTCAGGTGGCGTGGGAGACCTTCCTCTTTCTTGTATTGCCGTGGACGGCTGAGTGGCTAGAAAGCACCGCTGAACTGGCACTCACTGGGGGTGGAGGAAAATGCATGTCTCCATGGAAAATGATGGAAGAAAGCTCAAGAGTTTCATCTCTTGAGGCTCATGATGACCAATAGGTTCATCTAGAAGGGATGGGCCCCCAAGCAGCCTTTGGATTATTTTTTACAGGTGGAAATTAGAGGTGCCATGTTCAGTATATCTGAGTTTGTCCTCGCTGTGGAAAGAGCATAGGGCTTTAGAATTTGGCTGGTCGGACTCCAGTGCTGCTCTCGATGGCTGGGTCGCCTCTGGTGTCATAACTAGAATTGCCTAGACTTCATTTCCCTCATCTAGAAAATCAGAACCCGGTTCCACTTCAGGATTGTTGGGAGAAAGGGTCCTAAGAGTTGCACATAGGAAGAGCCTAAACAGATGCAGACCTTCCACCTCCCCTCGGCCTTGGAGAGTGACACTAGAATTAACCCCATTGCCATGCAGAAGCCCCTGGTCACGCATCAGATATGCCACCTGCTGCGGGGGAAATGTCCCCAGTCCTCTGTGAGGTGAGGCTTGTACTCCTGAGAGGAGAATGGCCGGTTCTTCCCGGTTCTTCTCAGCTTTGAATAAGGCCAGCTGTTTAGCAGTCAGCCCCTCTGACAGACAAAGCTGCCTAAGACCCTTCCACCTCTTAAAAGCTTTTCTGGAGCTAACAGAGGCTAGCCTTAGCAAGAGGCACACCAGCACTTAGTGCTCAGGTGAGTAAAAAGAAACACCCAACGGAATGCTCTTTATGAACTTGATATTGATTACTGGTCATTTCCTGTTTGGATTTAAAGAAGGCCCACCTTCAGGTTTTAATCTGTTTGCCAAGTCCCTAGTTTTTACTATAGTCCTAGTGTCCTCCTTGATCACACAGATCATTCAGGGCAACTTGGCCTGGATCCCTGACTTGGGGGTCCCAGTGAGACTGAGTTCTAGGCCAGCAGGGTCACAGGCAGGCTGCAGCAGAGTGTGTGGTGGCCACTGACTCTCACATTTAACCCCTGACTTTCCTTGAACCGGCCCATTAGGTTCCCAGAGCTCTGGTTCTCAGTTCCCATTAGAATTACCTGAGGAACTCTGAAAAAATCCAGAAATAGGGGCCGTGTCCCAAACAATCAAATTAGGGACCAATATTTTTTAAGAAATGAAACAAACTGCCAGGTGATTCCAGTGGACAGCCAAGTTTGAGAAGCAGTGCTCTAGGTGATGGGATGAAAAGCCTTCTGCTACAGTTCCCTCCTGAGTTGACTTACCTTGGCAGGGTCATGAACTCTCTCCTCTACGGATCACCTGGGGCCAGGGTGTCCCCTCTAGGGGCTGAACTGCCTGTTGCAGTCAGTAGTGAGGGAGGTCTCCGTGGCATATAGCTATTCTAACAACCTATTTTCTTATGAAACGTCTTCCACGAAGGTAAAAGAGAATAGTGGAGGGGATCCCATGCCCTCATCACCCAGCAGTCATTCCTGTTTCCTTTGCCTCTCTACACACACTTTCTGGAGAGGTGAGGGGTAGGCTGGAGGATTTTAAAGCAAATTCCAGACATCATTTCATCCATAAATACCTTCATGTACATCTCTAAGAGATTAAAGACTTTATTTTTTTTTTTTAAGATTTTATTTATTCATTTGACAGAGAGAGATCACAAGTAGGCAGAGAGGCAGGCAGAGAGAGAGAGGGAAGCAGGCTCCCTGCTGAGCAGAGAGCCCGATGCGGGACTCGATCCTAGGACCCTGAGATCATGACCTGAGCCGAAGGCAGCGGCTTAACCCACTGAGCCACCCAGGCACCCGAGATTAAAGACTTAAAAAAAAAAACAAAACAGCCACAGTACCATTATCACACCTAAGAAAATGAACAGTAATTCTTTAATCTCATGTAATAGCAAATCCGTGTTCAGTTTTCTCCCAGTTTGTCACAAAAGTGCACTTATACATTTGGTTTCTTCCAATTAGGGTCCAAACGAGTATAATTCATTTTTAACAGTGTGACTTGCACCCTGGGGTAATTAAACCATCATTGTGTGCGAGCACAGGTAATGATGCATCCGCAGGTCTGAGGAAAGGTGTAAATGGCATTTGGCTCACCAGGTGTTTGTGGGGTGGTCTCTCTTTGCCCCTTATCTTCCTTAGCCCTTCTGGTGAGACCTTGACCTGTCGTGGAGGAAGTACTCATTGAGGCCCCAGTCACAACCACTTTTGTGCGGCTCTGCTTCTGCCTGAAGGCATAGCTCATTTGGTAAGCTTAGAATAGAACCTCAGCCTGCTTGTAGAGTGTGAGTCAACTCTGTGGATGGTTTTGAATTTCCTGCTCCTTTGCTGAAGACAGTGACTGGGAAGGGCTGAAACTGCCTCTTGGGGGTCCTCCCTGGGCTCTGCTGAGGGGTCCTGCTGTGCTGGTTCTGTTGGACTTCACCTGGGACTTGTGCCCTGATGCAGGGACCAGCCAATAGCTCTCAGCCCTGCTTCCTTAGGGTGCAGATGGGTTCTGCGAGTCTTCCCCTCCAGCTGAACCTCTGGATTCAGGTCCAGAGGGAAGGAGAGGGTTGCTTTCTGGCCTCTGAGGACAGAAAGAAAGCTACCTAACCCGTTGGCGCTGTGTTGGTACAGTGTGTCCCTTCTAAGAGCTAGAATGCTGTTAGGATTTCTTAGAGAGAGGTAGATGACTGGATGGCCCCTGGGATGAATGGGTGGCAAGTCTTTAGGGGGAGTGAGCAGGAGAAGATCAGGATAGAGAATGGGCAGTCTAAATAAGTGAACTCTGGCTCCCTGCGCAAATCTCTGTGTGCCTACCCCATATGCGTCATATCAAATCAGAATCTCCTATTTCTGGAACCATATTTTTTGCTTTAGAAAGGCTTTGTCTTGACTTTAAATGGGTTTGCAGTTGGAAGGTTTTTATTCCTTCTTTCTCTGTATCATGGTCCAGTTAATCACAGAGCAGTAAACAAGCATCTTAATATATAAAGGCAACTCTGATCTCTGAAGTTGTTTGTCACAGGATTGTTTTCAATAGCAAAAGGTTCAGAAGAACTTCAGTGTCCGTTAATAAGGGACTGGTTAAATCACAGTATATCTTTTTTTTTCCCTACTATTCCTTTCATTTTATTTATTTAACTTTTAAAATTATTTTTATTAACATGTAATGTATTGTTTGACCCAGGGGTACAGGTCTGTGAATCGTCAGGCTTACACATTTCACAGCACTCACCATTGCACATACCCTCCCCAGTGTCCATCACCCAGCCACCCTATCCCTACTTCCCAACCCCCAGCAACCCTCAGTTTGTTTTGCGAGATTGAGTCTCCTATGGTTTGTCTCCCTCCCGATCCCATCTTAATTAATTTTTTTCTCTCCCTACCTCCCACGACTCCCTGCCCTGCCTCTCAAATTCCTCATATCAGACAGATCATATGAGAATTGTCTTTCTCTGACTGACTTAATTTGCTCAGCATACTACACTCTAGTTCCATCCACATCATTGCAAATGGCAAGATTTCATTTCTTTTGATGACTTTATAGTATTCCATTATATATATATATTTTACATCTTCTTTATCCATTCATCTGTTGATGGACATCCAGGTTCTTTCCATAGTTTGGCTATTGTGGACATTACTGATATAAACATTCGGGTGCACGTGCCCCTTCGGATCACTACATTTGTATCTTTAGGGTAAATACCCAGTAGTAGTGCGATTGCTAGGTCGTAGGGTAGCTCTATTTTGAACTTTCTGAGGAACCTCCAAGCTGCTTTCCAGAGTGGCTGCACCAGCTTGCATTCCCACCAACGCTGTAGGAGGGTTCGCCTTTCTCTGCGTCCTCGCCAGCATCTGTCATTTCCTGACTTGTTAACTTTAGCCATTCTGACTGGTGTGAGGTGGTATCTCATTGTGGTTCTGATTTGTGTTTCCCCGATCCCGAGTGATGTTGAGCACTTTTTCATGTGTCTATTGGCCATCTGGATGTCTTCTTTGCAGAAATGTCTATTCATGTCTTCTACCCATTTCTTTAAATCTATATATATATATATATATATATATATATATATATATATATATATATAAAATTATATTAATATAATATATAATAGCATAAATATATAATAAATCACTATATATATATAAAGATTTTGTTTATTTGACAGAGATCACAAGTAGGAGGAGAGGCAGGCAGAGAGAGATGAGGAAGCAGGCTCCCTGCTGAGCAGGACGCCCAACGCAGGGCTCCATTCTAGGACCCTGGGATCATGACCGGAGCCGAAGGCAGAGGCTTTAACCCACTGAGCCACCCAGGCACCCCAAATCACAGCATATTTTTATGGCAGAATATTGTACAGATGTAAAAAGGGAATGAATTAGTTCTGTGTTTCCGTATGCAAAGATTCTGAGGAGATAAAAAGCAAGCTCCAGAGCATGTAAATAATATATTTGTATAAACCCTAGAAGGATACACAAAAGACTTTCAAAAGATGGTTACTGTTGGTGTATTGGGTGGGAGAAGGACCAGGACAGGTGGGATGTGGCAGGAGTATACTTTTTTTTTTTTTAAGATTTTATTTATTTGAAAGGGAGAAAGAAAGAATGAGAATAAGCATGGGGGAGGGGCAGAGAAGAGGGAGAAGCAGCCCCTCCCCTTCTGCTGAGCAGGGAGCCCAACACAGGGCTCAGGATCATGACCTACACCAAAGGCAGGTGCTTAACCAACTGAGCCACCCAGGTGCCCCAAGGGAGTATACCTTTTTATATTTTGATTTATGATCATGAATATGTTACCTAGGCAGAACAATTAAATTTATATCCTGCAGATAAGTTGATGGCTTATCATGCCCCAGATAATCTTAGAGGAGCTTCTGACCACTCCTTAGCTGGTGTGTTTGGAAATGGATCAGTGAGCCTATGACCAGCCCATGGAATGTGTGCCATATTTTCCCCATGATGCCCTGCTCAACAGCAGATGATAAATATTTGCTTCTTTTCTGAAGCCCATGGGCTTTCCCCCTTCCTCACCCTGAACTAGAAACTGAGCTGACAACTGAAGTTTAACCAGAAAGGATAGGGAAGGTCTCTTGCCATGTCCTCCAGTGCAGTTGGTTTCCCTCTTACGGGGAGAAGAAGGTGTTGTAGGGGAAGCTGTGGGCCCGGGTTAGGGGAATTGGGATGGCTTCCGTTCCCATTTCTTTTCTGTCCATGCAGTCTTTTGTTTCTCCCTTGGCATCCCGTGTGCCATATTGATTGTGTGTTTGTATTTATTTCCAGCTTCTACAGAGTGGTAGCAAAATCCCTTCCAGCTGAACTAGTCCCACCCTAGTAGCTAAGAATGTTCTGAGGTTAACACTTGCTCTGCACTTGCGGCACATTCTTAGTATTAGGGACATTTCCTCTAGGGCTCACAGGAAACAAACAAATGGAATGCATGGAACAGTTTTCTCCCTCTTGGGTGGAGAAAGAGGGGCAGAGAGAATCTTTGGGGGAGCCTTGAAGCAAAGAACATGGTTGGAGTGAACTTTGTTTGAAAGTATTCTGAAGGGACGCCTGGGTGGCTCAGTCGGTTAAGGGTCTGCTTTCGGCTCAGGTCATGATCCCAGGGTCCTGGGATTGAGTTCCGCATGGGGCTCCTTGCTCGGCAGGGAGCCTGCTTCCCTCTCTCTGCCTCTGCCTGCCACTCTTCATGATTGTGCGCTCTCTCTCTCTGTCAAATAAGTAAATACAATCTTAAAAAAAAAAAAGTACTTTGAAAAATGAAATTCAAGGACACTGAGGACCTATTCTTGGCTCTGCCACAAATGTACCTTCTATATTTTATTTCAGTTTGTGCATCCAGGGCTTGCTCTTTGGTTTTGCGTCTATAAACTAAGTGGGACCTCCATCCATTGTCCATTCTCCTCACTATTCTGTTTTAGCTATCTGGTAACTAATTTTAATAAAACTTGAAGGCCGTCCTGTTAAATGACAACTAAATGAGAGTGAGTAAGCTCTCCTTGGTACCTTTTCTTCCTTGAATGAATACTACAGTGAGTACTGTTCTAGGAGTGAGTACTCAGAAGGTTGAGGTTTGATCGGGGATTTATTATATCACGCACAGGTCTTGTCTTCTTTCGAGAAGAGCTGTACACATAATGAAAACCGCATGTGGTCATAATCACCCTTGGCAGCTCTGCAGGAAGTCAGCATACAGCCTTCCCCCTCTTCCTCCAGTCTTCGGAAGGATCACTATATTTGTGAGAGAACACCAAATGAAGTAGTTGACTAGTGTTCCTGGTCTGTGTTGAAAGATGAGTGGCTACTTCATCTTTAAATACCAAGATCCTACCAAGGGTAGCAACAGACTGGGAGAGGCACATAGACAGTCGGTCCCCAAATCTTGATGAATTCTAGGGTGCATGTGTTCATCAAGAAGAGCCTCTTCTCTCCTTGAACGTACGCAGGCTCTGGGTTCTGTTCTCTTTTTCAGTTGGAAGGCTAACTATGCATATATGAGCTTCCCCTATAAGGCACTTGCCTTAACTACTACAGAGGGCCAGGTTCTTCTCTTGGTGAGGCACTTTGGATTCTCCCCTTTCCTCTTTCAGGAAGTTTTATTATGACTGCTGTTAGGGATTCCTGAGAGGGGAAGATGCTTTGAAAGGTGGGGCCAAAGTCAATGATCTGTAAGCCTATCTGATCACTTTGCACTCTGATGACCAGCAAGCCCTAACTCAGATTCATTGGCCCATTTTTTTAATGGGCTAAGAGCTAAAGTGCTTATGGCAAAGTCAGAAGCAATTTCCAGAGTAATCAGGAGCTTTGGCTGTTCTTCTGGTGATATATTTAGCCTGGCACCTCAGAATTGTAGTGCAAGTAAATATTCTGGATACCATCATCTACTTTTCTTGTTCTGGAATTATTTCTGACTGCCTTTCAGAAACCAAAAGTTAACAGTGTGACAGAATTGAGGGATGATTTTGGTTTCTTGCTAGGTGGGTAACGTAGACACAGAGTCAAAAGTCACAAGCCCAGTTCTGAACCCTAGAGCTAAATTTGAACAAAAAATTTAGTTTCCTCATAGGTCAATTGTGATTGGTCTAGAACTAGAACTCTAAGGTTTGCTTTAGCATTCTAGGCTGCTCTTCTAGTTCTTTAGTTAATATCTGATCCATAAGATGTGAAACCCATAAATTATTTATTTGCACCGTGGGGTGCTGAATCAAAGAACTAAAAAAAAATCTTATTAAGACTTAGACACAATATCTTTTGTTTTTATCAGAAATGAATAAATAGAAAAATAGGGAAATGTTTCCCAGTCATTTTTGTAATGGAGTTCAGACAGTGACAAATAAATCAAATCAGTAAACATGGCTCACATATCTGTAGATGCCTCTAATGCTCTTACTTTCTACCACTTGAATGCCATTTCAGGTGAATGTTTTCCTTTGCATTTTCTAAGTATTCTAGGATGAACTTAGCACGTTTTGTAATGAAGAAAACACATTACAAACCTTTGCTAGTACCTTTCTGTCACTTCCTCCTTCCATCTAACTTTTATCTCCACCCCCTATTTAAGCCAATAAAGGTTAATCTGTTTCTTGAATGAAATGAAAGAAACTCTGGTCTACCAGGGGCTTACCATTTGTTAGACATTGAGCTACAAAAATGAAAATAACCATCTTTTTTTGAGAGTCTCAAGTCCAATGGCAAAGGGGACATGCAAGTCACAACAAAATGCTGTCATCATGGCACTGATTGCCATGAAGACAGAAGAGAATGTACTAGCCTCCATTTCCTACCTCCGGTCTCTAGGATAGAAGTTCTGTGAAATTGCGAGGCTCAGTGCTTACATATGATATGGCCACAGTCAGTGTTGACATTAGCTGCTATTGTTGACCAATGTTGTTTGTAAGGAAAAGACAGTTCTAGCTTTGGGGCGAGAGCCACATCCTTTTAAACTGGTGTGTTCATTTAGGCTGGCCTCTTGGATCCAGGGTCAGAACTTACCTTGTCCCGTCCTCCCCCTCCCCGCCCCCCGTCTTCTGTTCTTGATCCGCCAGCATTGCCAGCTTGCTTTCCACTCCCATCTCTTCTCTCTTCCCACTTGTATTAGTAGGCGGTTTTCTCATGTAGCCCTTACCAATACATGCCTTGTAGAATTCTTGGAGTTTCAGGGATGCCTGAGTGGCTCAGTCGGTTAAGCATCTGCCTTCTGTTCGGGTCATGATCCCAGAGTTCTGGGATCCAGGCCCACATTGGACTCCCTGCTTAGTGGGGAGTCTGCTTCTACCTCTGCCCCTGCCCCTCCCCTTGCTTATGCACGCACATGCTCGCTTGCATGTTCTCTCTCTCTGTCGGAGTAAATAAAATCTTTTTAAAAAAGAATTCTAGAGGTTCAAAGATTGGATTCGTTTAAGCCCTACATGTTCCAGACAAGGGAATTGAGGCACCAAGAAAAGTGACCCAAAAGCATGTAACAGTGGTAAAGTTCAGCTCAAGCTGCTGCCTCCCGACAGAATGAATTTGTAGGATTTCTGACTCCAGCATTGTGTGCTGTTTAAATAGGTGAACAATTGAAGAGCATTGTTGAGAGTTCTCAGAAGAGATTTCTATTTCCACAACTGAAATAGACACATCTGACGGAAGTGGCTTCCATGAGAAAGGTTTGCTTAGCTAGGAAGCTACCATTATCTTGGATAAGTTCATTGTGATCAGCGTTATGGTAAGTGGTAGATTTAAGACTTCCTAGAATTATACAGCCTTTAAGCATCTTCAGGTCTCATTCTGTCCTGCAGTTAAGGAAACAGCCAAGTGGGCTGGCTAAGCTGATGGCAGATTTGGGTCCGGCACACTCCGTCTGTCATGAGCCTTATGGTGCGACTGTGTCTTGAAGAATGAGCTAGCCAGCCTTAAGCATCTTCCAGACACAGACCTCACTGTTCCGCATGGCGGATTTAAATACACTCACTGGTCACCCATTGGGCACTCCCCACATTCCCTTTCCAGGTCTTGAGGCGCTCTCATCCATTGAACTTAAAATTCCACACCCAGATGTAGGCTTGGTTTCTCTCTTCAGTCTGTCTCTGAGGCCAGGCCCTCTTGCCCTGTTTGCTCTCCAGGCTTGAGGGTTAACATGGTCTTTGAATGAATGCCTGGCCTCTGGCGTGGCCATATCCACAGAACCCTGAATGCTCTTACTTCTTCTTGCTGAGCAATCCCTTGCCTCCTTTCCTGATTTCCCAGAGTGACTTTCCCATGTTTCTGATATAGTTTGGATTCCTTCTTCCACTTTGTATCCATCCTGCCCTGTTTGTGTAACATCTTATGCTGGAGGAAATCAGGCTCTCTGGACTAGTAGTTCAGCCCCTTGTTTTTACTCCATACAGACCAGGCACAAAATTTGTGGGTGTGTTGGTTTAACCATAGGGAATGCCCCATACCAAGTGGGCACTGGGTGAATGTCCATTCCCTTAACCTTTCCTTAAAGAAATCTTGCCAAATCCACCAGCCTAGGCCTGAAAGATCCTCATATCATAGCGTTTATTATCTTTTATTTAAAAAATATATATATGGTGTGCCTGGGTAGCTCAGTTAGTTAAGCATCCAACTCTTGATTTTAGCTCAGGTGGTGATCTCAGAGTTAACAGCAGTAGGCTCCATGCTCAGCGGGGAGTCTGCTTAAGATTTTCTCTCTTTCCCTCTGTCCCCACCCCTGGCCCCCACTCTTGCACGTACATGTGTGCACACTCTCTTTCTCTCTCTCTCTCAAAAAGAAAAAAAATCAGCTAAGTGTAATAGCTCACATGCATGTAATCAGTGCAGGTCTCTCTGACTCTGACCAAGCTGAAATCCCCAAAATAACTGTGAGCTTTGGAAAGTGCCTTATTTTACCCCTGTGCCCGCCAGTTACACTTTACAGAACATGGCTGAAAACTGGCTTAGTCTCAAGTGCGACTTGTCATTTTGAGTACGTCTCTGGAATCCTGCTCCCAGTAGGTAACTGTAGAAATCATCTGCCTCCCCCTTCTGTTTCTTTAACAGCCCTAGCCCTTAGCATCCGTGTTGGCATTTAACACATGCAATTTTCTATTGGGTAGACCTTGCAAAAATGTTGATATTTGCCAGTAAGGCAGCAAGTGGCCACCAGAAAGGCTGTGTATCTTAAGTCCACCTTAAGTTTTAATCTCTATCCAAACAGCTAGCTAGGACCTTTTTTTTTTTTTTTTTTTTTTTTTTTTTTTAAATAAGAGAGCTAACTGAAGGCAGTTAGAATGGTTCCTTTTGTTCAAATTTCCTCTTGCAGAGACCAGTCCCAGGACTCCCTTCACCTGCATTATCCATTAATGCAGTGGGTTCATTTTCCCCCAAATAAACAAGCTTTCCTGCCAAAGAAAACAGGCAGCGTGATTAGATGCAGGGACGTGCCTTGGGACGTGCATCTGAGGCATGTTCTTCATTTTTCTTTTTCTTTTTTTTTTTTTAAAGATTTTATTTATTTTATTTGACAGAGATTACAAGTAGGCAGAGAGGCAGGCAGAGAGAGAGGGGAGGAAGCAGGCTCCCTGCTGAGCAAAGAGCCCGATGTGGGGCTCGATCCCAGGACGCTGGGATCATGACCTGAGCCGAAGGCAGAGGCTTTAACCCACTGAGCCACCCAGGCGCCCCTGTTCTTCATTTTTCTGTGGTGCCCTCAGTCTCTACTGGACTCTTGTCTGCAGTGATAATGTTATGGCAGCCTTCGTTTCCAAAGGCCCCTCAAGTTGTAGTAATACCGCCCATGGTGGTCCAGCCCTCTTGAAAGCATCCTTCATTTCTGTTTGCTCGGTTTCCTGAATGCCTCTTCCAGATCATCTTTCACCTCTTGCTTCAAACTCTGGGGACACATGTGGTTTCGACATAATGCACAGATGTAACTGGGGTGGGAGAAGCATGGCTGTGGGCTCATGCACATCACACACACATCTGAAATAGGGAGGTCTTCCTCTGTGAGTGGGCTGGTCAGGAAGGAGCAGAGGTGGAGAGGCCGGCCACAAGACAACGCACTGTGGTGTGTGTTGGGCGGTGTATGGAAAGCGTGAGCTCCAGCGCTCGCGGGCCAAGTCATCGTTAAGAACACCCGTCTGTTTGGTTTCTAAATTGAGACATTGAATAGAGTAAAGGACCAACCACCGAAACTTCTTGAGGGGAAAGACCCGATTCTTTTTTTTAATGTATTTTTTTATTATTTTTATTTTTTTTAAAGATTTTATTTATTTATTTGTCAGAGAGAGAGGGAGAGAGAGCGAACACAGGCAGACAGAATGGCAGGCAGAGGCAGAGGGAGAAGCAGGCTCCCTGCCAAGCAAGGAACCTGATGTGGGACTCGATCCCAGGACGCTGGGATCATGACCTGAGCCGAAGGCAGCCGCTTAACCAACTGAGCCACCCAGACGTCCCAAGACGTCTCTACTGGACGATTCTTTAACCACTAAATGGTTGATCACCAGGGGTTGGGAAACTTTTTCTTTTAAGGTCTAGTTAGTAAATATTTTTGGCTCTGGGGACCATGGGGTTTCTGTCACAACTGCTCAGCTTTGCCTTTGTGGCCGTAAAGCAGCGCTGGACGATACATAAACAGACCAGCATTTCATGGAGGGCCAGAATTTGCCCACCCCTGCCAACCTGAGTTTGTAAGACTTAGAAAGATCCTCACCATTGTCATTGGCGTAAATTAGTGAGCGCTCTGTATGTGGCCAGGCCCCACACTACGAAGCACATGTTATGAGTGATCCCATTTATCCCATTCAGAACAATTCTGTGAAGTTATTAATATTATACCCATTTTACTGATAAAGAAGCAGAGGCTTAGAGAAGAAGGGCCAGGCTGGATTTTGAACCAAGACTGCTTGACTTCAGTTTCATGCTCTTTTACCACTGCACAGTACAGCCTGTAGATTACGTCATCAATGTCCACATCTGCTTTTAGAGCTCGACATTAGCCAGTATTTGGACGTTAGCCTCTCCCCATGCCCCTTAAAAAGCCCAAAACATACAAACAAATTGTTGTTAGAAACTCTTACACAGATTAATACGTGGCAGAAATTTAAAACGAGTCCATAAACAAGTTGTAAAAAATGAAAGCAGTATTCTGCTTCTTAAATACCCAAGGAATGTGGGAGCTAAGTATATAAAGGCCTGGGGCTCTCAGGCCAGAGGCACCCAGGCCGGCTTCCAGGTTCCAAGAGCTAGTCCTCTGAAAATGTGGAGGTAGAGCTGGGCCTGGAACAAGCTACTGTTCTTGGGATGGCTTCACCCAGGGCCGTTCGATTCAAAACCGGCTCTGGCATGAGCTGTTAACCTCCCCCCAGCCCCCCGACACACACACACACACACACACACACACTCACACACACTCACACACACTATACAGGCTCCTCAGTTGTCCCCAATGGTGTGCCGGTCTGAGGTGGTCAGGGGAGACTGGATAGCACGTGCCTCAAGTTGCTTGCTGAGCAGTGGTGGTCATTTCTTTTCTACCGAGTAGAAATGTTCATTAAAGCTGGCAGAAATCAGGTTTGGATGCCTTTTGTTGTTACAGTAAGTAAGGTGTGTTCTGAAGGAAACTAAAGAGTAAAGATCAGGGGGAAAATTCATATCCCTCCTACAGCAGTGTTTCCCAAAATGCTTTCTTCTGCTTGTAGGGATGGTAACGGGGGAGGAGGTTCCTGTGGTCAGATAAACTTATGAAATGCAAGACTAAACAAACAGTATTCTCGAGGATATAGTTTCCCAAAATGTTTGTTTGGTTGTTTTGTTTTGGGATTGTCTTATAAAATTGTTTATAAAGATCATCCTTAATCTTAACCCAGAGTCCTTACCTAATGTTGGCATTTTGGTAAATTTCCTTTATGGTCCAAGTTTTTGTTTTTTTTTGTTGTTTTTTTTTTTTAAATGGGTGAGGTGACAGCCGCAACAACTATGGTGGTCACTAACTCTGAAATAGATCTTTTAAAAAGGGGGGGTATGTATTTTCTTTGTTTTGTGTGTTTAAGTATTTCATCGTCATTGATAAGTTATAAGAATAACGTGAAAGGACTCTCTTTTATTTGTTACCTCTACTAGATGGGAAAGTTTTTTGTTTAAGATTTTATTTATTTATTTATTTATTTATTTATTTATTTATTTATGAGAGAGAGAACGGATGCACAAGTGCATGCATGGGGAGGGGCAGAGGGAGAGGGTGAGAATCTTGAGCAGACTGTGCTGAGCGTAGAGCCCAACACAGGGCTTGATCTGACAACCCTGAGATCATGACCTGAGTCAAAACCAGGAGTCTGACTGAGCCACCCAGGTGCCTCTGAAGGATTCTTCTATATCCAGTTCCCCATTTGTTAACATTTTACCATAATTTCCATATTCTCATTCTCTGTGTATTACTGCCATTACTTTTATATATTTTTTAAAATTTTATTTATTTACTTGTCAGAGAAAGAGAGCACAAGCAGGGGGAGCTGCAGGGAAAGGGAGAGGGAGAAGAAGGCTCTCTGCTGAGCAAGGAGCCTGATATAGAACTCGATCCCAGGACCCTGGGATCTTGACTTGAGCTAAAAGCAGATACTTAACCGACTGAGCCACCCAGGCACCTCTACTTTTTATATATATATAATTTTTTTTTAAGATTTTATTTATTTATTTGACAGACAGAGATCACAAATAGGCTGAGAGGCAGGCAGAGAGAGAGAGGGAGGAAGAAGGCTCACTGCTGAGCAGAGAGCCCGATACAGGGCTCCATCCCAGGACCCTGGGATCATGACCTGAGCTGAAGGCAGAGGCTTTAACCCACTGAGCCACCCAGGCACCCCTACTTTTATATTCTTAATTAAATTTGAGTTATACATTCTTTAATGAACTTTATACTTATTTCTTGAAGATACTTGCAGAAGAAACTCATGTAAGACTAGAAATTTATGATTCCCCCCATTTCTGCCTGTTGCATTAAGACAAATCATTGCTTTGCAGGTGTATGAAAGGTTTTCCTTAAGTTGCAAGGGGACATTTTGATAAACCTATAGTTAGAAGTCTTTATGAGGAAAGAACTTGTCAGAACCACAGAAGGCTTCGGCTTAAGCCTACACACAGTCCTGACCAGTTTGGATTCATGAGGCTCTCTCTTGACATTGTGTGGGGACTTAACAACCCTTTGCTGCATGCTTTCCATCTGCTTGGGCAGTGTTCTTTGAGGATTGGCCTTGACTACTAGCTGAAGTGGGAGCCTTGACTTGACACACCCTCCTGTCCTTTAGTTTTGGAAAGAAAGGGAGCAGTCCAGAGGTCCCAGGCTTTTCATAGAATGTCTGTACTTTAAGTGTCCTGCGGTGACTTGTCACACTTTCAGAACATATCAACAAGGACGATTTTTTTCAACAACATCTAGTTTCAGTAGTGGTTTTGTTTAACATACATTGGAGCTTCCATATCTGGGTTTTTTCCAGGCATGAAATCAAAGCTCTCTTCTTCCCTCAGATGGTTAAGGGAGTCGAGCAAACACTGCCACCTTACAAAGAGATGTATTGGTGTAAGGGGACGATGGATGTGACTTACGTAACCTCTCATGGAGTGTTTCCAAAACCATATAAGGAAGCTGGAAATAGTAACCTCTCCCTTCTAATGTCAACATTGAGCTCACAAATGAGGCTGGGGCCTGTGTCCGCAAAGGAAACACGAAGAACATCAGATAGTCTTGGGAGGAGAGAGCAGGAGGCGTTTGTTCACTGGGTGGATGCAGCCCTCATGGTGGCCTTTGGACACGTGTGCCATACCTTCAAGCTGGAAGTTCCCACACCCATGGTGACTGGGTTGCACTGTGTGCACGTAGGATAAGCCCATACCTAACTAGAAAAGTGCCTTGTTCGGGTACAAACTAGACTGTAGGGACTGGGGGAAAAATTTTTTTTTAATTTTTAAAAACATTTTATCATTAAAATCTTTAGATACTCAAAAGAAGAGAGACTAATACAGCCAATCCCCATATTACTTACTGCACAGTGATCAAGATTTTACCACATTTCCTTACCCTCCCCCCACCTTTGGTAAAATATTCATAACAGATCCTAGTTAGCAGCACATCATTTCATCCCTAACATACTTTCTCTGAGTAGACATTTTCTGAGTACAGTGCCGCTCTCCGAACTTGACAGAATTAACCAGGACCCAAATTTTGATGTGTAGTTTTTACAAAGCTCCTGCAGCTAGGTTCCCTTAAAACCTAAGAATTGACAGTATCCGTGCCTATACTGATTCACTGATTTCTTAAAAGAGTTTGTGGCCGGGAGTAGGGGGTGGTCCTTGCTTTCAGCTCTGAACCAGGTTATTGGGATTGGAGATGCGGGCGGGTAAGCAAATTGCAGTTGTGGTTCCTGGCTTGGAATCTCAGGTATCGAGCTATGCCATTTGCTTCCTGGGCATTTCGTAGTATCATCAATGATTGATAATCAGAACTTACAGGAATTTTTTTTTAAACAATATTTTAATTGGAAAAGGCATCTGTCAGCTGTCATGCTTCCAACTTCCACTTTTGAGAAGCAGGATGTTGAATGTGAGTAATGACACAACAGGCCTATAAAATGCGGACTAACCCTCCGATGACTCATCCAATACGATGCAGTATATTTGTCAAGGAGACTGAATCATATATGGGGGGAACCACTCTTCAAGCAGCCAGCTGGTTCTCAGGTCCGCAAGAGACCATCCATTTTTATCGGAAGCTTTATAGTAGCAATAATGCTAATACCCAGCACTCAGGCTCCACAATGTAGAGGAAATGGCATCACCCAGCAGGTATGTGCTTACTGTTTACGTGAACTTTATTTTCTCCTTGTTCTCTTCTGCCTAACCTTTCTGATAATGTGACAGTTTTTTAAGGGAGGAAACAAAAATATTCTAATTGGAAGGCACTGAACGCTGAAGTGTGTGTGCCTGTGCTCACATGCAAGGACAGATAGGTTACCACTGTTCCTTGAAAGGACAGAGGTCTTTTCCACTCCTCTCCCTCTCTGCAAACAGATTTCTCCTTAGGTATTCAGGTAAATTCATCCCTTTTATTAAGCCCTGAGTTTAAAAGGCTGCCTAGGAAACAGCTTTTGCAGAGGTGGTGTTTCTTTTGGGTGGATAGCTCAAAACTTTAATAAATGAATGAATGAAAGAAAGAGCAAGCAGAGGTGAGCTAACAGATACAGTCTAATAGTAACAATTGTATTTATTATGTTGGATTTATTTTCAATATTGTGATTTTTCTTACCTCCAAGATACACAACTTAATGCAAGAAAGCTTTAACCCTGTACTGAGTAACTGTGTCTAATTTTTGCAAATCATAATTTGTTCATACTAAATTCATGCATTAACTTTTCTAGGTGGGAGAAAGGGTAGTGGGGGTTTAGTAACAACATTTAATTATAGCTTTCACATGATCTGAAGGATTGTTCTGCATAATTGGGAAGCTGTGTCGCCTGTCTGACCTCTCTTTCTTCACTTACTAAATTTAAACAATGCCTGACTTGTGAAGGCACAGATCTTGTTTATTTGAGTATATTAAACATTCCTCTTTGTGTTGACAGTCCATTCGGTATCTCCTCATATTTTTAAAAAATACTTCTTGTGTCCTACTTGTTAGGGACAGATGCTATAGTTAGTTTATAGTAGTACTATTTATGCTTTTCTAGTCTGTCTGTCCAGAATGGGTCGAGACCTATAACACAACTACCCACAAATTTGCCTAAGACTGAACATTTGTGTAACAGTCCATCGATGCGGGTAAATGCTGTTATCACTCAGAAAGCATTAAACAGATCTAGGCTTACCGAGCTGGAAATGTAGGCAGTCTTTGTTTCTCTTCCCCTTTCTTGTAAAGCCCATAATAATGACTTGTTTTCTTTGAGGGACGTGTATTCTAAACTGTCCCTAAGTGTATCAAATTTACCTATTTACATTCAGAAATTCAGATAATAGGGAAAAGCAGCATGAAGAGAGTTTGTTTTGTTTCTCTTCTGTAGATTAAGAGGTACACTTTTTTTAGAATGGCCAGTTTGTTTTTGAAGACAGGACCATCTCCAAATTTCATTAATTTTGCATTCTATAAATGAAAGCCACCTGTTATGCTGTAACATGCTAATTATGGTAGAGGACAATAATGAAGAAGAACAGTATTTGAAATATGTGGGGGTTTTGCTAAGAATTTTCCTGCCCACATCTGTAGTGCTTATTTTTATATGTGTATGTGTATACATGCATATATAGTACATATTTAATAATAGCATTTGGTGGTATTAAAAAATACTTCAGATTCAAAGTAAGCCTTTTTATTCCTTCTCATTAACTTTTTTTTTTTTAAGTTGTAGAAGAAAGGCTGCTTTAAAAATGTTGGCTTGAACTAAAGCCTGAATTTGTGATTCTTTAATAGATGAGGTTCTCTTGCTGGTTTGGTGGGCACCATTGGTTCAAGTTTCTCTTGGTCAAAAGTTACCAGAAAAATCATGGGACCTAAATATATGAACTAAAGACAGAATAGCTCATTTGCTCTGATTTCACTGGAATCTTGGGTTCCACTTTATCATTTTTTCCCCTTAATAACTCCAGAAAGTGGTTACAGGCAGGTGTATAAAAACATTTGGTCTAAAATTCTCGGTGAATTGGCATTGTCTTGCTTTCCCTGTGCTCTGCATAGTTGAGACTCAAGTCCTGTCCAGATCATTTTAGGGCAGTGTAGATTTCATTCAGCTTTGGTTTTTTTACCCACTCAGAGCTCCTTGATGACTGTGATTTGGCAATGACAGTCACCCCTAGGCTTGTGGCCGCCGCTCTCGGAGGCTCTCAGAGGCCCCTGTGCTGTTGAGCACCATGTGCTGTTGGTCCCGAGTGACCACATGGTTTTCAGATCCTTCTTTCCCTTTTGAGGGAAAAGGAATACAGAGCCATGGGCCGGTACCAAGGATATCGTTATCGTTCAACTTAGAAGTGATCAGTAGGTATTGAGTGAGATGCAGCCTGTGTTCAGAGCTATGTGCTGGATGGTGGTAAATTAAAAAATGCTTGTTATGTGGGCCCAGCCCTGTTCTTGCTCTCATTCCCTCTTAAGTGGGGATTCATCGTTATTGGTGGTAGATTCCTCCCGGGTTTTCTTTTATTCATAGATTTACTGGAGTCTATAATCTGGAGCCACTAATTGCTCTGTGTAGAAGCACCTTTTAGCTATTCCCTCTTGGTTCTTCGGAATCTAACACTTCTTGGATGGCTATCGAGAAAGAACTGCCCTACTAAAAAAAATACCTTTAATAGTTTTGGAGGCCATGTTTTTGAAGCCAAGTGGACTGACAACCTCAGACGAAGGATTGATTGATTGGTTGATTTTCCTCCTTGAGGAGAGTGGCAGTCGGGGAGAGCATTTGAATCCTCAAAACTTAGAGCATTGAGATTTTATTGAATTGGAGCAGATTAGTATACATCAAGGACATTTTTTCCTTATCTTTGAGAGTTGAAGACCCCTGCCCACTTCAGCATCTATTAAAATTATACTTTAGGGGTGCCTGGGTGGCTCAGTGGGTTAAAGCCTCTGCCTTCGGCTCAGGACATGATCCCAAGGTCCTGGGATCAAGCCCCACATTGGGCTCTCTGCTCTGTAGAGAGCCTGCTTCCCTTCCTCTCTCTCTGCCTGCCTCTCTGCCTACTTGTGAGCTCTCTCTGTCAAATAAATAAAGAAAATCTTAAAAAATAAATAAATAAATAAATAAATAAAATTATACTTTAATGACTCAAAGCTATACTGAATTCAGGAACCAGTTAATAAAAACATTGTTTGTTTATTTAAAATCACCATAGACTGGGGCACCTGGCTGGCTCAGTCAGAAGAGCCTGGGACCCTTAATATCAGTGACATGAGTTTGAGCCCCATGTTGGGTGTAGAGATTACTAAAAATACGTAAATACATAAATAAAATCGCTATAGATAATCGGCATTTTAAAAACACTTACTTGTATTTAGAGACATCTGTTTCGTGAGTTTATAATGTTTTCATGCTGTACAGGTGGATGATCTGTGAATGACTGGCAATAACTGTAGCCCCCCAAGGGGAGAGCTGGGCCTGTCCATTTCCTCTTGTCTACTTCCCACTGTTCTGCAGTTAAACTGTCCTCCTTATGCCTGAGGTTATAGGGAGGACATCCTGCCTACATAGTGGGTGGGATTAATAGTACTTGTAGGTAGATCTTACGTCATTATCTGGAAATAACAGCTTTCTTCTTGTAGCTCAAAAATGCCAGAGACAAGCACAGAGCAGCCTTCTTAGTACATAAACCCCACTTTTAAGGACGCTTAAATGGGGTGAATGACCATTTTCTTATCAAACCAGCATCAACTTTTCTTAGTCCTGAGCATTCTTCCAGATATAAATTTGCTGATGGCTTGTTTGCAGTGACATCTGTGCTCAGATTGTCTTTAGGGTATATGTGGGACAATTATGGAAGCCATACCCCTTCCCAGTCAGATTCTTAATCGCCGACATTTCTTTGTAATTAATGATCACCATAGAGAAAGTGAATGCTTGAGAACGAGACTGGCACTTCAGCCCTTCCTGAAAGAGCATTTGGCTTACATGACAACTCTACCTTCCTTGCCTCACACTCTAGGAGCAGCATGGGGAGTTAGCTACGTCGTCTTCATAGCGCTTAGTATGCAAGAAACTGCAACAAGATACTATCTCTTTGCAGATTTCAACCCAAGAGGTGACTTTCAGTTTTCAGTGCTAATTCATGCTGTTGCAAAGATTTTTCACATTGGAGATGTCCAGCCTGGGTTTGGGTTTTTTTTTTTTTGTGGTTTTCTTTTAAACACATGTGCCTTGTACCCATCCAGTGAAAGAGAGGGGTTGCCTGCCCTTGCTCTAGCCCCACGAGGCCTGCTGTTTGACTGGGCCTCTTGAATTCCATGAAATGGAGCGCAGACAGCATGTGTCATAAAGGCTGCTTGGGAAGGGTGAAGAGCAAAATTAGTGCCTGTGGGTGGGCATGTGTTCTCATCACATCGCCAAAGAACTGCAGTGTGCAAAATCTGGCAGGAACTTGTTCCAAAGAAAAATAAAACAGCCCCTTTTTTCCTGCTTTGAGAAATATTAAAAAACATCACTAACCCTCATGTTGAAGAAATGGAACTGTTAGAAAATCTTTGTGATTGTGTGCATGTGTTTTAATAATCTTAGAAGGTTAGTAAAAAGGGACTAATCATAAATATTTTTTAGGGATTCTGTAACTTTTGTAAACATCATAAGCCTTCTATTCGAATATAATCAGTTAAGGATGAGGGAGGGGAATTTGTTAGAGCTAACAATTAGGGAAAAGTCCATTATATTTAACTTTCTTCTGTCCTTTGATGTGATTTTGTAAGAAGAACTGTTTTTATCTCAGTAAAACCAATTACAAAGGAAATGTTTGTGTTTTTCATATATGTGATTTGCCTTGTATCCAAAAGAACAAAGCATAGGCCACATTTACATTTATATTTGAGGCACAAGATCTTCCTTTTATAGTTACTTTGTGAAGGTCTTGCAAATTTGTTCTTAGTTCCTCATAGTGTAGAAGAATATTTCATAGCTTAAAGGCTGCTCATGATGTATATTTTGCACAATGGACATATGTTGACTTGATAATGGAGGGGGGATTTTGTTGATTTTGTTTTGTTTTAAAGATTTTATTTTTCAATAATCTCTATACCCAACATGGGGTACGCTTACAACCCTGATATCAAGAGTCTCGTTTTGGGGCGCCTGGGTAGCTCAGTGGGTTAAAGCCTCTGCCTTTGGCTCAGGTCATAATCCCAGGGTCCTAGGATCGAGCCCCGAATCGGGCTACCTGCTCAGCGGGGAGCCTGCTTCCTCCTCTCTCTCTGCTTCCCTCTCTGCCTACTTGTGATCTCTGTCAAATAAACAAATTAAAAAATCTTTTAAAAAAAAAAGAGAGAGAGAGAGTCTCGTTTTGTACTGACTGAGCCAGCCAGGTGCCCCTGGTGGTTTTGTTTTTTTTTTTTTAAAGATTTTTGGCGTTGAGGGGGGGTTATTTATTTATTCGACAGACAGAGATCACAAGTAGGCAGAGAGAGAAGAGGAAAAAGGCTCCTTGCTGAGCAGAGAACCTGATTCAGGGCTCCATCCCAGAACCCTGGGATCATGACCCAAGCCGAAGACAGAGGCTTCAACCCACTGAGCCACCCAGGCACCCCTTGTTTTGGTTTTTTTAAGTGCCAATGTTTCTTTCTTTCTTTTTTTTTTAAAGATTTTATTTATTTATCAGAGTGCGGGGGAGAGAGCGAGCACAGGCAGACAGAATGGCAGGCAGAGGGAGAAGCAGGCTCCTGCTGAGCAAGGAGCCCGATGTGGGACTCGATCCCAGGACTCTGGGATCATGACCTGAGCCGAAGGCAACTGCGTTATTAACCAACTGAGCCACGCAGGCGTCCCAAATGTTTATTTCTTAAAGACTATGGAAACTTCCTTAGCCAAAGCCCAAATTTCTTCATCTGGGATCCTTTTTTTTTTTTTTTTTTTTAAGATTGATTTTATTTATTTATTTATTTATTTGACAGAGATCACAAGTAGGCAAAGGGAGAGAGAGAAGCAAGGCTCCCCGCTGAGCAGAGAACCCGATGCAGGGCTCAATCCCAGATCCACGACCCGAGCAGACAGCAGAGGCCTTAACCCACTGAGCTACCCAGGCGCCCCTGGGATCCTTCTTGAGTCCGTTTATTTCAAGTATCCTCTTTTGTTTTTCAAATTTGTTGTTTTGTTTTGTTTTTAATTAATGATGGCCAGATAAATAGGAAAAATAGACTATCTTGGCCATTTTTGAGTATGTGGTACATTTGTGTTCATTATACATTGTTGTACAACTGATCTTCAGAACTTCATCTTGCAAAACTAAAACTATAGCCATTAAACAACTCTCCATTTCCCCCTCATCTTAGACCTTCACTGTCGCCATTCTACTTCTGTTTGTATGAATTGGACTACTTTAAAAAGTGGAATCACACAGTATTTGAAATTTGTGACTGGCTTATTTCACTTAGTATAATGTCCTCACAGTTCAACCATATCATAGCAAATGACAGGATTTCTCTCTTTTTTTTAATCTGAAAAATACTGTCTGTATATATACTACATTTTCTTTATCCACTCTTACCTTGATAGATATTTAGGTTGCTTTTGCCTCTTGGCTGTTGTGAGTAATGCTGCAGTGAACATAGATGTGAAATTAATTGCCTTTTGAGACAGGAATTGATTTTCAAGAATTGTTAATCTTCTATATGCAAACACATCAGAAAAGGTGTCATTGTGTCATGTCACTTTATGTTTACCCAGCCTTTTCAGTCCACACACGAGTTTCCGTATGCCAGGTTACTCGCTGTGGGAAATTGCTGGGTAGGTGGCAATTTTTGGTCTGGGATAGTGTAGCCACAGTGCCTGCAGGGATTGTGACTTTCCTAGAGGTGACTTTAGTCTTGGGAAGTGGCACAAGCACACTGGTGAATGAAATGAGTTCCTCTTCAATGATGTGAAGACAGGGGGCCCTTTTCTTCCTTCCAGTATTAAATGGCAGCCAACAGTGACAGCATGACTTCAAGGTAGTGTAATTACATCTGTTTGGCCTCCAGACTGCCACCGTGTCAGTGAAGCTTTCTGGGTGGTTGGCTGTGGCCTCTCGGTTGCCCTGCCTCAAGCAGTGGTCGTTAGCTGCCACTGAATGCGTGACCTACCACCTGCTTGGGCTCCCTGGGGCAAGCACGTCTGTGATGGTCAGCAAAGCCTCCAGGGGTCTCAGTCACCTGTGAAGGTCATGAGTCTCCAAATGAAACTACTTCAGTCCTTCCACAAGCTGGGAGACTTTGCCATGTGGGGATAGCCCTAGAGTTCCCTGGAAGTTCGTTTTGAAGTGAAACCAGAATGAATACTCTCCCATAGATGAAATAATATTCTAAGAATATTGTGTAAAACTGTGAGCCAGAGTAGTGGCAAGTTGGCCTGCACATTCTCCTTACTGCCGTGTTCTCTTCCGGCAGGAGAGTAACTTCCTAGAAGCACATGTGCTGAGTGGATGACTGTTTTGTCATAACTCGGAAGGAAATTGCCCTTGTAGGTCAAATCCTATCTCTGTTGTGGTGAAGGACTAGTCAAGAATCTGCTGCGGGGGGATTATCCTGTGAGGCCGAAGCTAGTTTTGTCCTTCTTGATTGTTCACCAACAATCACGGCCACCGGCCACCATAGAGGGAAAGAACAGATTCCTCAGTGACACTTAATTTGGAACTCCTACTAAACTATAGCACTGAAGCTGATAGCGATGTTAAATTTGTGTTTTCCTCAGTCCTTGTGAGTTTGGTTCCCCTAAGTAGGCCTGCTTTTTGGTTTGTGTGTTTGCTGTTTAGGTGAAAAGATTTCTCAGCCTAACTAGCAGGTGACCATCCAGTTGGCCCTTTTTAGGTCAAAGTCCAGGGGTCCCAGATGAAACCTAGATCAGAAGTTTAGGGATTCCTCCTTGCCTACCCCTTTACCCCCACCCCACGTCAGAGGGGAACACTCTTAGCCAGAGCTGAGTGAGTAGGACTGGGTGTTCCCGCTGCAGGTGGGCCTCCAGGCTTCTGTTAAGGAGACTTGGTGAGCTGTCAAAACCATTTGGGAATATAACTGTGATTCAGGTATTTTAGGGCTTGATTAGGCTTTTGTGGAGTGGAATCCTGATGCTCAGCATTTCATGTTTTGTTTTTTCCTGTGGGAAAAATACATTCCAGTTTCAAAAAACTGATTTACAAGAAAACTTGTAGACCAGAATGTCATTGGTGACATCGAAGGAGCCTGAACCTGTTTAGAGTTGCTGTAAACAAAGGTCTATAGTGTATGTCTCTCCCCATTTTGAAGTAAGGTGGTTGCTTCCTTACCTTTTCCTAACTTTTTTTTTTTTCCTTTCTCTCTGAAGGTAATGAAAAGCTGGTATTGGAGTGTTGCTCTTGAGTCAGTTGATTAAAGCACATAGGATGAACTATTCTCCTCTTTGCCTGCATTTGGTCTATAGATGTGTCTTAGAGATTTGCTTCCATGTGGCTAAAGGGAATCTTACATTTGTGGCCGGGTAAACCCAGCTAGATGGCTACATTGTGACTGTTTGATTCAAAGATCTTAAGAAACTTATTAAAACTCAATTTTCATTGTTTTCTTGTTTTTTAGAAATGCTTTGATAGACTTGTTTTGCTCCTCAGAACCTTAAAATTGCATAATGATACTTGTACCAAGAGAACAGACCTGTTAGTTTGTTGTGGCTTCGGGTCTTTGTAGTTTCTAGGGTTTTATTTTCTCCCCCAAGTCAAAATGTTTTCAGTTGCATTTTACTGCTGCAAGTTTTCTCATCTGCTTTTGTAGAGTATTTGGATGGCTTAAGTTTGCTAAGCCCTCTGGCACAGCTGAAGGACTTTAAGCCCCCCCCCCTTTTTCTTTTTTACACAAAATTAAAAGAGGGACCAAAGTTGAAAAGAGACCTCAAAGGTCACTGGACCCTACCTCTTGTTTTACATACGAAGAAGCTGAGTCGGGGGTGTCTCAGCCAAGAGGAAGGAGGAGAAGTGCAGTAGAGGTCATGTCTGCTGACTTAGGAAACTAGCTGTACTACCTGATCTGAGAGTGAAGATTGCCTCTACTGCTGGAAGGGTTGAGTAGGGCTTCCCGACCCCTCCCCCTAGCTCTGCCATTTTGTTCACGTGGCTCTTGGTGCTACCTCCTCATTTCTCCTTACAAGTCCTTTGACAATCAGTTGCCTATACTTTAAACTTGAAGAGACCGATGAGAATAATTTATATCCTCTCGATCACCTAGGTTAAATATGGGAAACATGAGCTACAACATAGGAACCTTTTTAAAAAAAAAAAAAAATGGGGTAGGGGTGTGGTCTGTTTACCAATCTTAGTCTTTTATCTGCCTCTAATGCCAGTGACCTAGAACAATTCCCTTCTCCTGTCTGGACTACAGATTTTCTAAGCAAGGGGTCTAGAGTAGATGGTTTCTACAATTTTTTTTTCTGACATAGAAATGTATATCTAGGGGCACCTGGGTGGCTCAGTGGGTTAAAGCCTCTGCCTTCGGCTTAGGTCATGATCCCAGCGTCCTGGGATGGAGCCCTACATCAGGCTCTCTGCTCAGCAGTCTCTCTCTCTCTCTGCCTGCCTCAGCCTACTTGTGATCTCTCTCTGTGTCAAATAAATAAATAAGAAATGTATATCTAACTAGTTTGTGTGGCCCTTCACTAGTCCTGATTGGAGACCTAAACTCCACCTGCAGGCCCCACCTCTATCCCGATCTCTACCTGAGAAAGGAAGAGGTCCAGAATTCTTCAGTGAGAACAGATGCCTTGCAAGTGCTTTGTTTTGTTTCTTTGTGTGTTAAGCTTTTCATCTCTGTTGAAGGAGATGGCGGAAACCTGAAGGAAAGGGAACAAATGAATTGGTGATTCCTGCCATCTGAAAGGCTTCGGTGTCTACTAGATGGGTCGGGAACAAAAGCGCGGAGGCTCTTAAAATCTAGTCAACCTGTTGCCGGCTCAACATGTGGACTTTCTTTCTTCTTTGTGGGTCTTCGTGTGAGAGTAGGTTTTATTAAGGACTGGTTTGTAAAGGATTTTGTAGATTTAGAATTTCGTATTAACATAGTTTGGTAAAGTAATTTCCTGACTTTTTCACCATGGTTTGCTTTAAGGTGGACAGTGGGAGAGTGGCGGGTTAAAAATGGGAAATGTGACCTGGACTGCTTGAGAAGCTGACTTTTTAGTACCATTATCAGCATCTTCTAGGTTTAGTGTTGATCTCCATTTAGAATCATGTAGCTCTATAAGTTTTCTCTCTCATCTTTTTTTTTTTTTTTTAAGATTTTATTTATTTACCTGACAGAGAGAGATCACAAGTAGGCAGAGAGGCAGGCAGAGAGAGAGGAGGAAGCAGGCTCCCCGCTGAGCAGAGAGCCCGATGCGGGACTCGATCCCAGGACCCTGAGATCATGACCTGAGCCAAAGGCAGCAGCTTAACCCACTGAGCCACCCAGGCGCCCCATCTCTCTCATCTTCTTTATGGAAGTCTTCAGTTACTGAGAAAAGTTGAAAGAAGTATACAGTCAACACTCACTAGCTCCTGTCTCCAACTACCATTTTACTGTTTCTGCTTTATCACCCGGGTGTCTGTGTGTCCATCCTACTCTCCATCCAGGACACCAGGTTATGTTTATGTATTTCAAAGTCGGTGCAGATATTAGTGCTTTTTTTTTTTTTTAAGATTTTATTTATTTATTTATTTATTTATTTTTTTTTTTTAAAGATTTTATTTATTTATTTGACAGAGCGAAATCACAAGTAGATGGAGAGGCAGGCAGAGAGAGAGAGAGAGGGAAGCAGGCTCCCTGCCCCGCTGAGCAGAGAGCCCGATGCGGGACTCGATCCCAGGACCCTGAGATCACGACCTGAGCCGAAGGCAGCGGCTTAACCCACTGAGCCACCCAGGCGCCCAAGATTTTATTTATTTAACAGAGAGAGAGAGAGAGAGATCACAAGTAGGCAGGGAGGCAGGCAGAGAGAAGGGGGACGCAGGCTCCCCGCTGAGCAGAGAGCATGATGAGGGGCTTGATCCCAGGACCCTGAGATCATGACCTGAGCCAAAGGCAGAGGCTTAACCCACTGAGCCACCCAGGCGCCCCTATATTAGTTTTCTCCCTAAAAACATCTCAGCATGTGGGATCATCAGGTACTCTCTCCCTTTGTTTTCTCCAATTCAGTGAGAAAGAAAGCAAAGATCTTCTGAGAAAGTCAGACTTGGAAGTTCAAGGGCTGCAATTTAAAGACCTGAATTGGAGATTATTAACTTTAAACAGCTCCCTTTGCCATTTGTGTTTTGAAGTACCAGTTTTTCTATTACATGTATACTTTAATGTGGTGAGAGTTAATTTTCTTTAGTAATCTAACATTTCCATTAGCTGGTCTTTGGGGGTTTAAATGTGGATCGTAAATACCATTTTTGGAAGGGTGTGTAAAACAGAGGGAAAGTCAAAGAAAATTATTGCTTTCGGAGTAAAAAGTAGGAGAAGAAGAAAGGGTTCTTCAGGGGTGGGTTATTTTGTTTGTTTTAAGTTGGTAATCCTTTGATCTTGATTAATTATGAACTCCACTGAACTCCAGGCTCAGCAAAGCAGCCGACAATAAAAGCAAAATCATAAACCTGGATTCAGACTTCGGCCTCTCTCCTCCCAGGACTCCCTCACCCCCACTTCCCACTAAGGGATCACCCTGCAGCTCAGCCCTTCAGAACAGAACTATTCCAGTCTGTGAGAAGTAGACTCATTCTCTTTCAGTTTGAATAATTTTTTTTTTTTTTTTTTAAAGCAGTTTAGCCATGTCCAAGTTGTCCTGCTCTGGTGATTTTTGACAAAAGCTCAAAAATCTTCAATAGATGCCTTGAATGTTAATAAACTATTGTGATAAAAATCTTACCCTCATTTACTAAAATGGTTTGTCCATGCCTAAAATTCCCATGTTAATGCTGAGAGAATCTGTGCAGAATATGGGGGATAGAATTAACATTAAAATAAAACACACGTGTATACATGTATATGTTTATCTTGTTTCTTCAGTAACTAGCTATGGCAGATACGATTCCTTTCCTAGGCATACACATTAAAGGGACTAGGAGCAGAGGCAGACTGCTGATGTGTCCAGTTGGGTTTGGAAGCCTTGTTTGGTATAGATTTGCCTTGAAAGCAAGAGTCTGAATGTGAGTTACCCCCTTGTGCTAGTGTAATCATCACATGTGACAGGGCAGAGAATCACTCGATGCTGGGTTTTACAAAAGCTTTTCCAAAAAATTTTTATAACTTTGTTGAATGCAATGGAATTATAATCTTTTAAAAATTTAAAAATCGTATTATACTTTACTTTTTTGTTGTTGGAGTTTAATTTCCTGGAAACCAGTGTTTTAAGACTCAGAACTTAAAATGTATTTCACAGCCTGCTATTAAGGTAATTAATTATCCACTGTATAGACACTTGACAGGTAAGGATACAGAGGTCCCAAGTGGTTGACCAGGAATCCCAGCTAGGATTTAATGGCTCATGCCCAGGGATCTCCAGTTCCCTAATTTCCCCCAGGGTGGAAATTAGGATTTCTGCTATTAGTAGGGATTAGAGCAAATAGTTTTTAAATTCCAAGAAAAATGATTACTTTCTTCACTGATTATTTATCCCCCCCTTTCCCCCAATAAACTACCAGACCTGTCCTGCCCCATTGCTTCAGGCTTGACCTTAGGAGGGCCTTTCTTCTAGCTGTATGCATTACTCACCTCAAGAGGGACTTGCTCAGAAAAGTTATGTTGACATAGGGAGAGTTGCCAAAGAGCCATTTAAAAAAATCTGTCTTGGATACAACTTCTAAAATTGCCTTTTCGGGTGCTGAAGTTAAGATTTAATTCAAACATTTCACTGTCCCAGCTTAAAACAGCCCAGTATTATGATTTTAGATTGCCTATTAGCAGAACAGCCCACATGTCTTATCTTTTTTTTTTTTAAGAGATTTTATTTATTTATTTGACAGAGAGATCACAAGTAGCCAGAGCAGCAGGCAGAGAGAGTGGAGGAAGCAGGCTCCCTGCTGAGCAGAGAGCCTGATGCGTGGCTTGATCCCAGGACCCTGAGATCATGATCTGAGCTGAAAGCAGAGGCTTAACTCATTGAGCCACCCAGGTACCCCCCCCCATGCCTTATCTTAATCATGTCCCCGTTGTCAGCGACTCCTCATCACGGATATTAGATACTTTATATTCTTGTGGCTACTGAATTTAAATGTTGGTAGGAAAAGTCTTGTTGTTTAAAAAAAAAAAAAAAACTAACAGCACTGTGTCCAAGACATGTGATATATTACATAAATAAAATCAAAAGATCTCTACAGAAGTTTAAAAAAAAAACCTGAGAGCAGTAGAAGTAGAATCCAGCTGAAATACTCTTTTCTCTTGTGGAGAATTCATGCGTGTTCGAGCTACAGGCAATAAAAGTCAGAGGTGAAATGAAAAAAATTTCATTTTGAGCACAGTACAGTGGAGTGAGTTTAATATAACTCTGTAAACCTTGCCGAGAAGGAAACTCCAATAATTGCCAGCACGCCCACACACCGCTGTGGGCATCCCCACCTTGTGTTCACCGACCCCAAAGGTTTGCCCCTAGAATCAGGGCTCTCACTGAGGTGGGGGAGCAGAGACTCAGACAGTCTTGGCCGGCTGTCATGTCACTGGCCCGGCAAAACTGTCCACAGTGCTCCCAGGCTGCAAGGATGTCAGAGGACCCCTGAGGGCCTCTGGTATTTCCTCAACTATTTCCTCAAAGGCCTCGTTAAACCACTGTAAAGCTTGTGAGTCTGATGTCCAGTCTTGATCTTTGTTCCTTTTTGTCTTTGCTTCATTTCCTTTTCTTGGCCATTAAGGGTCACAGGACACAACAGCCAAGAAAGAGGGAGCAGAGCAGTGAGTGGCACAATGTCTGGTACCCTCCATTTGGCCAGCCCTGCAGAACGTCCATGCCTGAGGACATGCCCAGGGCAGGTGCCTTGGCCCCATGCGAGAGAGAATGTGCCAGAATGTTCAGTGCACGTGCTGCTGTGGCTCTTAGGTCCGGAAGGTGTAAATTAGCACTTGAGACTAGAAAGCGTTTCTGTTTCCAGTACACGGTAACTTGAAGATACTATAGAGGCATGTAGCAAGCCAAATCGGCCCTCTGTCTTAAATAAGGTATGGGTCTTTATTTTGAATCATAGAATCACAAGCTTATAAACTATGAGTTGGTGATAGTTTTTCTAGAGGAATATTTTTTTTAAGATTTTTTATTTATTCATTTTACAGAGAGAGATCACAAGTAGACTGAGAGGCAGGCAGAGAAAGAGAGAAGCAGGCTCCCTGCTGAGCAGAGAGCCCTATGCGGGACTCAATCCCAGGACCCTGGGATCATGACCTGAGCCAAAGGCAGCGGCTTAACCCACTGAGCTACCCAGGCGCCCTAGAGGAATATTTTTGTATTAAGATTTCAATAGGAAAATAAAAACAGTAATGGCCGTATATAATTGACTTGTGAGGTTTGGTTTTAAAATTACTAAATGTAATAATCATTCCTATCTCAGAAACCCAGTCTTGTTGGCAGTGTCCTTACAATAAATGGAGAAAGCAGCCCTTTCTATTATGTGCCGTAGAAAATGGTGTGTGGGTGAGTGGGTCTATTTATATGCCTCAGTGTAGCTAGGTAGCATAACAACAAAGATGCTGGGTTTATATGTGGCATTTGAGGATGAGAATGGACATCCCCTGGATGAGGGGAGGACTCGGACATGTGGAGGGCTCTAGTGACCTCGCAGTACAGCAGAACACACTGGCTTATGTGCAAGATAGAACTGAGGATTCCTAAGACATTTTCTCATACCCTCACTCATGGATTCTGAGCCCAGCACACAATAAAAGGGGAACCTATTCACACCCCTCTGGGGCTCCCACAGGACCCCAGGCTTTGAGCTTTATTGGTTCCTGGGTGAAGTCATTGTAAGACAAGTACCCCCTAACTCCACAATCACCTTTTGGGTGCCATGTGTATGTATTGGGTTCCATTCCTGGAAACTCACTACATGCCATTTTTAAAGTACCTAAGTTGACCTTGAAGATAGAGCCTAGAACAGCTCTGTTGTAACCGTCTGGGGGGAATTACTCTGCCAAGACGAGGTGAGCTGGGGTGTCTCAGAAAAGCAGCAACACAACGAAGATTTCCTCTCTCAGTACATCCAGGCATGCACAGACGGCTTTGACACCATGAGTTCAAAGTCATGGTGCTAGTACCTATTCAAGTACATGGATTCTTATACTAGCGGATACTGGGGTAGGGCAGTCCCCAGTATGACTCTCCATCAAGTGTACTGCATGGCTGATTTCACAGATGTTCAGTAACTGTAGGGAAGGCTCTTTCTTACGTGATCTTAGCCTACTTCTCAGCTTCCCCAACTCCAGTATCCTGCAAACCAGTTCTCTTTAGGAAGCAAACAGTTAAGATTCAGAAAATTTCCTTCTATGCTTCATAGTGCCTGCTTACCAGCATTTGAGAGGAAAGCTGGTACCTTTTGCCAGATCCAGCATCTTCAGTGGGCTTTTCTTGCCACTGTTTTCTATTTTATGATGGCCTAACTATGCACTACACATTTTGTGGGCAGAGCCAGTGTCCTACCATTAGAGGCTGGTACAGAGCCGAAAATCATGGTACCACCATGCATAGAACCACATCATGTAGAAAACTCCCTTGCCTACAGTTTTGGAGTACACTTATTTTTAAGACCAGAGCAGTCCACTTTTAAAAAAGTAAGTAGTTGAGGGGCGCCTGGGTGGCTCAATGGTTTAAAGCCTCTGCCTTCGGCTCGAGTCATGATCCCAGGGTCCTGGGATCGAGCCCCACATTGGGCTCTCTGCTCAGCAGGGAGCCTGCTTCCTTCTCTCTCTCTGCCTGCCTCTCTGCCTACTTGTGATCTCTGTCTGTCAAATAAGTGAATAACATCTTAAAAAAAAAATTAAGTAGTTGATACTTAACAAAATAACCACTCATGGAATGACCACCTGCTTAAATAGAATCTGACCATTGTCTGGCTTCAGTACACATGCCATACTTTGTATCCATGTATCATCAATGGAATCAAAGAGACCTTGTCTGTCTATAGGCACAAGGATGACGGGGGGGGGGGGGGGTTGTGGGATGTGACAACAGTAAAGGTGTGCCCGTGTTATATTTGGGCTCAGCTGGTGGCTGTGCCCAGTGGAAGAGGGAACCTAAGAGGCCAGATCTTGGCTAATCCCTCTCAGGTTCTGGTGAAGCACAGAAGGGTGGAAAAGAGAGCAGGAAGGAAGGAAGCAGTGATGTTTCGTAAAATGGAGAGATACAGGAGCCTTGTGATTAGATGAGGGGGCCAGGAAGTTTGTGTGGGGGGGAGTAAAAGTTCCAGTCTCCATCCCCAGAGCCAAGGGCCTAAGGGCAGGAGCACAGGACCAGTTCACAGATGGCAGATGGAATTATTTTCCTCTACAGGTGTGCCTGAAATGGAGGCTCAAACCAGGTCTTTATAAATCCAACTTGTGTTGGTAATTGCTGCAGGTCCGTTTGGGATTTTCTTCTGTTGGCGAGGCCCTGACAGCCTCCCTGCAACTCTGGTCTCTGCAAGCTGGAAAGGGCCCAAAGGCCTGGAAACACACTCCTTAGAGGCCAGGGGAGCTGGTCTTTATAGGACCTGTTTTGTCATAAAATCAGACGTTCAGCAAAAATAATGATGGCTGCAACTTACCAAACTTCTCCCTATTAAGCACTTGACCTCTGATGTAGCTTTTAACCCTCAGGACGTTCCAGCAGGGTTAGTCCTCTGTCTGTGTCTAGATCCTCTATCTGTGTCTTCTGCAGATGAGGACATCTGAAGCTCCACAAGAAGATTCTTCAGCTACTGGGTCAGGGCGCTGCCGAACCTGTCCAGCTTTGAATGACACTTCCAGACGGTGCTGCCTCATCACCATTTCCTACAGTCCCTTTGTTTACCTTGTTTACTTCTGTAATGTGGTCCAGACAGGGCCTGCTTTGAATCTGGAAGAGAGCTTAGAACGTAAAAGCCAAAGATCCAAACCCTGCCGTGCTCCTTTGAAATCAGTATCCCCAAATAAGAATCTGGTTTTGAAATTGTTCTTACCCTGCCTCCCTGTCCTGCCCTAGGATGTCCCCTCCCTCTTTTGCACATTCACTGATCACAGAACAAGTCTCACTTTTACAGATAAGCCCCCATGTTCGGAATGCAAAGCTTTTTCCTTAAAGAAGCCACGTTTCAGTGGCAGAGCTCCAGTTGGATTCACAGAAGCCTCTTTTGTTCATAATATACTGAAAGGATAGGATATATTTGGGGGGTGGTAGTCAGATCCCATATGTAACGACACTGAGTCTTTGGGGCAGTTTAGCTCCAGCTCAGACACTAGATCTCCGTCCGGTTGGTGTTTGGATCTACACGTGGAACTTCACCGGGTCCTTGACGAGTTATACCGGGTTAGCACTTGCCACTTCCAGAAGCATTTTTTAAAGTTTTGTTATTTTTGACAGTAATAGCATTTTTTGAATTTCTTCTGAAGCGTACCAGCACCGTTTTCTTTGCGCAGATGAAAAAACTAATCTGCCCTTGCCCTTCCTGTCCCATCCTCCCCCAAACAAACGCAACATCTGGCTTAAACATGTTGTTTAATTCTTTCCAGAAAGAGACAGAGGGAAGGTGGGAAGGGAGGTTTGCTCCCGTATACCTTTTTGGTCGTCGAGTTCACTGTCGTTTCTGTTCTGGGTGGGGTGACGTGCCTGAGTAACATAAATACACCACAGATAGGAAGCAGTTGGCCTCTGGCCATGCAGCTGGATTGGCCAGACAGCCTTCACAGTTCTCAGTGCAACACTTTATCCCCCTGCCTGGTATCAAATAGCCAGATGCCTCAGTAAATGCTGGCTTGTTGGGGTTATGGCCAGACAAGGTGGGGCGGGGGTTCTGTTCCCCCAGCCCCCAACACACACACCCCATCACAGAGGAGTCAGCGCTCTTGGGAAGGGACATAGGAGGAATTAGGGCAAGAAAGAGGATGTGGCAGACTGCAAGCAAAGACCAAAATTAGCAGCCCCTGTAGTCTAGAAGCCAAGGGGTGGGGTATTTTTTTAAAAATGCCAATGTCTAAATACCTTTTGGAAGTACGTTTATGGCACCAACATAAGTAATGCAAACTTCCCTTTTTCATGTCTGCTTACTCCCCTCAAAGGAGGGGAGAACAGCAGACAGCTGCAGCACATAAAAAGTAAAAAGCACGTTCTAACAAGAGTTGTGTAGTTTCAGTTACTCACCTTGGCCATTTCCTATGGGGATGAACCCTTCATACACTCACAGAAGATCTGAGAAAGCTGAGTGTTTCATAGTGGAGAGTTACAAATCCCGGGGACCCTTAGATTTTCTGTAATGAATGGGATGTGGTGAGGGTTGGAGGGGTATATTCTCAACTTGTTTGTATGTAACTGATGTAAATAAATGTTACCAAATGTTCCTAAACTCTGTGATCTAAAGGAATATGGGTTTGAATCATGAGATAAGTGGATTAATGATAGAAACCATGTGATTATTACATTTAGTTTTCTTATTAATGAAATCTTTATCCTATGTCAGCTACGCTCTTGTGGCTTATAAGCAAATGATTATTGAATGCTTTATTTTTTCTCAGATTTAGTTAGCTACAAATAACTTTTTTTAAATCTTTCTATAAATTTCATGCATGTAACCCATTCATTCCATAGCCTACCATATATAAAACAGTGCTGTAGGTTCTAGGGATGTCGCAGTGAACAAAAAGGGCAAAGGCCCTGGTTCTGTGGAGTTTACAATCTAGTTGGGCAAAGTAGGCAAACAAATAGGGCAAATGTTGTTTTAGTAGCATGTAGAAAGATAAAGAAGGATGAAAAGATAAGATTTAAGAGGATTGGCAGGTACTACTTTATGTAAAGTGGACAGAGAGTCTTCTCTGATGAATTAACCTTGGGAAGAGACCTGAAGGAAATAAAGAAATGAGCTGTTAAGTGTGGAGGAAGGAGGAGGGGATAGCAAGTGCAAAGGTCCTGAGGTCATAGTGTGCTTGATGTGGAGGACAGGGGCAATGGGACTGATGTAGAATGAGTAAGGAGGAGAATGATAAGTGCTTGGGTTTCATTTTTACTCAGAGTAACATAGGAAGCTCATTGGATGGCTTGTTTGAGTAGAATCATAATCTGACTCCCCTTTTTATTTTCTTAGAAAGTTGGGCGGGTGTGGAAGTAGGAAGTCCAGTTAGGAGGCGGTTGCAGTAGTCTGAGAGGTGATGGCAGCTAGGATCAGGGCAGTGACAACAGAGGTGGTAAAAAGTGGATTCTGGCTATATTTTGAAGGGAGAACCAGTTGGATAAAAGAGGTATTGAGAATTAAGAGTTCATTCTGAAACATGCTAATTGAGATGCCTACCAGAAACCTAAGGAGAGAAATCACATAGGCAGTTGATTTTATGGATCTGAACCTTAGGGAAAGGGTCTGGGTAGACATGTGAATTTGGGCACTCTTAGCACCTAGAAGAATTTTAAGTGGCGTCGTTGACCCCAGCTTGGGTTATGGATGGTTTAGCCATAGTTAAGGGAGGAGAGGCAGAGAGAACTGGTACAGAGTCATAGGCATGCTAGTGGGCACGGGTGCAAGGTCCCTTCTGACTTTCCGATCTTCCCAGGGAAATTAAAGCAAACTCATCCATCACTTGAGAGGGACAGGGTAGGTGGACCCATTAAATAATCCTCTTGGGAACAGATCAGGGAAATGGAGCAGCCTGTGCCCACTTGAGATCAATGACTTTAAAATTAGACCTATGGGGTGCCTGGGTGGCTCAGTGGGTTAAGCCTCTGTCTTCGGCTCAGGTCATGATCCCAGGGTGCTGGGATCAAGCCCCACATCGGGCTCTCTGCTCAGCAGGGAGCTTGCTTCCTCCTCTCTCTCTGCCTGCCTCTCTGCCTACTTGTGATCTCTCTGTCCAATAAATAAATTAAAACCTTTAAAAAAATAAAAATAAAAAATAAAACTAGACCTATGAACAAAGTCCTGCTCAACAGCCTGGGCAGGGCATGAAGTTAAGGAGGTGGTAGAATTCCACCAGGGTTGGGGTTTCACCGGGCGTTAGAGTGGAGAAAAAGAGGGCAGCGTGTTGTGTTTTTGTACAAAAACGTGTTGAGTCGACTATGGAACCTGAGTAGTGAATCAAGTGAGAACATGAAGGGGAGAGGGGAGGGGGGTCAGAGTGATAGATGGTTGGTCCCAGTGGGGTGAAGACTTGGAGGAATGTGGAGGGAGTGAGCTGCAAAGATGGGAAGTGGCAGCTGGAGAGCAAGCTGTGTAAAATTGAGGTTAAGGAGGTGGTACAGATATCAGTAATGACAAGGTCATGGGTATGACCTAGGCCAGGATGCCTAAGGTTGGATGTAAGACAAGGGCATTGGGGAAGAGTTCCAGAAACTGAGAGGCCAAGGAGTTGTACAGATCATTTGTGTGTATAAGCAGATTACCAAGAATCACAGCAGGGATCATTGTAAGAGATGGAGGACAGTGGGCCCATTTGCCACTGTCTTCCAGGAATGAGGGAAGGGCTGCATCCCAGAGGTCTGTAGTAGGTTGAAGAGGAGGGTGGTGGCGGCATGTTCAGACTTGGGAAGCCGGAGAAACCAGAGAGGGCTGCAGGAGAGAGGCAGCGGCCCGGTGTCAATGGGCCCCGGAAGCCCAGCCCCAGAGCACATTTCTATGTGGGCTCAGAAAGTGAAAGGAACTTCTGGGAGGGCCCTGGAGCAGTCAAAATCATTGAGACAGAAAGCAGAAGGGTGATTGCAGGGCCTGGGCCGAGGGGAGAGCGGTGACGGGGTTTAGTGTTTCACGGTATGGAGTTGTGACCTAAGAATATGGAAAAAAAAAAGTCCTGGAGATGGATGGTGGGGAGAGTTGAAGAGCCGTGGCTGCGTACTTCATGGCAAAGAATTGTACAGTTAAAATGGTATGTGTTACTACGTATTTTACTGTTTTCAAAATGAAAGGAATGATCTGAAGAAGGGATGTGGAAATAAGAGGGGAGGGAGCGGGTGGGGGTGGGTAGTAGATACTGAGCCACAGGGAGTCGTGGGAAATCCTGAGTGTGGTGAGCAGGGGTGGAGGGCAGAAGGGCGGTGTCTAAATGATCTCTGGTGGACTGGAGATGGCAGTGGCCAGGCTCTGGCTGGCGTTGGGGGTAGGGGGGTGGTGTCTTCCCTGAGTCCCAAGGAAAGGGGGAGGGTCTGTGTTACTCTACATCTTTGTTTCTATAGAATCTGGCACAGTGCCTGGCATGTAGAAGATGTGAATATATGTTTGAATGAGTAAAAAATGAATTCTGTCCAAAGAAAGAAAACAGCAAATGAGAATTTAAATGGCCTTGCTGAAAAACCCAAATACGTTTCCCCAAAAGCGATGAAGAATGAAAAGAACTAGAGTTGGTCTCTGGAGAAGAAAGAGGATTTTTGGCAAATGTGCAAGAGAACTTATTGCAAAATTGAAGTTTACACTAGAAAACATAAAATCATAAACAGAAGGCTGCACATGTGTAAAGGGTATTAGAACTGAAATCTCTTCCCACCTAGACACACGATTGCATGGTGAATTTGCAATTTGGAAAGGAATTATCCTGTTCTTGTACTAAGTCAGAAGATGATTAGCTTTATAAAATGTTAAGCCTAAGTCATTCATTGTAAACTAAGTTTTTAAGGGTTGAAACTATAATATCCTCTTAAGTTCATAGGTTTGTCTTTCTTACTTGGTGATAATAAATTGCGGCAATTAGCTCATTCATTTTGTTGTTAAAACTTATATCCAGAAACTAGAGTGTTAATGCTTATATACATCTCCAGAGACTCACAAATATTTTTAAATTACTGGGTGTCTTTTTAAAAATATACTTTCACAGTATATTTAGTTTAAGCGTTTTTTGTCAAAACACCCCCCTCCCCCAGATTTGAGAAAGACCACATTTTAAGGCTGCTACCAGGCATTGATTTTTCTTTTGACGAGTCCAGAACAGTGCCGGCTGATGTTCATCTTGTATTGGGAAACGTGTCCTGCAGCTACCAGACCATTGTCATGCCCCGTTCTTCTTGTTGTTGTCGTTTTAGTGACAGCTATATTGTGCGTGTCAAGGCTGTGGTTATGACCAGAGATGACTCCAGCGGGGGATGGTTCCCACAGGAAGGAGGCGGGATCAGTCGCGTGGGGGTCTGTAAGGTCATGCACCCCGAAGGCAATGGACGAAGCGGCTTTCTCATCCATGGTGAACGCCAGAAGGACAAACTGGTAATAGCAGACACGCAACACATGGTTAAATCCGCGACAACTGATTTCTTTATTGTTTCATCGCAAGCCCTCTTCTCATAGGTTTGGTGGTGGTGGTGGTTTTTCCCTCCCCTTATTTCTCTGACTTCAAACTGTTGTGAAAGCTTCAGAAGTTAGACCTCTGGAGCTGATGCCACATGCAGAACATCACCCTGGCTTTCCAACAAAGGCACTTCTACCACACACAGACACCGCAGGTGCTTCGAAGTTGTGTGTTTGGCTGTCTTGTTGGCGTCTTTGCTTAACTGAGCTGTCTTTCTGTCCCCGTAACAAGATCTTCAAAACAAAAGTGTTTTCTTTGTTATGAATCACACAATAGTGAGCTGTGAGGTCGGGCTTATTTTTTTAATAATGTAGGGTTTGTTCATGAAGTATCCCATCAAGGTTTGGATGGTTAAAAAGTCAAATGCAAAGGCAGAATGTCACCAGACATATGGTTATTTTTAACTACTCTTCATCTAAAAGGTAGTGTAGCTTTCCTTTCAGACACTAATGAAAAGAAAACCTGTTTGGAAAAAGTAGTGGTATCACTCATCTATAATAATTGTGCATGCTTATTAAATATGTATTTTGGAGATTGGAGCATTTGTAGTTCATAACATACAGTTCCATGAAGGACCTTGGATGTCCAGTTCTGAGTTAGGAAGGAATCTATGATACGGAGGAAAATTGAATGTTCCAACCTGTTTTTAATTAGTGGCCTTGAACCTGGAAGAACATTGCTCCTATCTGCCCTATTTGATCATGGAGTGTATACTCAAAAGCCATCTGTTGCTTCAGAATGTGCAGGATCATATGGGGTCTCAACAGAGAACATACAGAGACACCACAGGGAATGTCAGTGTTACATTTGAGATCCTAACAGCGAGTGTTTCTGTTGAGTTTTATGAGTTAAATGTACAAATTTAATCTTCTTTTGCAACCACTTCTTACTGTTTAAAAAAAGTTACCAAACAGATAAGACAGAACAATTTATAAATGTTATATATAGATTAACAGAAATGCTATTTTCACACTTGATTCATTTCGAAAAATGCAGTGAATGAAAGTTTAAAGGGAGAACATTGCTCATTTTAAGAAGGGTGCCCATTCAGGAAATTCCCTACATATTAGTCCAATAATTAAAACATTCTTATTTACAAGATAATCACAATACAGGCAGTGTAACCACACTACCAGTAAAAAGTAAAATAACTACCATTCATCTGATGTCTGCCATGCACTAAATAGAGTGCTAACCCTTACGGTAGCCTGTGTAATTATAACTGAAAAAAAATGAAGATTCAGAAAGACTCCTTGTTCTCAGTGACCCTTCTTGAGGGCCTGGAACTAGTATTTGATACCCTGTCACTCTGACCCTAAAACTGAGCCAAAGTCACATGTGTGCAACTGCCCTTAGTCCTTTGGTGTAGTTTTTTCCCACAGGTGTGTAGTTTTTATTTTCCATAGCGCCAAGGGTGTGTATTTTTATTTTTCCATAGCGCCCAATCGGAGCTGGTCAACAATGTTGCATCTCATTTGCTTTGCCTTAACATTCTCATAAGAAATTTTCCCAATTGCTGGTATCAGGTTGATGTAACATTGTTTACTTGATCTCTTTAGGGTTATTTATAAATATTAAGGTACTTTCCCACCCTCCCCCACCACCTCATATGACTACTTACATTTTTCACACTTACTATTTTCTTGTAAGAATTTAGGGGATCAAATTTTTATGACTTTGGATTCTTACACAAAGAACTGCTACCAGTATGTATGAGAATCTCCTTCAACACATGGGGGGGTCATATATTTAAGTCTCTACCAATTTGACAGAGTAACAATGGTATCATGTTATCGAGTACTTAATGGTATCATTGTTTTTCTGTTTGTTAAGCAGCTATAACTGAATTATCTGTCAGTGTCCTTTGCTTATTCATTTGTTGGGGGCCTTATTTTTCTCCTTGCTATATGTGCCCTCTTATATAAGAAAGATATTAATCTTCATCTGCCTTATTTACTGTAAATACCCTTAAAATTTGTTGCTTACCTTTTTATTTTAGTGTTATTTTTCTAGCAAAAATTTTGATAGAATTTTTTTCACTTGTTCACTTTTTATTTTTATCATTACTTTTGTGTTAGCAGATTATCTTGCCTGAGCAGTTAAATCTTTTTAGATCTCTTTTTTTCTTGGTATTTTCATGGTCTGTCGTAGACTATGTCAACCTAACATTGCCTTTAGATTCTCTCATCCAGCCCCTTCATTTTAGAAATACATTTATAAACTTGTATCTTACCATGGACTTGTACATAATAATTGTAAACTTTTACCATTTTGGTCAGGGCCCTTTATGTAAAGAACCTCAGCTAAATTCCTGTAACATTCTGAAGGAGGAAGATACTTGTATCTCCACTTCGCAGTGGGGAAACTCCTTGCTCCAAGACGTGATCCATTTCCTCCATCTAGGCACGTGGTCAGTAGCAGAGCCAGCATTGGAAACCATTTCACTGTGAGGCCAAAACCTGGTCCCCCCACTCTAACTCTGCCAGGTAATAGGGCAGTCCTGGTTGTGGACGAGCTAATGGTTATTTGTTGCTATTGCACAAGGATTGTGTGCCTCATCCTCTCTTAACCAGCCCCCATACCCCATCATGTTTCTCAGTCACCCCGTTTCTCTTCCTGTCCCCTCTATGTTCTGTGACTCTACACTTCTAGACTTTTATATGCCCTTGAACTGAAATCACACACCCATATACCCATTTGTGCTTCTCCATCTCTCTACCCCTCACACTCTGGGAAATTCTAGACTCTTCTTCTCGGTGGTACTTAACCCCAATCCCCTCTGCCTTGTCCCACAATACACATACACACACCGTTTGGGGATGCTGTGACTGCTCCTTGGGCCTCCAAGCTTTCATAACACAGCACTCCTGCCCCACTGGAGGGTATGGACCCTCGTAGGGAGCCTGCAGGTGGGGTAGGTTGTTGAAGGACCCCCTCTCGCAAGTGGTGGAATGGTGAGGAGAGGGTGGAGGTCATTTTTGGATGGATGGTATCAGAGTTCCTAGTATTCCAATTAGGACAAGAAATGCTTTTTCTGATAGAAAACTAGTGTTATCACTAGTTTCTCCAGTGTAGTACAGTTCCAGAATTTAGCACATTGGTTCTTGTTATTATTTGAATTGTATGTTGAAGCCTATGAATAGAGTTACCATTGTTTCCATGGGAAAAATCTGTTCCAGACATTCAATCAGAAATTGTTATTTAGATTTTTTTTTTTAAGTTGGGGACGATGAAGTTTTCCTGAGAAATTATATGTAAATGTAAAATGTCTGAGTTGAATCATTTTAGATAAACTAGAGACGTTTACTCCTTAAATCCCATGAGAAACCACCCTACGAAGATGAACCCCATCCTGTAAAAGGTTGGTCATCCTTGCGTTGTACATGAGCAGGTCTGTGAGGTCTGTGAGCGTATGTGCCCGCTTGTGGGAGTTCCAACAGCTAACGCTCTTTGAACGGCAATTTGGCAGGGCATTCATTTTAAGTGTACATACTTCTTAACTTGTCGGTTTCATATTTAAACCCCAGCCTGTAGTGATAGACTTGCACACAAAGATTTAAAGAAAGCAGTGGTTCTTAAACATTTTTGGTCTCAGGATTCCTTTACACTCAAAAAATGTATTGAGGATTGGAAAAGGCTTTTCGTTTTGTGAGTTATAGCTACTTATTTTTACCATATTGGAAATTAAAACTGAAATTTTAAAAATTATTTATGACAAGTCACCATATGATATTTTCCCGAACAAAAATAATTGGAGAAAATAGAACCATTGCTTTATATTTTTGCGAATCTCTTTAATATCTGGCTTAATAGAAAAATAACTGGATTCTAATATCTCCTCCTGCTTTCAAGCTGTTGCAGTTTGGTGTTTTGGTTGAAGTATATGGGGAGAATCCAGCTTCACACAGAGAAGTAGTTCAAAAGGGGAGAAAAATATTAATAGACTTTTCAGGTAATTGTAGATGTACCCCACCAAAACTCAGCTTATAGTAGTTTCTGAAATGTGCGATCCAAATCCACATGAATGAACTTTTCATACCCTGTTAACGTTAAATCTGCTGGCTTATCTTTCACCTTGAGTGGACCTTTTACTCATTCCTAATTTTTTTTAACATCATGTCATTTGAAAAAGAATGGTTTACTGAGTTCAGCAGATCTTAGAAACATTGATACATTTAATCCTGCAGTGTCAAAAAAAGTCACATTTCATAACCTCACCACTAATATCATTAGAAAAGTTAAGTATTGGGAAGCTATCCAAAATTCTGATTTCACTGGAAAGTTCAGATTTTATTATTGGCAGCAAATACCTCCAGTTGTTTTCTTTGAAGTGACAGGCTTGCTGTGTTCATTTTCAAGAAAGTATTTGCCAAATTCTGGGTCCGAATAACCATAGTCCATCTGCTGGTGGTTTTTTCAAGTGAGCCTGGTGATCTGTGGAAAAGGCAGTCCATTCAAGTCACAACTGAAACAGTTGAACGAGTACTTTTCCTTGAGACAGTCGTCATTCTTCCATATGCAGCAGAAGTGGACAGGCTGTGAGAAGTGCCCCTCCCTCTCCATCTGTGCATTTGACATTTGACATGCACTATGACATCTCTTCATATACTTAAGCCAGAGCAACGTAGGACAGTAGATTGAAGGCAAAAGCAGATAGGAAAGTCCCGTTATATGCACATTCCACTGCAGCACATGGGATTAAAGCTCTGTGTTTAAGGGGCAAGACTTAATACTTGTTAACTGCTTCATCAAGGACAGTCTGACATAAAACTGGCCTCTTCCATGTGGCCTATGTGGCAGTGACGAAACCAGTGATTTGTGTAGACGTTGGTGCCGCTGCACTGCCTCTGTATGTGAACGGCACACAGCACCAAGGTTTTCCTGGCTGTGCCTTCTGCACCCTCATCAGAAATGGCAACACAAGGAAAAGGCAAAAACTGCCTATGTGATCATAGTTTGTTTTGTTTTGTTTTTTTAAGATTTTATTTGTTCATTTGAGAGAGAGCAAGAGTGAATGAGAGAAAACGAGTGAGAGAGGAGAGGCAGAGGGAGGAGACTGACTCCCCACGGAACAGGGAGGGAGCCAGACCCAGGGCTCAATCCCAGGATCCCGAGATCATGACCTGAGCCAAAGGCAGCCGCCTAACCGACAGGCACCCCTATGTGAAAATTGTTTTGCCACCCTGGATCCCCTGAAGCGAGGAGGGAGTAAGTGGGAGGGCTCCCAAGAGCTCGCAAAACAAAATTTGAGTACAAGTATAAAGATGTTCATTGCAGCACTGTCTCTAAAAGCGACTGATCAGAAATCACCTGAACGCCCCTCAGTGCCGAAAATGGCTGAGTAATTCTAACGTATCCGTACTGAGCCATGAAATGAAACTCCTTCCTTTCCTGTATCTGTCTCTAAGATGTGTTCTCAAGGAAAATAAAGGCAAGTTGCAGAGCCAGTTATAGATGTGGCCACATTTAAAAACACTCACACAGAAGCTTAGGTGTGTGTATAAGGAAGCCGCAGGAAGGGACCTGGCTCTGTGTCCCCCATCCTGACAGCAGCTGACTCTAGAAGTGGAGAAGCATTGAGAGTGGGGAAGGACAGGTGAGCCAGAATGAATCCTTCATGTATTTGTGTAGATTTACTTAAATCTTTGAAAATATGCATTTCTGGTATGGATTCTTTTAAAGCTTCCAATGAGAACATTTAATGACCTTTTTTTCTCCCCATGCATTTCATTTAAAAAGATAATCTGTTTAAAGCCTTTCTCAAGGTTTAAGTTAAGCCAGACTTCACTAGAGGGTTTATACCTGTGAAGATGAAAACACCTGAACTTTCTCATTGTTGTCATTAAACCTAGATACGTAGTGATGTTATTTTGTTTAACAGGACATAAAGAGATGGTACTGAGCCCTTTTCCCTCACTTATTTTAGGTAGCTGAGCTTTTCTAAGAATTTTATAACTTCTCTAAGAAAACTTGCCACTGTGAGAATCTTAAATGTGGAAAACATCAACCAAAGACTAATTTTTTTCCATCCTAAAAACATGGAGAGGGACACCTGATGGTTCAGTCCGTAGTACACGAGACTCTTGATCTCGGGGTCATGAGTTCAAGCCCCTACGTTGGAGCAAAGTTGACTTTCAAAAAATATGGAGAAACTGGAAGTCTTTGTTTTTATAAATAGTTTATTCTGAGGCTTTGAATTGAGACTATTAAATTCTAAAATAGATAACATTTGTTAGTTAAAGCCTTGGTTATTTGGATTTCCCCAATTTGGAATGGGGCTGGGCTGACATTTAATCATTGCACTATTCTTAGAGAAAAGTGGCCATAATAAGCAATTTAATCATAAATAGAACTGTGCGAGGGGACCGTTGTCTTCTTTCAATACAACGGGATAAAGTGAACTGCTGTGGACTCCATTTGATATACCAATGTGACTAGTGCACTCCGTTTATTAAGTCAGAGACCAATTATTAGGCAGCACTTAATTTCTGTTTGCTTAGATGCATTCTTGAAACTTCTATGCATTTAAAGTTCTCTGATTTGAACTTACACTGATTTAGGCAGGGCTTTACTCTTGCCCTTCGCTTAATCTAAAATTAATAAGATCTTATTTTGTTAAATGTGGAGCTTTGCCAGAACAAGGTGGAAGCTATTAAAACTTAGCAGAATGATCTTGGTATAGCTAATGAAGCCATAGGAATGAATATGGTCGCTATTTTGGAGATTTTTATGAATAAAGCATGACGTCTACATTCACATGAGGGCAGTGCTGCTTTGATGGTATAATCTTAGGTCCTGGTATCTTTGTCACCAACAGCACTGTGCTGGCCATACTGTTATTTTGTAATGTATCTTGGTCTTCTGCAGCCTGGTTAGGGGCACAGGGCTAACGCACATGACACTGTTAGAAAATACTGTGAAATCAAGTACCAAATTGTGAAGGTCACAGTAAGAATGGGAGTGAAAGTAGAATGTGATGGTGGGAAAATAGTATGACCTTGTTAAGTTTCTCATTCAGTGTTTTCCAAGCACGTTGGTGTCTGTGTTATTTCCATTTTAAAGATGAAAAGACCAAGGGTCTGAAACAATCAGCTCCAAGTCACAGCTTAGTAAAAGGCACTTCTGGGACAAGATCACTAAAAACTTGGAGATTGTTTGCATAATCCAGATAAAAGTTTAATAGACTAGGGTGGGAGCAACTGATATGAGGTGGATCTAGAAGATGTTGAAGCAAACATGGACCTGGTGGTCGATAATATAGGATAGAGGGAAAGCACCAGAGACAGAGACAGCCACAGAGATTTTGAGCTGGGAGCATGAACAGAGAAGGGTTGGCATTGCTAGATGTGGAAAATTGGCAGAAATTTCAGAACAGGTTAGTTAATTTTTTCAACATGTTGCATGTGTGGTCTCTGGGAAATAGCCATCATGACAGAGGAGGGAAGGTTGAGAGCCATTAGAACAAAGGCCCTGACATAGTAGCAGTAAAGCTGAAACAGAGCAAAGCCCCAAGACCTGGGCCATCAGCATAGAAACCGCCTTCACCCTACCCCCACTGCCCCCTCCCCATCAGGGGTGGGAGGAATTAAAATGACTGAGAACCAGGATGGTTAAGAAGTACAGTGAGGGGGCGCCTGGGTGGTTCAGTGGGTTAAAGCCTCTGCCTCCGGCTCAGGTCATGATCCCGGGGTCCTGGGATCGAGCCCCACACCAGGTTCTCTGCTCAGTGGGGAGACTGCTTCACCTCCCCCCACCCCCTCCTTGCCTCTCCCGTAACTTGAAATCTCTGTCAAATAAATAAATAAATAAATCTTAAAAAAAAAAAGAAGAAGAAGTATAGTGAGGATCACCAAAGGCCAGCCAGGCAGGGTCAACAAAGAGCAATGGTCCATGAGGCAAGCAAAGGCTTCCTTTAAGATGGGGAGACTCATAGATACAAGAAGGCAGGGACGGAGGGTTTTCATTAGTTGCCATTAATGATGGATGTTTCCTGGTTGGGATTTTGGTAACCAGACACCATCCCGACTCCATAAGTAACCAGCCTCTGTGTTTCAATCCTTCAGGTGGTATTGGAATGCTATGTAAGAAAGGACTTGGTCTACACCAAAGCCAACCCAACCTTTCATCATTGGAAGGTCGACAATAGGAAGTTTGGACTTACTTTCCAAAGCCCAGCTGATGCTCGAGCCTTTGACAGGGGAGTGAGGAAAGCAATCGAGGACCTTATAGAAGGTATCACGTCTTGTCACTGTGCTCTTAGGGGGACAGTGGGAATGTTCCGAGGCCTTTTTTATTCCAGTTGTCTGCCATCCTGTATTTGTGGTTTACCAAGTGACAATGCAGGGGAAAAGGAGATAGGTTTCAGAGTACGGGGTGATCCCAGTTGGTTTTTAGACTCTGCTCCGAAAAGGTAAGTTCTGGACTTCCATGTCAGTGACTTTTTGACAGAGTTCACCTTTCCCTGACTGTTGAAATGGCTTTGGTGTGATCCGTGTTGACTTAGAAATGGAGAGTGACTCTAATAGGCCCTGAAGGTGCCAGGCCTTCCCACTGCCTTCCTGTAACGAGAGCTCAGGGTGTTTGCACGGAAAGGGAAGGGGATCTCCTGGAGCCCTGGTTGGGGTTAGGCCTTAAGTCTGTGGGTGAGTGGGTAGGAGACATTGGGTTGCATTTGACCATGACCTGGAAGGCTCTTGCGCATTCCATTCTCATAGGCTTTTCTAGGGTCCACACATGCAAACGCACAAGTTCTCCACACATTAAGTTATCCATTTGAAGAATTAAAGGTGCCACAGCCCGGGCCCTGTTAGAAAAGAAAGAATCAAGCAAGGCATGTGTTAACCAAATTCAGAATTTGGGGAGATTGATTAATAAGAATGGGTTGCTGCATTTAAGAACTAAAGTGTTCTGAAGTCCTTTTCTTCTTTGTGGGTTTGGGGGAGAGCAGAAAGCAAATCTTACTAAGAAAACTTGGTCAACGTCAGTAGTAAGACAATTCAAGCTAGAACCTGGGTCTGTTCACTACAACCATGTGCTGTCCAAAAAGATATTAAACACCTGTGTTCACATTATGGGTCTGACCTAAGGTGGCAGATGCTTAAAATGTTATCATACATAGCTTTTAAATAATTACAAAGAAAATAGCTCCGATATTATTGATAGAATTGTGTGCCATATGTCCAGATAGTCACTGAAGCTGAACAAATGTGACTTAGAATTTTTTTCTCTGTATATTATCTACCTAGCTGTTTTCTGTCAAATTTTCATCAAACATCAGTTGATTAGAAATATTGAACTAGCTGAGGAAACTCCTGAAAGATCGGTAGTAATTGAGCAGAGGACATTTTTTTTCTCCTCCAATCCCTCATAGAAATTTAAACAGTTCTCATTCCTTTCAGTGCAGTTCTCTTAATTTCAGTTTTATGGAATAGCAAAATATTTTCTAAATGCACATTTTTAAAGATCTAACCAAGAAAAGGAGATGGAGAAGAAATTTCCCTGTTGGTATACCTAGATCACTTACGCAGATTTAAATATGTTTTTCCTTTTGACCATTAACAGTATCTGTTAAGATGGGCCACCCAGTATCGGGTACTGTTAGGGGAAAAGGAAGAAGTTACATGGATATGCATACCAGAAGGAAGAAAGAGATGAACACGTAAATAAATCGAACCCTACAGGCCCAAATCATTCCATGATGGAATAAACTGGGTTTTCAGGCATGAGCCCAAATTTTAGCCTGCAGAAATGGAAACTTCACTGGTGGCCCAACATTGCAAGAGAAAACCTCTTTGCATGGGTGTCAGCTTAGAAGGCAGCTCCCCCAATCTGGTTTTTTTGAGTCTAGTGTCTGCATTTCAGAACAAGAGGTGACCATGCAAGCCATTTCGTCAAACCCTCTTTTTGGCAGATGAAAAGATGGGGAAAGTAAGTCCAGTTTTCATGGAGATTGTGGTGGATTCCTGCTGGGGTGCCACTGGCAGAGGCTGCCCGAGGTGCGCGTGCTGGCGAGCTATGGGCAGCACCCCCCCGCCATCCCCTCTGAGGTGCCGCTCTGGGTGCTGCTTCTCTAGTTGCCTGGGCAGAAGTTTGAAGGATTGAGAACAACAGTAGACAGATTTAATTTAAGGAATAACATCCTAGCTAGAGTCAGTTGAAGAGGAATAAATTAAAAACATTTAATTCCCAGGTTATGTATTTCTGTTGATGACTCACATTCAAAAGAAATGGAATGTGGTTTTGTTAAAATATATTGTTTAAATGATTGACTTTGACTTATCATCTTTGGAAATGCGTCTTACTACCTTTCTTTTTTTCTTTTTTCTTTTTTTAATCTTTTTAGGCTCAACCACATCATCTTCCACCATCCATAATGAAGCAGAGCTTGGCGATGATGACGTCTTCACAGTAAGCTCCCTTTGCCCTTTGCTTTCCAGATTAGTTAGTGAATAATCGAGGGAGGCTCTGTCTAAGGGTGTAGGAGACACTTCGCAGTCTGGTATTTGCTGTCGCCATTGGGATTCCATGAGGAAGAGCTGTCCCCAATCTGTCCAAGGTTCTCATGCAGGCTTCCCTCAGATCCAGGGTCAACGACCAGTTCTCTGGTTTGCCTGAGACTTCCTAGTTTTAACAGTAAGAGTCCCCCCTGGTCTGCAAGACACCTGGTCACCCTACTCAGAGTCTTGTGTTAACCCCTCCTTGGCACCCTGGGGAAAGTCAGAATAGCCTTTCTGAGTAGGAATTAAACATCTGATAAGAAAGGTCTGAAGGCTGAGTGGAGCTGAGGCCCACATATGCAAAGACAGGAAAGGGCTTGGATAGTCTGACACAGCTTGAGTTAATGGGATATAACTGGAGACCTAATGATTTCTCAGCTTGCTTCTGCACTGAAGTCCTGTGCTTCTAGACATTAATTAACAAATAGTCCATTGCAGGCCTGCGGTATGCTTAGTGCAGATGGCTTAGTGCAGCGAGAAAGCTGTAGGGCAGCATTTTCAAACTCTTTGTCTTGACCCACAGTAAGAAATACATTTACATTGTAACATACGATACAAACGCACATCTGTAGACACCTGAAACCAGATCATACTTCATGTTCTGCATTCTGTTTCTTTTTTTCTCTTCCATTTCATTTCCTTCCACTTTTTATTACAAGACTTCTAAAGCACCATAGGAAAATCAGAAGAAGAGCACAGTGAAAACCTAGATTCAGCCGTTGAGACATTCTTCCCCATTTGCTTTATCTGTACACATGTGTATGCACGCACACTTGTGGTTTCAGTTTTGGTTCTGGCCAATCCAGTGAAAAGTAAGTCACCTCAGGGCTTTAATTCTATTAATACTTCAGCATGCATCTTCTAGAAATAAGGCATCCTCTTACAAAGCATATCATTACTATACCTAGAAAAACTAATAGGAATGTTGTAATAATCATCTGATAGTTCCTTCCTAGTTCCTGACTTACCCCAAGAGTATCTTTCATTAGATCTTTTTATTTCATATTTTTAAATATTGGCTGCAGCCCTTTAAACATGTTTCCCAGCGCGCTCATCATGAGAATACAGAGGCGTGTAAAGCATGCCTCAACCCCTCATGGAGATAACAGGATGGTTTGGATTGACCCGTGGAAGGGCCCTGACTGTGGAAAGTATTCTTGTCCAGGGTACTTTACAGGCAGGGACCTGGGGGGTCAGAGAACACCTCTAGGAGGGGAGGCTGACCTGTTTCTCAGTGGCCTCTGAACCCTACTCAGGAAGGGGCTTCAAAGCTGGGCAGCATGCGGGAAGGCAGAAGCAGGGATGTGTGTGGTGAATTGCTTGAGGGCTATGGACCCCAGCCTGAGGGGACCCGAGCATGCATAGCTGGGGGTGTCAGGAAATGAATTCAGTTGTCTTTCCATTGAGCGCCTGGTGTGTGCTGGGACTCTGAACCGGCTTCCTATAGTGCTCCGAGCAGACCCTCTCAACAGTTGGCATGTTACTTACATCTGTTCCTTTGTCACGTTTTTTTCAAGAGACAAACAACAGCAGGCAGGTTAAAAGGTGGCTTCCTGTGCTCCAGAGCTAAACTGTCAATTCGCAGCTGCTTCCCAGCTACCTGCCAGAAGTGATTTATAGAATCGCGAGAGGGCAAGAGGGAAAGGGGTGATGGAAGCCAGCATCCCTCCGAGTTTCATCCCCTAATCCACAGGGGCTCGACTTGCTACGCTAGGGTGGTGCCGGATGCCCAGGAGGAGGTGTGGAAACAGCAGGGCTGTTTCCAGACACTCAGCAGAGAAGTAGCTCCAGGGAACTGCATTCCAGGCAGGCCCTGGTGTCTGTCTGCCTTCATTCCATTTGTTTACAAACAAGGGCCTATTAATAACAGCAGCTCCCTTCCCGGGCAGGCCTGGTCTTCAGTCCTTTGACTGTTAGGAACTCATCATCGGGAAGGCTGGGGAGGGTTGGGAAGGCTGGGGAGGGTCATCAGGGGCTTCCTACCTGGGTAAGTGAAACACCCAAAAGCCGAAGCCCAGGACAGGAGCGCCCTGTTGACTCCTTATAGAGTCTACAGCTTCCCAAAGCTTGTTGTATTCTAAAACTTTCACTGATAGGACAGACATTTAGAATTTGGAACTCATTTATTACAGATAGAGTATACATGGCAAGAAGACCTTCTAAACAACTTACGGATGGCTCAGAACCATGAGGGCTTTCTGGGAGAAGAGCGTGTGTATGGGTCTAACCTGAGGAACCAGAAGGTTATCTCTGCTGCTAGAGCCAGGGGTTTCCCTCTGCTGCAGGGGATTCCTTGGCATAGAAAGAGCACAGGCTCTGTGGACAGAAAGAGCACAGTATACTGTGGACAGTATACTGATGTGTGTTGTGTTGGGAAATAAAGTTGGGGAAGAAAGACCCGACTCCCCCTGGAGCCATTGGGCACTCACCAAGCGTGGGCTGTCCCTGCTCACACTTCCCCCGCTCTCCTGCTTATCCCTCAAACCAGCTTGTCCTCCTGGACAAGGATTGTGAAACCGTGCTGTAATTCCTCAGAGGAAAATTAACGTCCTGCTTGGCATGTGCATGAGTGCACACATATGTGCATACATACACGCATGCATACCCTGCCCGTGCATCTGTGGCCACTCGCCAGCGCCCTTACCCTCTCGGGGTCCCCCTGCCTCTCCGTTCCCTTCCACTGCCACCAGCATAGACTCCCGATGAGTGACTGCTCTGTTTTTCTGAGTTTGGGCTGTTGATTCATTCATGTATCCTTTTTCTCCCTCCCATCGCTTACAGCTGTTTTGTCTCCTTTAAAATTCCAAAGTACTCTGTGGATGATTTCTGGCTTGCCATTTGAAAGCTTGCCCTTTTCTGTTTTTAAATTTTTTATTTGCCGAACGAATGAACCTTCATCTAATTAAAAACAGGACATCTCACTGGTACAGTCTCAGCAACCCTGTATAAAGCTTTGCTCTAAAAGGTGCTCAATAAAATGGGTGGTCTGAACCCCAGATACAGGGGCTGACAGTCATAGGTTTGCATATTTTATTCATTTGCCATATTGTTATGGAGGGAGCGATGCAAGGTTGGGTGATTTTGAGGGATGCTTCATTGTTTTTCTAGCTGTGTTTTCTGCTGAGTCTACAAATGGGAGCTGAGCTCCTAGCATTGTTGCTCACTGGAAGCTTTTGACTGCTCCTGTGGCTTCTTGCCCTCCCCCTTGCAACACAGTCTCATGCTGGCCCCCTCTGCTCATGGGGACCTCAGGTACAGTGACTGGTGCAGGTGAACACAAATCCCTACATGGCATGGCCGTGCCCTGCATTAAATATGCAGGTGTGAGACCTGAGACATTTGATAAAATTTGGAAGGTGAGTAATGCAAAAAATACAAAGCAACAACAACAAAAAAGGTTAGCATTCTATTTAACAGGATTTTTTCGTTTCTGGGAGACTTTCATTTTTGGGGAGACTTAAAAAGGACAGAATGGAAAGACCCTCGAGTCTGTTCTTTCTGTTGTACTTTTGTCTTGCAGAGAAGACACGTGCTTTGGCATATCCTGGAGGGGAGGCCCATTGTCAGCCTGAGATAGGAACAGTTTAGCTCCATGAATAAGCTGATCTGGTTTGCTCCCCAACTTTAGACTCACTTTCTCTGAGCTCCCTACAGTTGAAGACTCTGAGGCCAAAGGGTTCAGAGCCTACAAGAGGAGAAGTAGGAAAAATGGACCATAGAGAACTAGAAGGGCTCTGGGTTTTATGGCCATTTAATGAAGAATTTTCCCTAGTCCATAAGGTTGGGTCCATTAAAACCCAGTGGTTTATTTACTGCTGCCAAAGCCTATGATCACTTTTTAATTCTTATTAGAATCTTCATAGATAGACAAGGTTAATTTTAATGTGGTCTTGGGAGAATGCAGCTGTACGTATACATACTTCCAGAGCAGGCTGATCTAGAATCTGCGGTCAGGTGTTGCTGCTGCTTCAGCTGTCATTGTGCTGAGTGGCTGGATTCTGGCTCTAAAGCTTGGGGATTAGGGGAAATATTTGCATTATAGACAGATACTTGGGGGTGTATGAAATAGCTTAAGTCTTCTTCCATAATAAGTCCTGACATAATATCTAAATCTGCAAATCGGGGAACGGTCATATATAACCACATGGCATTGGAAACAATGGAGAGAGGCACCAGAAGAAGCTAACCACAAGAACTGGAAGAGTATTTTCTGTCTGGTGCCCGAGCATCGATGGGGAGGGGCAAAACTGCTGCTGGAGACAGGAAATGATACATGTGTGCTGATTTTTTTAAAAGAAAGAGTGCCGGGTTTTTCTCGGAGCAGGGCCAGGGGCTCAAGGGAGAAGGCGGAATGGAGAGACACCCTAGTCCCGGTGATCCTGGTCCCCCCACATTGGGGGTTTAAAAACGTAAAGAGACACAATACACGTTGAGGTCTGCGGCTGGAGGTGTGCGTCTTTTTTCTCTGCCTGGTGCTAGGAAGCAGTGTGTCCACCATGCAGGTAATTAGCTGGAAATGTTTGGCTTGCGGGGAGGCGAGGTTAGCTATAGACATGCCAGCTCCTTAGAATTACAGGTCTTAGAATTGGAAGGGATTTTGAGTTCCTATCACATGAGCCAGCCTGCTTCCTCTGCCAAATGAAATAGGATTCACCTCATTTTATAGCCGCAGTTGTGGAAGCGGCTGAGAGTCGACTGGGTGACTTACTGAGGATCCCAGGGCCAGTTCATAGTGGAGGAGCTGTGAACACCCTCCTCCAGCCCCTCCAGGCCACCACGGCTATTTTTCTCTTCCTCTGTTGCATAATTATATTTATGATATTTCAGCTGTTCTATTTTTTCAACAACAATCAAATAGAGGCATTATATTTTGGGGTTCTCTGGGACCCAAATTGGACAAGGGAGCAAAAAGAGGATAAATATATGAGCCATGGCCTGCGTGGCCCATTCATGGGACAGACTGGGAGCCTCCTGAGTGTTGCCGCCCAGAGGTCTCCAGAATAGCAAGTCAAAGCTTAACCAGAGGAAAGCCTCCCCTATATAAGGTCTTGATTTTTTCCCCCTGCCTTCTAGGTTTTTACTCCCACCACCTAGGTATTGTTTCTGGATTTGGGCAGTCCTCCTCAGCAGCCCTTAGTGCCTAAAGGCATCCATCCTGTGTAATGAGATCACTCCTCCCCTGTGCACCCAGAATGGGATTAACGTGTATACCCTCAGCTTGGGCTTGGCCGAATGGAGAGGAGCAATCGCGTCATTTTGCGTGGGTCTGAATTCTCGCCTAGAAACCAGCAGAAGAAGGCTGGTATTTGGATTTCGTTTGGCATTTCATCAGACTTAAGGAAGGTAGCCCTCCTTCGCCGAGGAAAAATGTCCTGTCTTTTAGAACACCATCCGCTTCCAGCCATGGTTTGCCTAGACTAGAAAACTTGGTCCTTCCTCGTGCCCTACGCTTGAACCCTTGACATCCTGTTTACTACAAGCTGCATTTTATTACTTTCTGGCTATTCAGAGCAGTTGTCCCTAATGACCTCCCAGGCACCGCCCAGCCACCCCAGGTGTTTTGTAAACCGTGGCTACAGCAAGTATTTGAAACCAAAGTACTGAGAAGCAATTTGTTTTGTCCTAGATGGGCTTTTGAGGATTTGCAAGTTGTGCTTGTTTTCATTCCTGAGTTAAGGAGGAAAATGATGAATTCATTGCATTTTGTAGTTACCAAGGCTTCATGGGGTGGGGGGAGTACAGGACGCCACGTTTCCCTTTTCTTGAAGTTTTTTTTCCACCTACTCCATCCCAGCAGATGTTAAGACTGAAGGCAAATCTAATTCTGTATTGAGTGGGGTTCATTTACTGATCTTCTAAGACGTGGTGGGTGACCTCCGAGTGTGTGGAGTTTGGAAGCTAGGGAGAAGAGGCCTGCATTCCAGACTTAACTTCTGCTAGTAGTAAACTCTGATCGCAGAATCTCGTGAAGGCAAATGTATTTCCTCCGAGCCTCTGTTTGCCACCCCTGGGGAGGGGAAGGAGAGGTGCCGTGGTGTGGGGCTGCCCCTGGCACGGGCCCTGGGTTTTCACGTATGTGACCGCACGCAGGCCTCACAGCCACCCGCCCTGTGAGCCACATAGTGAGGCTTCTCTGTCTGCAGAGAAAATCAGCGAGGCTCCCTACCCTGCCCACCCAGAATGCAAACTTCCCATCTGCCTGCTGCCTTTCAGAGAGTTTTAAGAAAAGGAAATGTTTATTCCGTAAGTTTCTACCTATTAGATAAGCCAGATTCCCTTCATTGCAAAGTAGGTTCCTAACCAATAGCCTCTCCCAGGAGTGCCTGAGCTCCAGACTACTTCACTAAGGCCTGAGGTTCCCGGCATCTCCGCTGGGAAGCCCCTGTCTCTCTTAGGTGATAAGTGACCCAAATGTTTTCTGTTGTCTCTTCCTTTGCAGTCAAGGGATTGGGCAGAGTGAGATGGAGAGAGGCTTTGGAAAAGAGAACATAGGTTCAGAATGTTAGCTACTTCTATAGAGCTTAGCCAGTGAAGCTGATGAGTATTGTGGCTGATTAAGAAAAGCACATATGTGGTGGAGGGGCATCTGTGTGCTATGTGGTGGACCCCGGGAAGTGGCATCCCAAACTGCTGCTGGCCAAGGCCCAGCCCTATACGGGGTGGCTGGAAGGTCTCAGAAGATGGGTGGGAGTCACTTGGTCTTCCAAATGAGATGAAGTATCAAGCTCACACTGCGTAGTTAGGGGAGGATCTTTTTATTCCAGACAAACTACCTACAGTGGCTAAATTAAAGCAATTAATACACCCTAAGCTCAAACAAAAGCTTTGAAATGCTCTAGGTTTCAGGAAGCCCAAAGGCATTTTGCTGGCCCTCCCACTTGTGTCTGTTTTCATTTACATGCGTCTCCTCTCATCTTTTTAAGCTGTGGCTGGCAGGACACTAGTCTTTCCATTTTCTTCCTTCCCATAGAGCACATATTCAGGGATACCTGAAACCCCGCCTCCCTGCTCCCAGCCCCTTGGCCCTTCCCAGGAAGCCAAGCTGGGGGTATATCAGAGTCCTCTCCTTTTGTAATAAAATTTCACCTAACTTGAGAATTTAGAAACCTAAGACTTTTTTTTTTCAATGAGTGGGAATTTGGTTTTTGTTGTTTTCCTCACAATGAAAGAATGCCCACTTTATCCTCTGGGTTCCAGAGAGCAGAATGTCCTAGAGTCTAGGGACAAAGTCGGCTCTTTCCCTGTTTCTGCAGCTGCCTCGTAGACCCACACTGCCTGCTGGCTGGGGCCATGTAAGAGCCCGTGTGTGTACATACTTTTTTAAAAAAAAAAAAAAGGAGAAAAGCCCTTGCAATGGAAAGAAGGTCAAATATTGCGTTGGTTGCATCAGCTGTTGAGATCTATTTTGGTGGCGGATTGCAGTAAAAATAATACAAATTGTGGTCATAACTACTAGGTAGCCTCCTTTAAAAATGTAAAGTAGCAGCATCTGCAGACAAGGCAGGAATTCTACTTAATCAATCTGAAGGAATCCTGTAGCGGCCCCCTTCCCTCCCCCCGCCCCCTGCAATCAGGGAGGCAACAGTCTTGGTCAAACCCCTTGGACGGCTAATGTTCTTAAGAGGAGAGGGGAGGGTTACACATGCCCCCGCGCCCAGCTCCCTCAGACCTTGGAGATCACTCAGTGCTTCTCCCTTGTTTTACACACAAGGAAACTGCGGCCTTGGGAAGTTAAACAGCTTGTGCAAGACACCTGGCCTAACCTGGCATCACTTCTCTTTATATGGTGCAGTTGGTGTTGAATGGCGCTATGTGATTTCTGGGTGAGACAGCCTGGCTCCTTAAGCATTTCTTACCTTTATTTTTCTAGGCCTCGCTTAAAACACGTTGGCCTCTTAACCTCCTGGCGTTGTCCCTCCTTGCACTTGGCTCCTTACAGTGTGTGTTTCCTTCTGTCAGCTCGTGTGTGTCTTGGGACACAGGGATGATGAAGTGACTGTCCTTGTTTGCCTTCCTTTTTTTTCTTTTTTTAAGATTTTATTTATGTATTTGACAGAGCGGGGTGGGGGGTGCGGCAGAGGAAGAGGGAGAAGCAGGCTCCCCGAAGAGGGGCTTGATCCCAGGACCCTGAGATCATGACCTGAGCTTAATGACTGAGCCACCCAGGCGCCTTTGTCTGCCTTCCTGAAGGTGGGGTTCATCCCATTTGTTTCTCTCCCCAAGACAGAGAAGGAAATTGCCAGTTGCCAGCCTCCTCTCGGTCGCTGATAAGGAGTAGAATGCTCCAGGTGCCTCTTTAGTAGTCCCAAGTGTCCTTGAAAGAACAGCCCGGGGTACATCTGTCCTCTCTGTCCTCTCCCATAAGCAGCGTTTACTGCTGCTGCTGCCTCTGCCTTTGCCATCCTTTTGGAAGAACAGAGAACCAACAGGAAAACTCAAGGGGAGCTGAAGGGATGCACAGAGCCTTGAAAACACTTGTTTCACTTTGAAATGCAGAGTCTGACCCACCCTGAATGCCCCAAAAAGCCGTTGGTCAACAGCCAGGATTCCATCCCAGGATGGGTCATTGAAGCAGACTGCCTCCTCAGCTGCTCTGGCTTCTTGGTGCTTTCCCTCCTCCCTTCCTTGAGCTTCCCTTGATCAAAGAGGTCAGCCTTCCAAATGAAGAAGGCTCTTTCCAGACCCAGGGCATGCGAACAGATGCGTACGCTTCAGGAACTTCCAGATAAACCCAAGAAAAGGGAAGAATGGCTGAGGTTCCAAGACTGAGAAATGCTGTCTTATAAAATATGCCCGTGCAGAAGGGAGCCAGCCACAGGTTTAAAGTGAGACTTGGCTCTTCTCTCCTTTCCCCGTTCATTCTGGTTTCCACACAAACCAGGCAGCCTCAGTGAAGTATCTTTTGTACTTTGGATTGTGATTATTGTCAGATAGCGTGACATTAAAGTCACTTAGAAGAAAAGTTCTGTATCAAGTTTTGAAGCTCTGATATGTTTCTCTCCTTCGTTGTTAAATTCTAGGGAATTACAAGAAATATCTGAACTCTCAAAATAAGTACAGTTTATGTCTGCAGAGTCTGGCCCTTGGAAGCTTGCTCTTTCTGAAGAATTTTATTAGATGTTCACTGGTTACCTCGCACCTCCTTTTCTCTTCATCTGAGGCTTGGTCTGGGTTTCCCACCCATCTGGGATGGAAACCACGTGGCCTTGCCCCTGCCACATCACCCCCTGCATGTCTGAGCCCACATCCCACCAAGCACTTGGCCCAAACCCGGGGAAGGAATGAGTGCCGTAATCCAAGTGCATTCTATCAGGCCACTCGTGTCTCTATTTTCTTAATTCTCAGGTTGGCAGTGGCCACTTTTCCGTCTTCGTACCCTCTGATCCTTGCTCCCACCCTCCCCTCACTCCTCTCACCTTCCTGTTCCGTCTAGGCTCTTCTTAACCAAAGTCTTGTCTCAGCGTTCTCCCCTGTTAGAGGGTTTCAGCACCAGGCCACACAGAGCTTGTTACCTTCAACAGAATCACACAACTTTTAATTAGAGGATGATTTCCTGAGCTGAGACCTTGTCATTTCACATTAGAACACTCTGTCGAGTTTCTGTTGTTCGATGCCCCCTGTCAGCTTGCAAACTTCTCCATTGGACAGCTTTTGAATAATGGGCATGGACATTGAGCCAGAGTCCAGCCCAAAGCCAGAGGCAAGATTTTTCAGAAGCAAATCTGCAGGTGGTGGGGTTCTGCTTGCTGAGTCCCATCACACAGGAGCTCCCGCCAGTCAGCAGCCAAGCTGGCCCTCGCCGTCCATGGGGGTGCAGTGCTGAAGGCTCCCTGTCCCTGGATGTGGGGAGGCCTGTTGTGGAAGCCTCTGCCTCTGTTCTGCTTGAGTACAACCCCTGCAGAGCACAGGGAGTTTAAAACACAGCCAGAGTATTTTCAAGGTGAAGGTGACACTATCAGATTGGTTGGTCGGTTGATGTCATTCACTTGTGCAAGCATATAACAGACGTTCAGAATCTGGCGCGCGTGTGTGTGCGTGTGTGCGTGTGTGTGTGTGTGTGTGTGTGGCGCTTTGGTGGGCTGCTTTTCTCCAGCATGTGTGGAAACCACAAGCAGCGTTGTGGGAGAGTCAGTTCTGCAGGACCTGTGGAGAGGGTGCCTGGCTGGCCCAGTCTGTAGAGCCTGTGACTCTTGATCTCAGGATCATGAGTTTGAGCCCCGCATTGGGCATCAAGATTACTTAATTTAAATTAAAAAAAAAAAAAAGGTACATGTGGATAAAAGGTTTTTCCCCCTTGTTTCTTTGAGGTGCCCTGAAAGTACATTGCTTATGTTTGTAGGTCACACTCACTGCCTGCAAGGGCTGATACTCTAGATCTGGAATAAGCCACAGCTGTAGGGCAGACTGTCTTGTGCTCTCCTTGCCAGAGTCCAGACAGACCCCCAGCAGTCTGGGCACGGACTTCAGCTCTGCCTGCAGGAGGCCGTGAACTGTGGACATGCTTCAAAGCTTTCTGGCCCTCTTGCTCCCTGTACAAATCTGTCATTAGACGAGGAGATACTCATCTAATGAGCTCTGCTCAGTCTCACGTTTTCTGATAGTGTCCAGGGAGCTTTGCACTGGACTGTGCAGCGGGCAGAGGCTGCTCGGGGTTCACGAGGTAGGACGGCTGCATCAGAGGTGGCACTGCTGGTTGGCTGATGAGCACCAGGAAAACACGGTGTGCCTCATGGCTCAGAATGACTTTCTCCACATTGTTAACCTGGACATAGGTCACAGGAAATAGGGTGGAGGAGGGCGAACAGATGATTAACACGGAACTGGCCGCGATGCAGAGTGCATATCACAGTGTTCCATACACAGGTAGCTTCTGTCCAGAGAGAGGACTGCCATGTGTGGTGCTGCTTAAGAGTTTAACCCTTGAGATTTGACTCACGCTGAAGGGCCCCCACCTACTCACTCAGGAAGTATTTATTGAGATCTTTAGAAACCTCTGTATCATGACACGTCATCCCCTTATCTCCTAGGTTTGCCTAAAGCAGGGTGCACCTTTTTACTTGGAGGGATTGTGCTTAAGTTAATCTCAGCAAAACCCCTCTGAGGGCAGGCATCGGAAAGGGCTGGTAGGGGCTAGAAGCAGCAGTGCTGTGAATGGACTCCCCGCACCCACCCCCCTCCCCGAGCATGATCAGGGCTGCATTTCCATCCAGCTCTGCAGTGGCTGCCTGCCCTGGTCGGGCCAGCAGGACCCTGCCTGGCTTGGAGTCTGTCGTCCTATGTGTGAATCGGAGCCAGCACTCTGCCTGCGTCTGCGTACCAGCCCCCTACCCACTCCCACCCCCGAACAAGCCGGGGCCTGGCAGACAGCCAGAGATAGGGACGAACTCTTGGCTTAATTCTGTCTGATCTACAACCACCCGTGTGTGAAAAGAGGGAGGTAGTCAGTACCTCTGAAGATGGGAAGAAAGAGCAGGTGAGAGGTGGGAAGACAGGACAGAGTTTGGGAGAAGGTAAGCATTCCTGTGTATCCATTTGGTTGCTTTCAGTTATTGGGATTTGAGGGGTAAATAGCAATTCTTCCCTAAGTCCTGAAGTACTGAGGGGGAGAAAAGAAAGGAAATGCATGAAGAGTGATGATACCTGTCCTGGCCCACGTCTGCAGGAAGCAGACAGCTCAGGTGGGAAGACACAACGATTGGACAGACCCGCCCTGCCAAAGCGCAGGGGCGCTGATCTCCACAGCCTCCCACAGTGGGGTGGGCTCTTGGCCTCCAAGAGGACCACACCGTCCCCAGAATGGATGCCGGCATGTGCTGTTTGCCAGTTGGGTGGCTCCCAAGAGGCCGAGAAGTAGCAGACTCTGTGTGCCCAGTTCCACTGCACTGCTGTGGAGAGGAATGAGGAGAGGCAGAGTATGCTGTGGGCAGGACTGCCAAGGCGGGGGAGAGCAGAAGTGAGGGGGAAGTGTGCCCCAGTGATGAAGCCAACACATACTGGCTGAAGTTCCCAAGGCAATATGCTTACACCTTGGGGACAGCCTAAGGTAGATCAGGATTCAGGCTTGACGAGATCCAGAAGCTCAGATGGCGTCTATGGGGGTGGCTGCCCTGGTTTGGCTTCACATCCTCCTCAGAAGGTTCTTTCCTTGTACCCTCACCAGGATTCCAGGCTTCTAGGACCCTTAGATCTTAACTACCAAGATTAAGACAATATCTTTTCTGACCTCTCCATGAAAAATCTTTGTATTACGTCAGAAAGGACTATGAAGGGTGCCTGGGTGGCTCAGTGGATTGGGCCTCTGCCTTCGGCTCGGGTCGTTGTCTCAGGGTCCTGGGATCGAGCCCCGCATTGGGCTCTCTGCTCAGCGGTGAGCCTGCTTCCCGCTCTCTCTGCCTGCCTGCTTGTGATCTCTCTCTCTCTCTGTCAAATGAATGAATAAAATCTTTTTAAAAAAAGAAAGGACCGGGGCGCCTGGGTGGCTCAGTGGGTTAAGCCGCTGCCTTCGGCTCAGGTCATGATCTCAGGGTCCTGGGATCGAGTCCCACATCAGGCTCCCTGCTGAGCAGAGAGCCC
>NC_081563.1:57460959-57554277 GCF_022355385.1 Mustela nigripes
AAAAAAAAAAAAAAAAAAAAAAAGAAAGGACCATGAATCCTTATCTGAATTAGTCACTCTGGATTGAGGGATCAGAAACAGCATCAGCTCTCTATCACTTGGACCAAACAGGATTAGAGGGAAAAAATCTGAAGGGTTGGGTCTCCAAAGAGGTGTTACACATGTCCACCAAGTTTTAAAAATTAACAGTCATTAAGTTGCATAATTGGAATATGGGTATCTTTGTCCTAAATACTGGTCCCATTTTTCTGGGCAGGTATTACTTTCTAAGTTGGGAGTGAGGATATAAAAATAATTTTCATAAGTCTGTTTTAACCTTGTCCCCAAAAAGATATACAGCGCTAATAAAAAACATGTAAGATAAAGAGATAAATAAGCAAATGAGGCAAGGGAATTTAGACATTGAGAAGCAAGAGCCATGGAGGAGTTCTTGATTTTTGCCGAAATAGGACAGCTAGATACAAGAAATAACTTTCCATTGATTTGGGAGAGAAAAGGATCTGTGACTCTGAGGAGCCAGGGGAGGAGGGAATTCTGAGGATTCCTGGCTTTCAAGGTGGGGGCCACAGTCCATCCCAATATGTGATCGCCTTCCAAAGACACTCACCAAGCCTCCAGTCTGAACCCATCACCTCTACTGGGGGAGCAGCTCTCACCACCGACAGACAGGGGCCTTCGTTCTCTGTGCAATCCCCTCTCTCTTTCTCTCCCTCCCCTCCACTGGCTTACAGTGACCCCCCCCCCCCCCCAAGGCTTGCCTTCAACCCCAAATTACAAAATTTCTTCCAGGAAAGCCAATGCCCGCGATACCCTTGAGGTATCTTTATTGCTGAGACTTTCCCAGGATGGGATTAGCCCCACACAGAAACATTTGGATTTTATTTTTTGCCCATTTGCATCTTCCCTGCGCACCAGAGTCCCATGCAACCAGGGCTACAAGTGAGGTGACCATTTTTGATCAAACTGGGACACACTCACAGGAGGCCTGATGAAGCGAGCCCTTTCCCCGAAGCCTGGTAACTGCTCCCACATTTGAGAAAACAAACCCAGCTTTCCAGGGTTGGGTGGTTGGCTTTCTCTGCCCTTTGAGCCAGCCACATCGTGTTTAGACAGTCTGGCCCTTTAGGGGTCCTTCTGCCTCCCACAGCCAAGATAAACTCCAGATTTCGGGAAGTCCAGCAAGACACCACAAGTGGGGGTAGATGGCGTGTTCGGTTTGGGTATGTGGGTTTGGTTTTTGTTTTTGTTTTAATTAACTCTGGGTTACCTCCCTCTAAACAGACAGCTACAGACAGTTCTTCTAATTCCTCCCAGAAGAGGGAACAACCTACTCGGACAATCTCTTCTCCCACATCCTGTGAGCACAGGAGGATTTATACCCTGGGCCACCTCCACGACTCATACCCCACGGACCACTGTCACCTTGAACAGGTGAGCAACCCTCTGGTTCCTCCGAGAGCACGGGGTGGGCAGCTGCTGATTCTGGGACAGCCCCCTTCCCCTTCCATGTGACCCAAAGCTCATGGCCAGGCACCCTCTGTTCTCCATATTGACGGTGGTGGTGGCAGCTCATGCCCACTTAGCTTTCTATGTGCGAGACCCCGTGCTAAACTTTTCCTCTGCTTAAGCTTGTCAAATCCTCACAAATGACCCCACGAGGCACGTCCTCGGCATCCCCAGTTTATAGAGGAGAAGGCTTAGGAGAGTCCTTGATAGAACAGGTTACAGATGCAAGCGTGTGTTTACCCAGCATGCTACGCTGCCCCCCGAGTTCCTCTGTGCAAAGGGCTTCCTGGCTTGGTGTGAAAGCCCAGAGCCAGGATCAGGACTAAAGAATGCTGTCTGCTTGGCTCGGGCACCCTGGCATCGCAGGCTGCAGGCCCAGGCTTGCTTGGGGAGATGTAGCTGGAATCTAGAATTCAGTAACTCAACAAATATTTACCAGGCGGCTGTTCTGCGGAGCAGGTTCCCAAACTGTGGGACATGGACTGGTGCCCGTAGAGGGTGATGCGGCCACCAGTCTGTTCTGAAAAGGAAAAAAGGAACACAGGGCAGTGAAGGGTTTTGGTTTTGTTTTGTTTTCAACATAAAGCTAGATTGGTAGAAACCCCCCCCCCCCCCCCAAATCTTACTGTGTGCTTCTTAATATTTTGGCATTAAAACACTCTTTTTAAAAATCACTTTATGGTACCTGTAGTTGGGAATTGACCTTTTGACTCCTTACTTTGCAAAGTAATTAGCAAAGCCTGTTCTGCTCCCAGGATTTGTTTTGATCTATATAAGATTATGGTTTTCTAAAGTCTGTGGAACTCTGTCAAGAATCTAATAGGATGGGCGCCTGGGTGGCTCAGTGGGTTAAAGCCTCTGCCTTCAGCTCAGGTCATGATCCCAGGGTCCCGGGGTCGAGCCCCACATCGGGCTCTCTGCTCAGCGGGGAGCCTGCTTCCTCCTCTCTCTCTGCCTGCCTCTCTGCCTACTTGTGATCTCTGTCAAATAAATAAATAAAATCTTTTAAAAAAAGAATCTAATAGGAATTTGGCAATATGTGAGACATGGTCCCTGCCCTCAAGGAGCGCACAGTCTGGTGAGAGGAATGGACAGATTTAGTTAGCAGGTGATAAATCCTGTGACAGTATTAGATTGATGATGACCGAGACAGGTGTGAGCCACACCTGTGTGATAGAGAATCTGAGGCTTAGATACATGCTAGTAAATTCCAAAGTCCGAATTTTACTCTAGTGGGTTCCCTTAGAGCCGTGTTCCTCACCCCTTAAGAAGACTTCATCCACAGAGGCGGTCAAGTGGATTGATAACTACGGATTCAGTGCCTCCCTGGCCATGGGCAGGACCTCCCTGACGCCAGAGCAGGACTTGCTGCAGAGAGGACTTTGTAGCCCCTGGGAGAATTAGAGGCAGGGAGGGGTGAGGCTCTGGGTCTGGCCTGCCCCTCACCACCTGTGAGACCCTGGCCGCATGCAGACTCCAGGCAGTGAGCCTCCGGATCTGTACTCCTGTAGCTTCCCAGCCAGATTACAAGAGACCCCCATACCCTAGCTCCTTGTATCCATTTTTGCTTTTCTGAACATGACCCACAGTGCAAAATGCATTTCATGTTGTGACCCAGTAGGCAGCTCTCACAGACACAGAGGCCACCCTTGTAACAGGCAGTGTGCTCCTGTCCCTCCCTGTTCCCTTGGAAGAAAAGCTGATCTTGCAAAAGAGAATGTGCTGTACAGACACAGGTGAAACTAGTCTAAGCTGTTAGAAATCAGGAGGGCTGTCACCGTCACCTTAGGGAGAGGGGCTCAGGGAAGCCTCTCACATTCTTCTTCTCCCTCTTGGTGTGTTCAGCTTCCAAAAATTCAAACTCCCTTTTTACGGGTTCCCTCGTGTATGGTAGTACCTTGGCAAAAGGAAAAAAATTTCCGACCCAGGAGTGGATGGCGAGTCACAACTTACAGGACCTTCGACCTAGGAGATGTTCACTCATTCCAGGGTGGGTCCGATCTTTGTGTCAAGAAATGCCTTCGTCAAGGCCAGAAGTACACAGTGGAGGATTTGGGGGGTTGTTTTTGCCGCTGCTATAAAACAGTCTCCTTTCTCCCGGGGCAGCCGATGCCGAGGCCCTACCGCCAGGTGAGCTTCCCAGACGACGACGAGGAGATCGTGCGCATCAACCCGAGGGAGAAGATCTGGCTGACGGGCTACGAGGACTACCGGCACGCGCCCGTGAGGGGCAAGTCCCCGGACACGTCAGAGGACGCCGACTCGTACGTGCGCTTTGCCAAGGGCGAGGTCCCCAAGCACGACTACAATTACCCGTACGTGGACTCCTCGGACTTCGGGCTCGGCGAGGACCCCAAAGGGCGCGGGGGCGGCGTGATCAAGACCCAGCCGTCCCGGGGCAAGTCCCGGCGGCGGAAGGAGGACGGCGAGCGCTCCCGGTGCGAGTACTGCAGGGACATGTTCAACCACGAGGAGAACCGGAGGGGCCACTGTCAGGACGCGCCCGACTCCGTGAGAACTTGCATCCGCCGCGTGAGCTGTATGTGGTGTGCGGACAGCATGCTCTATCACTGTATGTCGGACCCCGAGGGAGACTATACAGACCCCTGCTCGTGCGATACTAGCGACGAGAAGTTTTGCCTCCGGTGGATGGCTCTTATTGCCTTGTCTTTCCTGGCCCCCTGTATGTGCTGTTACCTGCCCCTTCGGGCCTGCTACCACTGCGGAGTGATGTGCAGGTGCTGCGGTGGGAAGCACAAAGCGGCCGTGTGACTCAGTTTCCCCCCTTCCCCTACTCCTCCCCCTCCTCCTCTTCCTCCTCCTCCCACAGCCACAAGGAAACTTGTGTCCGACATACTCTCACCTTCCCTGCTCCCTGGTACCTTGAGGCGCTATTCCAGCCCAGGGAGCCTGCCTAGTGGACTCTGCACTTCCCCCCCTCCCCCGCCCCCCCCAACCCCCACTCTGCATCAGACACACACGCACGCACACAGTGTTGGAAGGAAAGGAACCTCCGCACAACACTCGTGTATTATTAACGATCTGTAATCAATCTGTCTTATACATGCGTTGATTTCATGTCTTTCCTACCCACCTCTTCCAGTGCAAAGGCGCCTGTAGTCGGACTGCTGCTTTGGGGTGGGGTTTGTAGTTGGTTTTTCTAGCCGCTCCTTTCTCTTGGTTCAGCTCGCCGGTTGCTAAGGAGTATTGGGTTCCTGCAGATAGGTAACGTCAGAACGATGAAACCCCACCAGAAGTATTTTAACCTGCAGTTGGATTATGTATAGGAGGTAAGCTAATTAACAAACGTCTCCCACAAAACAAGATCGCTTTAACTTTTTGGAAAGCCAAATTTCCCAAGGAAGCTGCAGTTTCTATCTGGAGTGCATCCTCATTCTCTGCCCTCCCCCAGAAATCTGTCAATCATTTACTGATGCAAAACATTCATCCATGAAATGACTGAGAATTGAGCCTTAACTTGAGATTAACTTGTGTGAATCAGGAAAATTCCTTAAACCACATTGCATCCTCATGGACCACGCCTAGAAAAGGGGGATTTCAGGTACTCTGAGAGCCTCCCTGGTAACCCCTTAAATAGAACTTTCTTAAAATTGTGTCCCCACCACTTCTAAAAATTTAGCAATATTAGAAGACAACACTAAGAAATTGTGCTCATTGTTTTGCAAATGAAATAGTTGAGTCATACACATACACACACCCGTGTTCTCCAAAGACTTCCAGTTGAGAAACACCGAGGTTGTGGAAAATAAAATTAAAGGAGCTTCCTCCCATATCCCCTATTTTGGGGGAGGGGTGCATTTTAAATGTCCTAAATCTGAAGAGTGGTGGGTTGCATTTTGTTCATGGGTTTCTGTTTTTGTTTTTGTTCTAAACTGAAAATCACATCACCAAATTCTTCGTTTATACTTGGGGGGGATTAAAAAAAAACCAAGGCCATATGTAAAAACCCTTCTAATGCCTAAGTGTCTTTCTCCTACATCTCCAATCCCAGACTTACCAGTTCGGGTGCACAGATGGTTAGGTCAGCAGTCTGGGTCTACCTGTCGCCTTGCCATGTAGGAGGCTTCTAATTAGCTGGAAAAAAGTATTTTTCTAATATATTGCAAGGAGTAGCCAAATCTCAATGCACAAAGAAGAAAAGCAAAGAGTGGTACCTAGCATAGTACAATCAGAACGTCACGGAGACCGTAGGGGACAGGCTTGTCAAGGCTGGCTCTTCTTCCCTCCATGATCTTCCTGTGCTAATTGCCAGCTGAGGGCATGGCCTGCTCTCTGTATCTCCACTACCCCCCCCCCCCCTCCCTTCTCTTTTGCACACAGGACAGCTAGTCTTCAAGGAAAGGGACTTTTTTCCAGTCTGCCAATCGTATTGGGAAAGTGCTAGCCATGCTTACCTTCTTGGAATGTTTTCAGCTCATCCGAGCACCCATCACATTTCTTTAGTCAGATCATCGGTGTAAATACTCCGTGTGCTTATGAGTTAGTTGGTAGATGTTTTCATTTGTTGGGAGTGACTAGTTTGGGCCTTCTGGCTTGGAAAGGAGCAGAGAGCTGTCAGTCTGGTGATGGAAGAAAAGAGAACTGGTTCCCAGCCTGGAGAACATGTAGAAATCTCCAGCCAGCCTCCAGACCCTGTCAAGAGACCAGCGCCCCCTCCCCAAGACCCCCTTCCTGAGGCATTTCCTCAGGGCCTTTCTCAAGGTCTCTCCTCTCTACAAAGCACAACACTAATGTAGGTTTGTTAGACCTCAGTTCAAGTGCCCCTATTTATTTCACTAGGAACACACATCCTGGCACATTCTGTTTGTAATCCCTGTTTAGTTGTTACTGACCCCTTGTCCTTTTCCACCCTTTGAAGAGTTATGCTGGTGAATCTTACTCTGCCTATACGTTTTGGTCTGTGAAGGCAGCGAGTGGTTAAGGGCACAAGGACAGCCATGGGGACATTGATGTAAATACGTCTCTCTCTCTAATTGCCACACTGCAGCTGAACAGTGTGTAGTATTTTCCCAGTCAGCTTTGCCATACTGACGTCAATCATTTGAGAGAAATTATTCAGATTTTATTTTTGTATCTGTGGTAACAAAACATTAACCAAAAGATTTGTTTGGAAGCTTCCTCTAACCACCCCCCACCCCCAAGCTATTTGCTCACATTAACAAATTAAAGTGCCTGAAGCATAATTCATTCTTTACCTGTATACTAAAAACCCTGTTGTATTGATTTTTTTATAATAAGCCTTTTTACCTCTGTGTAAAAAATATATATACAAGTGTATGATGTACATTTTAGTTCTTAACTTTTTTTTATGGTTTCTAATATGTATGACCAATGTAGTCATTGCTTTAAAATGTACCATGTAAATATAAACACATCCTAAAGATCATTGACTTGGGGGTATTTGTCTGACAGGAGATTTGCGGGGGCAGTTGAGCCTCAGCACATGCTAGAGTTCTCGCAGAGGATGGGAAGGGGTTTCCTTTGGAGCAGGACACGTGGACACTAGTCTGTTTTTGTGAGGCCCTTCCCGGCTGTGGTTATGTCATATTCCCAAGGGGAGACTGCAGCTCCTTGGGCTTGGATGCTTCAAGCGAAAGGAATGCTGCATGTCACAGCCCCGGGAACACCCCCTCGTCCTAGGCCTGGCTTCCCCCACGCGTGCTCCTCAGAGGGAACAGCTGTACTTCCTCCGAGTTGTTTTCCACCAATTCCTGTTGAACTTCGGGTAGGTGGGTTTGTGTGGCATTTGGGAGATAGTTTCTCACAGAAAACAACTATTAACACTGCAAGACCCTTGGTCTCCTCAGAGTGGTTCTCTTTCAGTGACATTTGGCCCACTTTCCCTTCCAAATGGGCTCTTTGGATGCTCAAAAGTTACAGTGGCAATTCCCAGGAGGAAGGTGTGGGGTCTTGTAAGGGTCACAGAGGAAAGCTTCAGCTCCTCTCCAGAGAATGGAGCAGGGGCCTTAAAAAGACATGGAGAGGGGCCCTCTTAGTTTTAACTCTTACAAGCCACTGGCAAAGGTGAAAAACAACAGACGATGCTGGAAGTTGGAAAGCCTGAGGAGAGAAGCCATAAAGATTAGTAACTAAGAGATGACCAGAGAACATGAAAGCTATTCAGAGTAGGGGGCCATAACAATTATAGTGGGGTGGAGAGCCAACATGGGAGAAGTGAAGACATCCAATGGAAAACATGTTTTCAAGAAATTTGATGAGCCCTGGTCCTTTTCCTGGACTTGCTGTCATACCTCTGCTCACCTCCCTTTTGGGGCTTGAGAAGGGGTCACTGATTAAGAGCCTTGCTCTGTCTTCCTTGTTCTCTTGGGCCCATCAAGCTGCCTCAGGATTAGCTGGTCATCTGGTGCCCTATGTGCTCAGCCAGGAGCAGGGCGTGCTGCACACATCATCTCCTTTAAACCTCCATTGAAAAGAGGGTTCATTTCCACTCAGGTGAGAAAGCAGGAAAATAAAGTCCATTAATTCACAATTCCATGTCTCTGCCATTACTAGCCTATTAACCCTTGGGCAAGTGACGTCACCCCTTGGAGCTTTGTTTTTTTGTTGTTGTTTTTTTTTTTTTTTTTTCAGGTAAAGGAAATACACATCGCAAAGGTCAAAGGCTCTGCTGTAGTTACAGTGCAGAACACAGGAGGTGCTTCGAAATGCTAGCCCTGTCCTCAGTTCCTCCTCTATTCTGGAAACCAGAAACTGGAGAGGACAACCACTTGAAGCACAGGAAGCTGAAGAGCTTGCAGCTATTTTGTGAGTATTCAGACCTACTACGTTGAGATTTCTTTTTCTTAACCTCTCTGCAGTTCTAAATTCACTTTTGATTCCTTGCCTGCCCAAGGGCTAGTCTTCGAAGTGTACTAGGCTGGCCAGATTCCTCTGGGGCCAACCCGTGCAGCTTGCCAGAAAGTTCTGGGCCTCTGAGTGGTTCTGCCAAGAAAACTAGATCTGGCTCAGCGTATTTGACCAGGATGGGAACACGTGGTCTTGCAGAGTGCTACTACCTTAAACCTTCCAGCTCTTTGGTGGCCTTGATCCCTGCAAGTCAGCGTGCTCCTCTCCGGGGCCTCAGCTTCTCAGATGTAGGCCTAACCCTGTATCTCCAACAGTGGGCACCACCCTACCCCCTGGAAAAGCAGGACATCTCAGGGGAAAAACTGTTGAAAGAATCCTGTTTTACAGGGACTTCTCAGGTGGTTTGTTCTTCTAATGTGGCTTTTGAGCAGGCAACCCCTCCTTGTGAATGACGGGCCAGAGCTAGTAGAAGCACGCCAGCTGCTTGCAGGCATTCTTACGGTAGGTGCCTCGGGCTTTCTGATTTGTGGAGTGAGATGCTTAGAAATGCCCCCACTTTGCCTAGGGCTGAGCCAGATGTGTACAATGAAGGGAGATGGCCCTGGTGACATAGGGCGTGACCAGACCCTGGTTGTCACCTAGCAAATCAGGGCCCACCAATCTTCTCAGCTAGTGGTCTCCTCAGGGCAAGCTGGCCACCTAAAGGGCAGTGTTGGGTGGGGTGAGAGTAGGGCGGGGACAGAGCGAGTATCAGGAAGTACACTCTCTATTTACTGATGAGTAATAAAACCGTTTTAGGATAGTCATGCCTCATCCTCTTCTCCCAGCTCTTCTGTCTCTTCTCTCATTTTCCAAAATGAAAACTTGAAGAGGGGTGCTCTGATTATAGAAGTAATATACACAGTCATTATAAAAATGTCATATACAACAAAAATATAAAAATGGGAATCTCCTTGTATTAGGTTGCCAGGGCTCCCATAACAAAGTATAGCCTGGATGTCTTAAACAATAGAAAGGTGTTGTCTCAGTTACAGAGGCTAGAAGTCCAAACACAAGATGTAAGGGAAAAAAATCTGTTCCAGGCTTTTTACATGGGCTGACAAATGGCCATCTTCTCCCTACGTCTGAAGTTGCCTATCATCTTTCCTCTGTACGTGTCTGTGTCCAAATTTCCCCTTTTTATAAGGATATCAGCTATACTGGATTAAAGGCCCACCCTAATGACCTAATTTTCCAATTTAATTACCTCTATAAAGACTGTTATCCAAATAAGATCTAATTCTGAGGTACCACAGGCTAGAACTCTGTTATTCATTGGGGGGTGGGGGCACCCATAACACTTTCCTGTCCCACCAAACACGCAGTGCTTACTGTGTGCTTTTCTGGACTTTTCTATGCATTTATACATAGATGTGTGTGAGTATACATTGTTTTTACTTAAAAATATGTCCTTGGACATTCTTTCAATTGGAAATCTTTGTCCATTTATGTATTGATATGTATGTGTTCATTGCCATTTTGTTTCTTCATTTATGTGCTTTCCTGCTTTCTTCCTTTGTGATTTGTTGATTTTCTATAATGTTATACTTCTATTCCTTTCTCTTTTTTGTATCTACTGTATTTTGCTTTGTAGTTACCAGGAAGCTTACATACGACAACTTAAAAGAACAGTCAATTTTAAGTTGGTAACAAGTTTGAATTCACTCTGAAACTCTACGTTTTTATTCCCCCCCACTATACTTTGTTTTTAATACCACATTTAACATCTTTTTATCTTGTGTAGCCTTTAATTATTATAGTTATTTTTAATACTTTTGCTTTATCCTTTTTACTAGCTTTATAAAGTGATTAATCCACCAGCTTTACAACAGTATTCTAAATTTTACTATATATTTACCTTTACCAATGAGAGTCATACTTTCATATGTTTTCCTATCACTAATTAGCACCCTTTCCTTTCAGCTTAAAGACATCCCTTTAGGGACACCTGGCTCATTTGGAAGAACTTGTGACTCATGGATTTGAGCCCCACACTGGGTGTGGGGAGATTACTAAAAAACATTTAAAAAAAAGGTATCCCTTTAACATTTAACATTTCTGGTAAGGCCTGTTGAGTGGTGATGAACTCCTTTAGCTTTTGCTTATCTGGAAATCTCTTTATTTCTCCTTTGGTTCTGAATAACAACCTTGCTGGGTAGAGAATTCTTGGTTGAAAGTTTTTTTCTTCTAGTACTTTGAATGCATCATGCCAATCCCTTCTGGCTAGCAAATTTCTGTTGAAAAATCTGCTCATATTTTTATGAGAGTTCCCTTGTATGTAACAAGTTGTTTTCCTCTTGCTGCTTTAAAGATGTCTTGTCTTTAATTTTTGACATTTTAATTATAATGTTTCTCTACAGACCCATCTATGGCTGCCTGTAAGAGAATCACTTCAGATGTAAGGATGGAAAAATACATTCTATGCTAAGGAAACCAGAGGAGGGCTGTATAACTATACTTACGTCAGACAAAACAGACTTGAAATAGACTACAATAAGAGACAAAGAAGCACAAGTAGGCAGAGAGGCAGGCAGAGAGAGAGGGGGAAACAGGTTCCCTGCTGAGTAGAGAGCCTGATGCGGGGCTCGATCCCTGCAGATCCCTTGATCCCTGAGATCATGACCTGAGGCTCTCTCTGTCAAATAGGCTTAACCCACTGAGCTACACAGGCACCCCTAGTGTGAGGCTTTAATAGCCCACTTTCATCAGTGGATAATTCACCCAGGCGGAAAATCAATATGGAAACAGTAGCCTTAAATGACACATTATGCCAAATGCACCTAACAGATACATATATAGAACATTCCATCCAAAACAACAGAATACACATTATTCTCAAGTGCACAGAACATATCTCTAGGATAATCATGTTAGGATAATCATTAAGCCCAAAATAGGGCTTAATAAATTTCAGAACAGTGAAATTTAGCACAATCATATTTTCTAATCAGTGGCATGAAACTGGAAATCAATGACAAGAAAACTGGAAAATTCACAAAGATGTGGAGATTTAAAAACGTGCTATGAAACAACCAGAGTCAAAGAAAAAAAAAAAGAAATTAAAAAATACCTTGAGAGAAATGAAAATGGAAACACAACATGCCAAAGCTACTAAGACTGAATCAGGAAGAAAGAGAAAACATGAATAGATTGATTACTAGCAAAGAGACTGAATCAGTAATCACAAACCCACCAACAAACAAAAGTCCAGGACCAGAGACAGCCTCACTGGTGACTTCTACCAAAATTTAAAGAATACATACCAATCCTTCTCAAACTCTTCCAAAGAACAGAAGAGAAGGGAACACCTCCGAACTCATTTTATGAGCTTGATACAAAAATCCAACAAGGACAGCACAAGAAAAGAAAATTATAGGACAGTATCCTTGGTGAATACAGATGCAAAAATTTTCAACAAAATATAACAAACTAAATTCAGCAAAACATTAGCTCATTAACCGTGATAAAAAGTAGAATTTATTCCAGGTATGTAAGGGTGGTTCAGTATCCAGAAATCAATCAACAGGACATACCACATTAGCAACATGAAGGATAAAAATCATATGATCATCTCAATAGATGCAGAAAGAGCATTTGACAAAATTCAACATCCATTTACAAAATGAAAAGCAATCTACTGAATGGGAGAAAATACGAATCATATCTGATAAAAATCATATCTGACCCTGATAACGGGTCCTTTTAGTTCCTTCTTTAGCAAGTTCCATTGAGGCCAAATCCTTTTCTTTAAGAGAAGGAAGAAAGAGATTGGGGCAGGGGAAGGAGGTAGAGAGAAGGACTCTTAAGCAGGTTCCATGCCCAACATGGAGCCTGACTCGGGGCTCAGTCCCATGACCCCAAGATCCTGACCTGAGCTGAAATCAAGAGTTGGGTGCTAACTTGAGCCAGCCAGGCGCCCCAAGGCCATATCTTCTTGCATCTTCCCAAAGACACAGGGTAGCAGTTGTCTAAGATTAGCATCTGTTTCTTATAGAACATAATGTTCAGAGAGAGGCGCTGCCCTGAGTCTTGAGGGCGGGTCTCCTCTCCTTCAGATTCTCTTCTCTTTCCATTGCCTTGTTGGTATTCACATGGAGAGCCCTCTCTCTGGGCTCAGCCCTGGCCATCAGACACGGTAAATGCAGCATCCTTAGCCTTCCCCTTAGGTGCTGGCAGCTCCCTCTGTGAATCACAGTCTGCTTAGCTCAGGTGTCCGTGTCTGCTAAGCATTCCCTGGGACATTTCTGAACCAGCCGACGTTGTTTCTTCCGCTCTGCTCTTGGGCTCTCTGATGAGGCTGGGAAATCCAGGGTAGCTTGCAGACCTCTGAGCCGCCCCTCCCAGCCCCCTTCCCTTCTCTCCCCACCGAGGACACTTCTTCTAGCAAGTCAACATCGGAAGATGAAGATGCATGCCTTTAGCCATTCTTCTTTCACCATGTTGCATGCTGGAATTTACTGTCATTGTTGCTTTGGAGAAAGGCAGAGGAGGGGGAGGAAACTAGGCTGTGTCTTCCTGCCTGCCCAGGTGGAAGATCATCACTGACAAAGGGACTGAGTGAAACAAAACTATTTCTTCCCCTTCCGGGGCCTGGCTGCCCCATTCTGGTTCAGAGTGGCCAACACAAACGGTGTGAAATCCAAGACTGTTCTTCTGAACGCATCCCAGTGGACAGTGTGGTTAGTGAGAATTCTGCCTGGATTTTGGCTCACGGCCCCAGTGTGGTCAGAAGGCTGTTGCCCGATTTCACGTTTGTGTGGCATTTCTGGGAGTCCTGGGGGATGCTGCAAGAGGGTATCAGGTGTGTCTGGTCTGCTTCTGCACTCACCTGGGGGCCTTTGGCATTCACATCTGTGGCCTGATGCAAAAACCATCCCACGTTTCTCCTTTTTTTGTCAAGCCTGGGTAATAACTACCTCTGTCTCATGCTTGCCATGCTCCATTAGTAACTATGGTTGCCTTTTGAGTATCTTCCAAAAAAGCCTTCCCCAGCCAAGGGAGAGAAAATGGATCATGTCTGCCCAGCTCTGAAAGCTGACATTGTAGGCCATCACAAAACCATCCTGTGCCGTGTGCAGCGAAGGAGAAAGGGCAAGAAAAAGAAACACACGGGACCCCAGGCTGCGGTCCTGTTCTGAGTCTACCTTCTGGGGCCAGGAAGTTGTGGTAGGGCTCCTGCGTGCTGCTTTTGAATGAATGTCTTTGCCTCCTTGCTGGCTCGATGTGACAAGCAGAAGTTACTTTGAAGATCCCTCGCCCCGACAGAGCCCAGATATTTACATAGTGGCCTTTCATTCTGTGAACAGAGTGTGTGCCTCTGCAAATATTTTCAGCCTCCCTGCATGCCTGTGGGCCCCTAAGTGCCATTCACCAGCTTTTCAGCTTGTCTTGCAGGCAGCAAGCCTGGGAGGGAGGCCTGACTCAGAGCGCCAGGGGCCCGGCTGTCGGCCGCCGCCACCTCCTACTGCTGCAGACCCGGACGGGAAGGAAGCAGTGGGTTTTACAGCTGGTGTTTTAGGTTTAGAAAAAAAAGAGAGAGAGAGGAGAATTTTTTTTAAAACTACCTCGCACATGTAAAAGGACACTAAACGTCAGTACATATGCGGTATTTGGGCATGAGAGAAATTGCAGGTTTTGTATGATTCATCGTTCCTCTTGCTGACAGTGAAGGAGGTTTGTGCTCAGCCTCTGGTATTCGGGGAGCTTGTTCCGAATGCTCTGGTAAGAGCAGGAAGGCTCAGGTACGTTGCCCCTTCCTCAGAAGGATGGTCGTGTCTGGGTTATGTGAAGGCAAAATGCTTCCATCTCCTCTCCTAGGACTTTGCACAAAGATTCTCATTTTCCCATCAAAAACGGGGTCGGTGGCTTCATGGATGCAGGGGACCAGGGCATGGAGAGAGGAGGAAGCCATACTTCCTGAGTCTGACATGAGCCTAGAAATATGCAGTGACCAATCGAGATGGGAGGGTCCCACTCAGGGCTGCGTCCCAGCAGGTGCCTTGGGCTCCCTGGAGGTGGCGTGAGCCAGCAGTCCAGAACACGCAGTCTTTCTAGGATTAGGCTTTTGCAAGTTCCCAAAACATGGAGCGCTGCTTCTAGGCTGACACATACCTTGGCAGGGGTAATGGGGCTTCTGCCCGGAGCCGGGAGTCCCCGGGGTCAGGCTGACCTCCAGGCTGCAGCTGGGCCTGGAGGAGAGGCCGCACATAGGTGGGGCTGCCTCTCGTGCCAGATGCATTCCCCGGGCAGCACCGGGGCCACAAGAAGCAGGCTGACCCAGGGACCAAGTGCACAGTTAGGGCAGACAGGGAGAGTTTGGTGGCCATCACCCAGACTGGCCTGCCCCAGGCTCCCCACGCCCCATCCACACGTTCCTTGTGGGGCGGGCATATTGCAAGTTCCACAGTCTCCGCATGAAAGAGCAGCACTGGACCTCTGAAACACAAAGCTTCGTTTTTCCAAAGCTGCATCAGACTCAAGTTTGGCAACACAGAGCACGGAGTCCAAAAATTATGACAATTCTATCAAGTTCTGTTTTGTGACTTGGGAGGAAGGTTCAAGAGTATTTCCCTTATAATAAATTTACTAAGGTTAAGCTCTACATTTGTTGTGTGGAGTTTTCTGCACATGTAATTGATTTTTCTTAATCATCTGATTGTCAAGTAAAAGTCCTCTGCAGATAAATGAGCAATCGAGTGACACCTAAAATCTAATATCAGTCCCCAAATCTGCTGTTCTTAACAATAGCCCCCATAGGCCTGTGGTCATTGCCCTGCTGAATGCAGCCCATGTTCCCCTGACCCCAGCAGTCCCAGAACTTGGCAGAGATGTGTACTTCCCAGGACTGTCCGTGTGACCTCCCCTCCGCCACCACTCACACTGCCCTTGCAGTTAGGTCTGGGCTCCTGCCTCGTTCCGGCTAGTGGGTTAGGAGTACAAGTGACGGACAGGGACATTCAAGAGTCAGCGTGTTCTTCGCCTATGTTCTACTTCTCTTCCTCTCCCCAGCACCGTACCCCACCCCCTGGGCTGTCATGGAGGCCACCCACTGTGGTGGTAAGCCACAAGAGGAAAGCACACTGGGACACTGAGTCATTCCAGGGAGAACAGCTGACACCAGGAGTGGCCCAAGTCAGGGAGTAAATGAGTAAGGACAAAATAAATCTTGGTATTAAGCCAGTATAATTTGAGGTTTATTTGTTACCACCAAAGGCGTCCTGACTGATACTGAGATAGCAGCAGCTTATATACAAAACATCAACCTCATGAGACAAAAAGTCAGCTTCACTCTAGTAAACGGAAGGCAAAAAGGTGACAAAAAGGCAGCCAGCACCCTCTCCCCCAGGCCCAGAAGTGGCTTCAGGAGCTCCTCAAGCCTTCACTGGAACTAGAGAAGAGGCAGAGCTCTGTTAATCAGAGCGTGTTGAGCCACTAGGGAGCGACGGAGGGAGTGGTGCAGACCACACAGAAGAGCGCGCTCCGGCCCCCTCCCACCATATTTACCGTGTTTCCTCGAGCAAGCCACTCCAGCTTGGGATTTCAGCCCGTGACTCCTTAAGTGAGCCAGGCCTGAAGGGGCTCCACCTGCCTGGGGTGGCAGGCCCAACCCATGAGCCTTACATTTCTTGGCTGCCCCAAGTGGAGTGTGATGAGATGGTGGCTGGAGAGAGGAACCTCTGCTCTCCACAGTCTTCTTTTCATTCAGAAACCTCCCTGGGGCCCTGGGGCGCTGCTGATGTCTGTCACTATCAAACCTAAGGTTTATATAGGGGATGACCCAAAGTCCAGAGCCTGATGGCTTCCTGGTTGCCATCCCCAGTACCCTGGAGATGACAGAAGTGTTGTCTCTGAGTCAGTGACCTGTTGAGTGACCCCAACTGTCCTTGCCTGTCATCTCGCTCTTGTGATCAAAAGCACAATGCTGGGGGCGCCTGGGTGGGTCAGTGGGTTAAAGCCTCTGCCTTCAACTCAGGTCATGATCCCAGGGTCCTGGGATGGAGCCCCGCATTGGGCTCTCTGCTCAGCGGGGAGCCTGCTTCCTCCTCTCTCAGCCTGCTTCTCTGCCTACTTGTGATCTCTCCGTCAAATAAATAAATAAAATCTTAAAAAAAAAAAAAAAAAGCACAACATTGCTCACACACATTTGCAGAGCCATTTGCCTGAAGATGCTTGTTGCAACATTGTTACTGATGGCAAAAATTCAAGAAAGTCCAAAAAAACAAAACCAAAAAAACTCTAGAAAGTCCTAAATGTCCCTAAGGAGTGGACTGGTTAAGTTCCTATATATCTATACTGTGAACTACTCTGCAGCAATTTAAAAGCCAGGCAGTCCTTTATGTACGGACGTTAAAGCCAAGACACGTTAAATGAAGAAAACAGGTGCAGATAGTGTGGATAGCTCACAACCCTTTGTATATACATATGTAGACACACAAACAGGTACACATCTGTGTGTGTATTGTATGTAGCTGGAAGGCAGTACAAGAAGCCAGTAATGACTATACCTGGGGTGGGGTCTGATGGGACAGAATTAAATCACCATAAATTCTCCACTACCACCTGTTATCGTATTTTCCTTTGAGTTTTTTAATCAAAGAAGAAAAATAAAACACTGCTGTTAGAACGCCAATCCTAGATTTCAAGTCAAACTTTGCTATCTCACCGCTATGTGATTTCGGGCAAGCCTCAGTTTCTTTATCCACAAAATGGGTTAGCACTGGGGCCTCCCTCTTTGGACTATTAAGAGGATTAAATGAGATAATACATAAGAGTTTAGCACAGGGCCTGGCACCCATTAAGCATTCTTGGCATCCATTCATGGCACCCATTAAACTATTTTTGATAAAGCCCAAAGCTCACTGTCCATTTGACCACAGAGCTCAGATATTTGACACAATCATTAAGACCATTCCTTGAAGAGTGAGTGTCGGTATCAGTTTTAATATTTTATCACCTGGCAGCATCTTGTGGAACACACTCCAGAGCCTCTTCCTGTGCCCTGCCCAGCCTGCTATTAACAGTCCCCAAAGCCTTCTTAAAAAGTGTGCCTCTCCATATGGTTTCCCAAAACTCCTACTCAGTAGACAGGCCTGATATATAGCTGGTGAACATCCTTTTCTCCTTGAGCTTTTATGGAGGATGTGAGGGCAAAGGCTCCTCTTACCAAATGAGAGAGAAAAGACTCTTGAAGCCATTATGTGTCTGACACCAATTCAATTACCCGATCTGTGCCCTTTGCAGCTAAGCACTTCCTAAACTTCATTAGTGCCGCAGGACGGCTGCCGGCTGACGTCCAAGCCTTGACTGAGAGTCATACAGAGGAGAGGACAAACGCCATTGTGGAGGCTAGCTGCAGCACCCCTGCTTCCTGAGCTAGGGAGACCTGGAGCCTCAGGGGCTGAGTGGAGGGTGCAAGTGAGGTTGTGCGGCCCAGTGCTGACCTACCCCAGCCTGACTCCCATCACCCAGAGTTTCAAGTGATCTTCAAAACAAAACCTGGAGGGGCGCCTGGCTGGCTCAGTCAGGGGAGCGTGAGACTCTGGATCCCAGGGTTGGGACTCTGAGCCCCATGCTGGGTGTAGAGATTACTTAAAAAACCAAAACCAAAATACAAAACAAAACCAAGGGGAGCCTGGGTGGCTCAGTGGGTTAAAGCCTCTGCCTTCAGCTCAGGTCATGATCCCAGGGTCCTGGGTTCGAGCCCAGCATTGGGCTCTCTGCTCAGCAGGGAGCCTGCTTCCCCTTCTCTCTGCCTGCCTTTCTGCCTACTTGTGATCTCTCTCTCTGTTAAATAAATAAAATCTTTTTTTTTTAAAGATTTTATTTATTAATCAGAGAGAGAGAGAGAGAGCGAGCACAGGCAGACAGAATGGCAGGCAGAGGCAGAGGGAGAAGCAGGCTCCCTGACGAGCAAGGAGCCCGATGTGGGACTTGATCCCAGGACGCTGGGATCATGACCTGAGCCTAAGGCAGCTGCTTAACCAACTGAGCCACCCAGGCGTCCCAAATAAATAAAATCTTTAAAAAATATAATATCCCTTGTAATAAACTGGTAAATGAATAGAAAAGGAGAATGAAGGAAAAAAGGAGGGGCAAAGAGCAAAGAAGGATGCAAACTGAAGGAGAGCTGAAAGAGAAACTTTGTTTCCATCCCCAGTTACTCAAAGAAAGTCAGGAGGTGCAAAAACAGACAAATGACCTTCTGTTCAACCAGTTATTGCTTCTAGAAAGGACCGGCTATGATAGAGGATACATATTCTCTGAAGTATAAAACAGACAAGGAAACTAACACTAAGACCAAGAGAGGTCAAGGAGACAATGTTAAGGACAAGAGGTTAAAGACAAAATCAGTTTTCATTTTTTTAGTTCATTTTTTAGTGTTTTTTTTTAAAGTATAATCTACCCCCAACATGGGGCTCAAACTTATGATGCCATGATAGTCACGTGTTCCACCAAGTGAGCCACCAGGTACCCCAAAACCACTTTTTTCATCTCAACTAAGTGATCCTTACCAGTCCTGCTAGCTCCCAGAAAAAATATATATACCTGTGTCTGTTCTACAGTCATAATAAATTCAGCATCTTTCACAATGAACAGAAGGAGTCTGCTGCAGACCTTTTTCATTGCACAAAACTGAAAATGAATGAATATTTTTTGTGTTAATCATATAACACACAAAACAATAAAGATTCTTTTGATTATTTGTCAGAGAGAGCACATGAGCACAAGCAGGGGGAGCAGCAGGCCGAGGGAGAAGCAGGCTCCTCGCTCAGCGAGGAGCCCGATGCCAAACTCCATCCCAGGACCCTGGGAACACGACCCGAGCCCAAGGCAGACCCTCAACCCACTAAGCCACCCAGGTTTCCCACACACACACACAACTACAGAACATGGGTTGTGTCGTCTACACTGGCTCACTCCTTCTAAGGCAAATAACTCTAGAGTCTATCCCACTGTACCCACCCAGCTCAGCCTCGCCTACCATAAATATTGGTTCCCTTGTCTATCTAACCAAAGGTTATAAGAGACTTAAGCAAAGGTTACACCATGACTTATGCATCCATGAGGCAACAATCAGTGATTTGTTCACCAAGAGTAGTAAGGAGACCGCAGAGAGAGTGATTTCTTCAAAGTTGTGATCCTGGAACAAGCGAAGGGTCTTGGAAGCCTTGGTTGGTACAAAGGGAGGGAGCTTTTTGCCTTTGAGAAAACCACTGGGCTTCAGTCAAGAGCAACTTGGCATTATCCCTGACAGAAAGGAGACCAAAGGCCCTTCCCCTCTCTGGCACCTATGAATTACTAGGTACATCTAGAGCCATAAAGGAAAGGGAGGACTTCCACCTCTTGAAATATGACTGAGAGGGAACTCCATGCCACCATGGGGAATAGGAGCTTGAAATCCTATTTAATTAGGGGGACAAAGTAATTGTGATTTCTTTTTTTTTGTATCACAAGTTGGGAACTAAAAGTCTATCAACTCCATCAGGCACCTGGCTGACTCAGTTAGTAGAGCATGCAAGTCTTGATCTGGGGTTTTAAGTTTAAGCCCCATGTTGGGTGTAGAGATTACCTAAACATAATATTTTTATATTTATATATATATATATATATATATATTCTCACCAACTACGTTTGTATCTCTGGTACCTAGCACAGAGCTTAGCGTATAGTAGATGCTCAATAAATATAGAATGAATGAATGACCAATCCAGAGGCCTTGTAAGATCTTCCTTCAGTCATCAAATGAAAACTCAATTTTCATTAAGTTCTATTATTTTCAAAGGCAGAGAGTGGGCTCTTACCATTTAGAAAATTGTTCATGCCCATTAGAAAGCAGAAGATCTCCCTTATACCACGTGTCACTCCCCTGCTCAATTCCTCTAGTGGCTTTCTAGCTCACTCTAAATAAAATCCAAAGTTCTTCCTCTGACCATCACACAGTCCTAAAATAACTGGTCCGCACTATCTCTGTGACCTCATCTTCTCCTACCCTCCCCCTCTTTTTACTCCCTTTAAGATACACTGGCTTCCTTGTTGTTCCTCAAACGTGTTCCTGTCTCGGGACTTTCATACTTGCTGTTCTCTTCACCTGAAATAGTCTGGCCTGAGATCTCTTCAGGGTTTCATCTTTGCTTACCTCAGGTCTCTGTTCAAATGTCGTCTCTTTAGAAAAGCCTTACTAGTTTACCTTATTTAAAATTTCATCCCTTCTTATTTATAATAGCCAAATTATAGAAACCACCCAAGGGTTCATTGATAGATGAATAGATAAAGAAGATATGGTATATGTATATACCGTGGAATATTACACAGCCCTAAAAAGATGAGATCTTGACAGTTGCAACAACGTGGATGGATCTAGAAGGTATAATGCTAAATGAACTAAGTCAGAGAAAGACAAATACCATACAATTTCACTCATACATGGAATTTAAGAAACAAAGCAAATGAACAAAGAGAAAAAAGAGACAAACCAAAAAACAGACTCTTAACTCTAGAGAACAAACTTACCAAAGGGGTGGTGGGAGGGGGAAGGGCGAGATAGGTGAGGGGGATTAAGAGGACACTTATCGTGATGAGCACTGAGTAATATATGGAGCTGTTGAATCACTATATTGTACACTGGAAACTAATACAACACTGTATGCTAACTATACTGGAATTAAGAAAAAAACAAAAACCAGAATACCACCAGACCTGATCAGAAAGAGTTAAGTAGTACTCAAATGAAATTTGTTAGACCATGTTTCTATTAATCAACAAGAAACCCTGTTAAGGGAAAATTACAAAAATAATAATAAATAAAATAGTGTCTCCTCGAGGCATCTGGGTGGCTCAGTCTTTGAGCATCTGCCTTCAGCTCAGGTCATTATTCCAGGGTCCTAGGATTAAGCTCCACGTCGGGCTCCCTGCTCAGGTGTAGTCTGCTTCTCCCTCTGCCTCTGCCCCTCTCCCTTGCTCCTGCTCTCTCTGTCTCTCTCTCAAATAATAACTAAATAAAAATCTTTTTTTTTTTTTTCTAAAGATTTTATTTATTTATTTGACAGAGGGAGAGAGATCACAAGTACGCAGAGAGGCAGGCAGAGAGAGGAGGAAGCAGGCTCCCTGCCGAGCAGAGAGCCCAATGCGGGGCTCGATCCCAGGACCCTGGGATCATGACCCGAGCTGAAGGCAGAGGCTTAACCCACTGAGCCACCCAGGCGCCCCAATAACTAAATAAAAATCTTAAAAAAAAAAATAGCATCTCCTCTCAGTCTGCCCATTCTACACTCTGTGCTTACACTACTTTATTTCTCTTCATAGCCCTTACATGACATATAGGAGGACAGTTTGTCCTTTATGTCCTATACTTGCTCATAGTCTGTTGCCCCATTAAAACAATAAGAAAAGATCATATTCATTCCTCAATTACCAATCAGTCCCCAATACCTTGAACAGTACCTGGCACACAGTAGGAACTCAAGAACTATTTGTTGAATAAATGGGAGATTCTAACCAACAGATTTCACTGCCTAGGCCATCATACCCGCTAGGCATTCTCTGGAAGATGTGATTGGCATGAATGTCACAGACAGAACTGTTGGAGCTGGTGGAATTCTTGAGAGCATGGACTTAGGGCTGGATGTGGGCTCCTGACACTGCACGGCCTGGGACTTTCCACTGCCATAAGGAAGCTGCCCTAAGGAGGGAGACCCCCAGCCCAGGGCTCTGGTGTCTTCTCCAATATCACTGGGCCCAGGGCAAGAGGGAAATCCCATAGACAGTAAGCTATTCTGAGAAAACACATTTGGGAAACCCTGGATTGAGATCTCCTTTCTTCTCGGGGCCACAGGTAAGCTTCTGTGCACTGTGATTCTCCAAGTTAGGGTGATCAGAGATCACATTTCTCGAACTTTTTTTCAATCCCTTTTCCAGAGAACACTTTTGTGGGCTGTGTGTTCCCAGGGGTTCATCTTAGAAAACACTGGCTTCGTGCTTTCTTCCCGGCTCAAGTGCCTTCTGCAGAGGTGTGTGGGAAGCTGCCAGAAAGCTGGTTGCTTTGGTTACCTAAAGAACCCAGAGAAGGGCCTTTCTTCTCCACGAAGCCACACGCTCACCAGCTCCTTCCATCTCCTGCAGGAGGGCGGAAGTGCAGCCCTGTCTACATCCTTCTACCTGAACCCACTACCTCCAGCATCTTCCTCCAGGGGTCCCGTCCACCCACCTCCCTCCTCACTCCCTGCGGGGAGGGCTTCCTCCCTCCTGGAGCCCCAGGTCACTTGCAGGGGTGGGGGATTGGGGGGTTTGGGGGGAGGAATAACCCTTCTCAGGGCCCAGGGGCAGCCCCCTGCAGAGAGTCATTTAAATGGTCAGTGCCTATTGTAAAGGAGGTGGGGGGGGGTGTTGTTCCAGATAAATACTGGATTTACTTTATTGGATTGTTCCAACAAAATAATGGATTGGATTATGGATTGTTCCAATAAAATAATGGTACATGCTGTGGACATGTTCACATACATCTGCAGAGAGAAAGAGAAAGCTGTGGAGTGATGGTGGTTTTCTCTGGACAGTGGGATTGGGGGTGGTTGTTTTGTTTTTTTGGTTTTTTCTTGCTTGCTTAGCTGAATTTCTTTTCTTTTCTTTCTTTCTTTCTTTTTTTTTTTCCTTTTTTATAATAGGCTCCATGCCCAGCGTGGAGCCCAATGCCAGGCTCAAACTCAAGACCCTGTGATCAAGACCTGAGCTGAAATCAAGAGTCCCACACCTAACCAAGTGAGCCACCAGGGTGCCCCTGCTTAGCTGTATTAATAAATTTTCTTCTTCTACAGGCTTTTAAAAAGAAGAGCTCATGTAGGTGTCACAGAATCTGCAGCCGTCATTCGGTTCCTCGCTAGCTGTGTGACCTCAGAGCACTTGACCTCTCGGTTTCCTCGTCTCTCAGTTGCCCACCTCGTTCCTCCTCAGAGATTGTCCGGGAACCACTCGGGCTCCACAATTAGATTGCAAGCAGCTGGAGAGCAAGCGCGGGTCTCCTGGCGGCCGCACCTCCTCTGCCTCTTCCCGGCAGCCCTTGCGCAGGGCCTTGCACCCGGCAGCGGGCAGCAGCGTTAGTTAGCTCATATTACCGCAGGTGCTAGATGAATTGTCTCAGGGACTGAGCCTGGAGCCAAACACATTCATCCTTGTCCTCGCTCCAATTCCCAGCGGCTGGGATGGAGCCCAAGGCGCCGGAGACCAGTAAATCTGCTCTTTGGGCCCCACCCATTTCTCCACCAAGCAGATATGGGAGTGGGGAGCCAAGACAGGCTGGAAGGTGATGGGGTGGAGGGAGGATCCCCCTCCCGTTTTCCACCCACCTCGACCCCCAGCTGGTCTGTCTGCAGGAGTGAGCGCAGCGCCCCAAGAGCTGAGTCCTGGAGAAGGGCTGGCTGACTTCCCAAAGCCTCCCGGCCCAAAAGGTGTGCGAGTGGGCTTTAGGCAGTGATTTCTGCAGAAGGAAGGGATGAGGTCCTGACCAGGGGCACAGGCAGCAGGTAAGAGCCATGGCCAGGCTCCTCCTGAGCTGGCCCCGTGGCCTCGCCACCCTGAGCCTGGATAAATCACTTCGCTGCTCTGAGCCTCGCTTTCCTTGTCACTAAAAAGAGCAATAGCACCTATATTTTAGATGATCATGACAGTCATTTGAGATTAAGCATGTACGATCTAACAATATAGCAAGCACACCTATGGACCTCGGGGTACCTTTAGATAGTTCGAAGGTCTAATTAAGTAGCCCCCAAGTGGCTCAAAGTATAGGGCTGACTTAATGCCTGCGCCCCTTCCCTAACGCATTTAGGGAATTTATCACGGATGTAACTCACTTAGAGCTCACTCCAGTTCTGATGTGGGTGGGCGCCATCTTTTCCCTCCTCCTATGCAGCCTTGAGTGGATTTATTAAGCCAAAGCAGCTCATGGTGCATCTTTTGTGGGCCAGGCGTCTGCTAGGTGCTTCCTATCCCTTTTACAGAGAGGACCTCTGCTCTGGGAGAGCCCAAGAAACTCCTCCAAAGTCTGCTCCTGTCCCCCGTTTTGTTTCGCAGACTCTGGAATTTTCCATCTCATTCCTTTTGATGCCATTTGTAGCGAAGGCTTCCTCATGCATCTTGGGAAGGAATGTGCTAAATGGTACTATATACAAACCCGCTTCTCCCACATATTAGCCACACTAAGTGCCACGCCTTTCCATAATTCTGAGACATTCTTCTCAAGATATTTGTGGCCCAGGGAGGGAGCCGGGGCGGCCTTCTTGCAGCTGTGCTCCTCTAGGTTGGAAACTGACAGAGACTCACTGGAGCTGGGTGCTGACTGAGAGGGAAGTGTTTCTATCCAACCTTGCGGAGGACTTAGACCCTCCCAAGGGTTCAAAAAATGCAGCATCAAAATGGGAGGGGAGAAGACTGGATTCACCAGGTGCGGAACCAATATTTTCAGAAACGAGATGGTTTGGTGACAGACGTTCAAGAAATACAGCTGGAAGGAGAAACTCAGCAGTTGGGATGCCCTGGAGTTTCACATTTGACCTTTGGCTTCCACCTGAGATTAAAGGACAGAAAACTTTTTCAAAGTCATTTTCTATTTGGGGCACCTGGGTGGCCAAGTCGGTGAAGCGTCTACCTTCGGCTCAGGTCATGATCCCAGGGTCCAGGGATCAAGCCCCACATATCTCTCTCCTCTCTCAAATAAATACATAAATAATCTTTTTTTAAAAAGTCATTTTCTACTTATGTATCTAGGTCAAGTTCTTTGGTAGAAGTCTACCGACTATGTCCTCTTATTGTGATTTATGCCAGTGGTTTAGAACATTTTTGTATGACAAACATTTTATAAACTCTCAACAGCCCAAATAAAATTCAAGGATGACATAAACTATCTACACACAAGGTAATGTAATTAACGTAATACCCTAACTCTAACACAGGTTTTTTGTTTTTTTTTAACCTGCTGACACTGTCCTATATGCTACAGGGCAGGTCACCTCTGCCAAGTGAGAGGCCAAGTGGTGCAGATGACCTCCAGAAAAGGAATCAGAATAATGCTCTCAAAAAAGAACAGACCTAGAGAATAAATTTTAGAGTGTAATTCTTACAACCTAGATTTCTTATCATTGTGCTATTTAAAAAATAGAATATGTATATAGATGGCAATATTATAACAATATTTTTAAATTTTGTAAAACAATGAAATTCAATGAGACCCCTGTATTTCATGAGTCTGTTATTTCAATCTGGCTCAAGTCTGTTGGAAGAAATCTCAAATCCTTGTTGCAGATTTTCAGTTAGTTTCATTGCACAGTAACTGGCCAACACTGAAACCCTTTTTAGGAGAATCTGTAGTTAGAAATGCTTAATGCCTTGAGCTGGCTCACACCTGCAGAGTGTGAGTAAATAACACAGTAATTTCCAGAGATGATCTTTCTTCCTTTTAAGCTTGATTCTCTCTGTGGAATGGTCTTCTAAATTACTGGTCTCTTCAAGTAACTTCTTAGACCTTTTTTTCAGGATTATGATGTTCTAAGTATGGCTTACATTTACATTTGTAATAAGTTTCGTCTGGAAGAACATTCAACAGCCATGTGGGACAGGAGATATGTTTTCGTTGTATGGGACTAATCCAAATTTTGCAGGGCACCTAGCTTCTATTCCCTTCCCAATGTCAATGGGAGGTGTCAACCAAAAAGTACACCAACTAATTTCCAATATGTCCCCTCTGGGGTATCACAGCTCCTGTTGATTACCCCAAGCTTCCATGACCACATCCCAGATGTGGGTCACTACCACCCAAGACTACACTGACAAGAACCCACTTTGGATGCACAGACTCATATGTTCCTGCCACCAATTGGTGTTTGGGGCACAAGATAGGGTTATCTCTACCACCACTAACACTTCTATGCAATGTTCACTAATCCTAACTCAACGAAACCTTCAAATGGTATTAACAAGGTAACAACTGTTGAGAGTTCATTGTGTGTCAGACCCTAGGCTTTAGGTTTACTGTTTCAACCAAACTTCATGATAACCCTATGAGGTAGACACTATTAGTAGTCACATTTTACAGAGGAGAGTTTGGGGTAACTTGGCCAAAGTGACCACCATGTGAATGGCAGGATCAGAATATGAACTCTAGCTCTGACTCTATTTGCTGTACTATTTCTCTAGAACTTGCTTCTCTGAATTCAAGTAAAAGAAGGAAATGGAAGAAACCATGCTTTTATAAAAAGTTGTATACGTTTATACCCAGTTTTTCCAGAGTCAGTATACATTCATCATAGCCCCCTATACCACTTGTTTTATAGTCTTGTGCCTTTGGAGTTGGAGAAGAGGAATGGCTGTTTGGAATCTTGCCTTTGGCCCTGAAAGATATCCCATCAGGAAAGAAAGACTGAGCTAAGTTTCCCATAGTCAGAATGGCAAATAGGTTTCATCTCAAGTGTCAGTTGATTGGTCATGGCTGCCTAGGGTTGAGAAGAATTTTTAAGGTAAGTTGGCGATGTTATTGTCAGTTAATAATAGCTGTCCAGGCTAGGGAGGCAGCATGTGGTAGCCTCCATATTAGGAACATATTATCCTTATTTCCCTAGGTAGGAACCTGTACACTTCAGAACAGTTTTCAAAAGTGGGAATAAAACTGAAAAGGAAGTTTTTTTTTTTTTTTTTTTTTTTTTAAGGATTTTATTTATTTATTTGTCAGAGAGCAAGCGAGAGCGAGCGAGAGCGAGCACAGGCAGACAGAGAGGCAGGCAGAGTCAGAGGGAGAAGCAGGCTCCCTGCGGAGCAAGGAGCCCGATGTGGGACTCGATCCCAGGACGCTGGGATCATGACCTGAGCTGAAGGCAGCTGCTTAACCAACCGAGCCACCCAGGCGTCCCGAAAAGGAAGTTTTGATGGAATTCTAAATAACCAGAAAACCCCAGTTCCTCAGAATGCCTTTTCATGTAGCCATAGAAACTAGGAAGTAGAAAGGAACTTCAAGGTTATTTGGACTTGTCCTTCAATAGATGAATGAATAAAGAAGAGGTGGTGTATATACACAGTGGAATATTCCTCGGTAGTAAAAAAGGAATGAAATCTTGCCATTTGCAACAATGTAGATAGAGCTAGAAAGTATAATGCTAAGTGAAATAAGTCAGTCAGAGAAAGACAAATACCATATGTTTCATTTATATGTGGAATTTAAGAAACAAAACAGATGAACAAAGTGGGGAAAAAGACAAACCAAGAAACAGACTCTGCACTATGAAGAACTGATGGTGACCAGAGGGGAGATGGGTGGGGAATTCGATGGGAATCGAGATGTGGGAAACAGATGATGGGGAATTCGAGTTCACTTCTACAGAGTAATGTCTGAAAGTGTTGGATCACTACATTATACACCTAAAACCAAAACTAATGTAACACTATGCTAACTACACTAGGCTTTTTAAAACTAGAACATTTAGGGGCGCCTGGATGGCTCAGTGGGTTAAATCTCTGTCTTCTGCTTGGACCATGGTCTCAGGGCCCTGGGATCGGGTGGGGCCTTGCATCGGTCTCTCTGCTCAAAGGGGAGCTTGCTTCCCCCTCTCTCTGCCTGCCTCTCTGCCTGCTTGTGATCTCTCTGTTAAATAAACAAAATCTTTAAAAAAAAAAAATTCAAAAAGAGATTATCTGGATTTATTTGCTTCAGAAACATTTATCAAAAATAGGAATGGGGGGGCACCTGGGTGGCTCAGTGGGTTAAAGCCTCTGCCTTCGGCTCAGGTCATGATCCCAGGGTCCTGGGATCGAGCCCCACATTGGGCTATCTGCTCAGCGGGGAGCCTGCTTCTCCCTCTCTCTCTGCCTGCCTCTCTGCCTACTTGTGATCTCTCTCTGTCAAATAAATAAATAAAATCTTAAAAAGAAATAGGAATAGAAACAAGAAGGAATTTCTGGTGGTGAATTCTAAGTTCACCAGAAAACTCAGTTCCTCAGAATATTCCATTCATGGACTTGTAGAACCTAAGGTGAGGAAGGACATTTAAGATAATTTAGGCCTGTGGTTCTCAAATTTGGCTTACAGTAGAATCACCCGGGGAACTTTTGAAAAATTTTTGTCTAGGTTCTGATTTAATTGGTCTGGGGATAGGCTCAGGAATTGACATATTCTTAAAATTCCCCTCCTTGTTCTAATGCTCAGCCTGGACTGAAAACTACAGATTTGGTCAAAACCCCTCATTTTACAGATGAGGAAATGGAGGCTTCGAGAAGCCTCGTGGTTTTCCTGGGGACACACAGCTGGGAGAGAGCAGATTCTGCTCTGCGACCTCGGCCTCTGGCCTGGGCATGGGGTGGAACCCCTGGGTCCTTGATGCTGCAGAGCCCATGTCAGTCTCACAATCTGTGTCCTGTTGGCCATTTTCCCTACAGCTGATGCTCAAGCAGAGCATGACCACACACCTTAAGACAGCCACAGTGTTGCGGCCTCTAACCCCTGCTCCTGGCATTCCCAAAACAAACTCCAGGCTCCTCCTGTGGGGGGCTCTACTGCATACCTGAGTTGTTGTTGTTTTAGGATTTTATCTATTTATTGGAAAGAGAGAGAACAAATGGGGAGCGGGAAGGGCTAGGCTCCCCTCCAAGAAGGGAGCCCAACCCTAGGGCTTGATCCCACAACCCTGAGATCATGACCAGAGCCAAAGGCAGACGCCTAACAGACTGAGCCACCCCACTGTTCCACATAGATGGTTTTTCATGCCACTTGCTCTATGCCACATTGTATTACTTGCTTGCCTGTAGTGTCCCTTCATGGCACTAAAAGCAATACTAAGAAAGCAACAAATCACTATCCCCAAAGTAACTTTAAAAATGTAGAGGAAGAGAATGAGGAGTGGGTTAAATTTATGGAATGTCTCCTATGTGCAGAGTACCTTACTTATTTATTTATCCTCTCAACAACAGGAAGGGAAATGTTATTATCCCATTTTACAGATCAGGAATGGAGGATCTGAGAGGTTAGGTCACTTGCCCAAGGTCACACAGCTCATGGATGGGAGCCAGGATTCAAGCCAGTTCTCACTACTGCCCTCTGTAGCCTCCTCCAGTAGCATGGTGTGTTCTTGTCCCTTTGAAGGGTATACGGCCCCACAGATGGCTTATTAGTTGCCAGGAGAAAATGGTAAGGATGCAGTGGAGAAACCTGACCACGCAGTGACTGGCTGATCAAGATGAACATTAGCAGATGGACATCAGCCAACATCACTTCTATTGTCTTCTGTCTGGGGCGGCATCACTTGAACCTACTTGTGAGGAACCCAAATTGACAAACAGTCTATAAAATAATTAGCCTCTGTTCTTCAAACATTTCAGTGTCATAACAGGGAGAGGACGGCCAAGGAATGGTTCCAGAGTAAAGAAAACAAAAGGGACACGACCTCTTAAAGCTGTCTGTGGTGCTGGATTTGATTCTTCCCCAGAGTGGGGGAAATGCTCAGAGGACCTACCCCGCCAACTGACAAATTTGGAATGTAGGATGTACAACAGAAAGAAATATTGTAACAGTATCAAATTTCTTGAATCCCAAAAGTATTGTGGCTGTGTAAGAGAATATCCTGTTTATCGGATATACAGGTATTAAGAGATAAAGGGGCATGGTGTCTTGGCTACTCTCAAATGGCTCAGAAAAAAATAAATATTGCTGTGGTATTCTTTCCAGCAGCCGGCAGAGCACTAAGCCTGTGGCAGATAGTGAATTAAAAATCTTTGTTTTTATGTGATTAAATGATCTCCCAGTTTCCTGACATCAAGGAAAATACTTTTCAAAGAGGCTTTCTTGGCTTCTAACACTTCTGCTTGATTTCAGAGACGGCACAGATAAAACTGTGATCCTCACCCCACCCCCCCACTCCCCACTGGGCCCTCAGCAACTCTAAGGGGAAAAGCCTACTCTGAATCTGTCTTGCTGGGTTCTCCTTTGTATATACCTCCATATTTCCAGAAAATGTATTTAGGATATTCTTACTTTTAACCATATTCATGGGGTGAAAAAGACGAACTCAGGAGAATATGGCTGAGTCCACTCTGCTCTTCTGACTGGCCGCCATTGTGAGAATCCTCAGTCAGATTCCTGCTCTACAAGATGGCGAGGACTGAGTGTTTCTCTTGAAGAAGAAACCTGTCTTTCGTTTGGCAAATACTGAGCTGGCCTCTGCTGGGTGTGGTATACCGAGGACTTATCCTGGACATTTGAGGGAATAAACACAGTATGGGCTCCTGAACAAAATGTATGGAAACTCCATCCAGGGTCCTGCGAGGTACTAGTTTCATGAAGATGGAATGGCGTCCCAGTCATTCGGCAGGATGTGCCTGTATTAGTCAGGGTCCCCGCGGCAAACAGCACAAACTGCCCTGGATGGTTTAAGTGGAAAAGAAGACTCATGACCAAGAGATCCTCAGGAGCTCACAGAAGCCCTAGGAAAGCCAGAGTCCGGTTACAGACCATCCAGGAGGGAGCGGGGCCTTCATCAGTGCCTCCGCCACCTCCCCTTCTGGCAGAGCCCCTGTTGCCCACATCGGACAACGGGCACAAGATTCCTGCCTGCCGGCGCCCCAAAGGCCCAGGCCTGTGCTGCCCCGTGGCCAGATAGGACTTCTCCAGAGCTCCTGCTCTCCAAGCCAGAGCAAGCGTCGATGGGCAGATCTGTGCTGGAAGAAAGGCTGGGGTGGTGACAGCGACTTCTGTCTTGAGGAGGCAGCACTGACAATGTAGGAAAGTCCCTCAATGTGGGAAGAGTTCAAAAGATGCTTGGTGGCCTCGGGCCTCACGGCCAGCGTGGAGCAGCAAACCCTGGGGAAGCTCCCAGTTGCTAGATTCTGTCTGCTGTCCTTGTGCTTTCCGTCACCATCTTCCTCATCCTCTTCTCCGCTGCTCTCCGTCATTCTAAGGCTTATTCAGATATGAAGACAAAAAAAAAAAAGGTGAAAGCCTCAAATCTTAGTTCTAAAGTGAACCTTAAGGAAGAGATTGGAATCGTAACTATTTCATGCCCCTTGAAACCTACGGTCTCAGATGAGGAGAAGGGACCACAGCTACCCTGTCTATGCTATTGGTGGGGTCCAGGATCCTCTGGGATGGGCTCTGCATGGTGTGAATGTGGGATGGCTAGAGAGAAAAGGAGGGGAGGATGGAGAGAGAGACTTTGCCCTGAATAAAGCTCACTCTGGCCTTCCTGCAGGACTTCTCCAAGACTTTCATACGCCACAAGGAAGATTTCTTTCCCTAACTCCTTGGACTACAGAGAACACGTGGGTTGCAAGGCATCTTGCTGGGACTTGGGTTTCACAGAATACCCTTGGGAAAATGCTCCATTACCCCACGTTGCCTTAGAACCTCACAGAACGTTTCTTCAGATTCAAAACTCTTGGAGCATTCCATGCAAATACAAGTGATCTTAAATGTCAATGGTTTCGGACCAATTTTAGGGCTACTTTAAAAAGGGAAGGGGAGGTTGCACCTGGGTAGCTCAGTGCATTAAGTGTCTGCCTTTGGCTCAGGTCATGATCCTGGGGTCCTGTGTGGTGTTCTCTGCTCAGCTGGGAGTCTGCTTCTCCTTCTGCCCCACCCCTGGTTTGTGCTCTCACACTCACTCTCTCAAATAAATAAATAAAATCTTTACCAAACGTTGGCGGCTGGGGGGTGAAGGGTAGGGGAGAAGCACTCTACAGAGCTGAATCTCTTTCAAATTCTCGGCTGTCTCTGCCACCATTGCATTTAGGAAACACAGCTTGTGATCTTTAAACAAGGGGACCCCTGACCCTACACTCAAGCTGATGGCTAAATAACTATAATTCACACAGAGTATAATAATGTTATCCAGTGTGGGGGGGGGGGGGGGGGGAGGTATTTCCTGCAAAATCAATGTAATTTCAAATGTGCTTATTTTGCACCAGCTGAAACTAACATTGTCATGAGTTGATTTTGTTATTTTTTTGTTTCATTTTCTGGTTCACTGTCAAGTTCAACTTCAAGTTAATTTCATACATGTACACGTGCAGAATTTGCAAAAACTTTGGTTCCCAAGTAGGCTGGCCCACAAGCCCTTCTCCAGAACAGCTGCACAAGGCTGACAACTTTCCACTGCATTTGGCTTAGAAATCCTCAGCATACTTTACAAGGAGAGAATGTAGCAGCCTCTAAAAATGCCCACCGATCCTACTTTTTAAAGTCATTAAGATATTGAAAAACCCCATCTATGAGGTGTGACACACAGTACTGGTCCCAAGGAATCTAGTCCTTGATACACTAAAGGCACTGAATTGTAAAGGTTGCCAGGTACCCTCCTCTTTACCCTAAAATAGTATCTGATGGAGATGCCTTCACTTGGAATGGGTTGGTTTTTTTTTTTTTTTTTTTTTTTAATAGTTTATTTATTTGACAGACAGAGATCACAAGTAGGCAGAGAGGCAGGCAGAGAGAGCAGGCTAGAAGGTTGGGGGGAAGCAGGCTCCAGCTGAACAGAGAGGCTGACTCTGGGGCTTGATCCCAGGACCTTGAGATCATGAACTGAGCCGAAGGCAGAGGCTTAACCCACAGAGCCACCAGGTGCCCCGGAATGGGTTTTGATTAACATTCAAGAGATCATATCACACTGTTATCAGTATATTCACCTCTTTTAAACCAGTTTTTTTTTTTTTTTGAAGTGATGATTTTCAACGAGTTCGTAAAACCTATTTAATCCTATTATGAAAACCTATAGTAAATGGACAATGTGAACAGCCTTAGGTTAAACTTGCTAGAGACAGTTACAAAGAATTTATAGGCCTTGATAGTTCTAAACATCCGGAAATGTAAGAGGAATCTGTTTCCAGGGCCTCTTCAGCCCCAGCCAGACACTCCCTACTCTTGGTATTCTGGTTCGTATGAAAGCATTTAATCCAGGTCCTAACCCTCAACCATCCCCTGAGTATGTGAATTACAGATTCTTGCACATCTGAAGTACTTTCTTGCGGCTTTTTTTGGTCTTGCTTTGTTTTGTTTATCCTACACAACTTCCTTCCTTCTTGCCCTTTGCTCCCCGGGGGGTTTGAGAGAGAGGCTAACCACTAATCCTGTGCTCCCGCAGTGATGACAGGAGACCCAGATCCAGGCCCCTCCCTCTGCTCCTAGCCAAAGGGGGACAGAAGCAAACAATGGCCACTTCCAGCAACACTGCTCTTCTCAGTACAGAAGGAGATCCGGGGAACATCCTTGAATTCACTGCTGCTAAGTGGCCCCCAGCCGCTCGGCTTGGGCGCAGAGCTACCACCCCTGGCGCATTCTAGCCTCTCTAGCCGGCCTTCCCGTGGGCCGGGCCCCTTGACAACGCTTGGTGGGAAGAGCTTGCTCGTGTTCTCGCCACTCTCCACGCATTCCACACAGGCAAGTTCTTACCAGACTGAGCCATTCAAAGGTTTCCGCTCCCCAAGTGTTCTTTTCAAGGGCCATTGGGAATCCAGGGGCCACTGCAAACCTTAATAACTGACATTCTTTCCATTTCTCCCCTTCCTGTCGTGAGCAGAGGGTTTGAGACCTCTCCTGATGAATTTGTCAAGTTCTGATAGAAATTCAGAGCCCTGGACCAGGATGTACACCCTCTGGGCAAAATTTCTGCCTACTGAGAAAAAATGTTTTTTTTAAACCCCAAACTTGATAAATCCTCAGAGGGTGACAAGCTCCTCTGGACGTCAGTGCCTGTGCCCAGCGGACTGCTCGCTCGTTCACTCCCAGGGTTACCACTTGATTCTCTTCCTGGAGTTGGTTTGCTAGAAACAGAAGAGCAAAGCTCTTACAGCGCACTTCATATCAAAGCACTTCTCTAATGGCCCTTGGGATGTCAACCGCTCCAGGATGAGGGCACTCTACTCATCTGCCTGAGTTAAATTAAGGCACACAAAAGACAAGTGCTTTTCCCAAGGCCTCTGAGTGAGGGGGTCGGGAGGGGAGGCGAGAAGAGTCATGATGGGGTCGGAAGCTGATCAAGGCTTTGAAAGGGAGGCAGACAGACACAGATGGCCACGCAGAGCCATGGTGGGGTGCTGAAGCCAGAGATGCTCGAGTTAGACTCTGCCTCTACGACTTCCTAGCTTCACGTCCTTGTCCTGGTTAGTTTTCTTCCGCGGTCTGTTTTCTCATCTAGGAAGTGCGGGTAACAACTCCGGACCTGAATGATATTGAGCACCAGCCCTCGGTGCCCAGCACAGCCTTCTGTTGTGTCCTCACTGGTACTGTTTCTAGGGGCCTCCTGCCATTACTGGGGGGCCTGAGGACCCCTATTGGCTTGGCTCACGGAAAATCAAGGCAAAGTGAGAGATGGATACACACCAGTTCAAGATGCATTCTTCTCTAAAAGGCATTACACCAAGGCCGGAAAACGCTCTCCTTTTCCAAAAGGGGTTTGAAACAAAAGCCCTCTCAAACGGATGAGACTGGCAACACTTTGGAGAGTAATAAAGGAAGCCGGCCGATTTTCTCCAGGCACAAGGGAAGGAGAGAGAGAGGGAAGGGAAGAGAGAAAAACAGAGGGAGAAACCAGGAGTCCACGGGCCCCTAGTAGTTGAGTTCTAGGTAGAAAGCATTGGGCTTCATTCTCTAAGAAAACGATTAAGAGGAACCTTTGGGAAAACATGCGCAGATTTCTATGGTTTCTGGTTTCTGATTTAGGTTTTTCCAAATGCAAAGGAGCTCTTCTTAGCGTGTCACCTCAGTGTCCGAAAGTGGGGCCGGGTATCTTTATCCCCCCGCCCCCACTCCCGTTGAGAGCCGCTGGCCTGAGTGCTGCCCCAAACACATGGAGGGTCCAAGGCGGCGGGGCCGGGGGGCGGGGGTGGCAGGGGGTGGTAAAGCACCTCGGAAACTCGGAATTCTCTTGGTCGAAATGAAAATAGTTTACACCGATATTGTCACAAATCCAAGATATCTGGGGCAAATGGTTTCCTCATTTCTCCTCAATAAATCAGTGTGGAGATTCTTGGCAAGCTCTGCTCCTCACAAGGGTGGGCAGCTCTGAGTCCAGCCAGGGCCTTAGCTCCTCCTCCTCCTCTCCAAACCTCGACCTGCCTTTTGCAGACGGAGTTCTCCCCTCCCTGCATCTGCCTCACAGCTGATTATTTTAGCAGACAAGCTCGGAGCCTGAAGAAAACAGGACCTCTTCTTTCAAGTAGTAACTGTACTGAAACTTTGTGGGAAAAGTCCCTCCTTGGGTCCCAGCCTCTGAATGCCATCAGCTAGTGGAGGGAGCAGCCATTTGGTTTCATTTGCTCAAAGGTTTTCCGGTCTCAGTGTTTCGACGGCGGGGCTGGGGGCTCCATAAATCAAAACCTCTTCAGACTCTTAAACATGGGCATTTCATCCTACAAATCCTTTCCCTCACAGATTTGTTCAAAGGACCCACAAATGCAACAAAACAAACTTCCATTTAGAACGCTCTAGGAAGTCTTTTTTGTTATTCTGAAAACACCTGGAGAGAGTTTTTTTGTTTGTTTGTTTTTTTGTTTTTTTGGCTACTACCACAAATCTTGGCTTCTTTTGAATGGTAGAAGCAGAAAAAGGGGCTCAAAGTATAAAAGAGCGCTACATATTTGGGATGGGAAAGAGAAACATAATTTTCAGCCAACTCTTTTCTGAGATTGGTAGAATTAACCAAAACCAAACATGACATTGTCACATGATTTTTAAAAGAAAAGTCGCTTATAGTCAGAAACAGTGTTCCTAATATCACTCCCACCTGTTTGAGAAAAGGCAAATGGTAAACACTGACACCTCCCCCACTTCCAAATCCACATTATGAAACAGCATTCTGCTTTAGGGGACCTTGTGATTTTCAGTCAGTTTTTGTGTGGTTAAGAAATGTATTTATAGCAGTCATTAAAATAACAATTGGTCATTATGAACAGTTAAACACCTCCACTTTGGGACAAATTTCAGATCAACATTTGGAACAGATGAGGCTCCCAAATATTCGATATGCATCTTAGCTAACCGTGCTGTCACAGGTGGTACTTGAAAAGGCTGCAGGATATTTGTTGTGCGCTCTGGAGTGAAACGGACAATTTAAGAGAAGCCTTCGTGGCGAACTCGGTAGGAATAAGATACACGCAAACAGCAAGAAAACGCACCCAGCATTAGCTACAGCCTCTCCTGCTAGAGCACTCTAGAGCCTACTGGTATGGGCTGTTGAAGACGTAGGTTCAGAAGAGAAAAGTAACTTCCTACTCACCCAGAGGCTCCACACAACTCCTTAGAGAGGGTTCCCACTCTGAAAATCAGCCACCTCCTTACCTGCAGCGGGTTATTGTCCCCCCCCCCCACCCCCTGCGTGCACTCACCTGCAGCATTTTCATATAAATGGCCCGCCCCCTCCCTCCTCTCCTCCTCACTCGAATCTCTGGCTAAATTCATCCTTGCCTGAAAAAGCAAATGTAAGCTTCTGCGTCTCTCTAGCATCTAGAAACTACAATAATAAAATGCCACAAACTTCCAAATTTTGGAACTGGGTTTATACTCTCAAAAAATCAAAACTTATATATCCGCGGGCACGGGCTCCAAGTTGCATCAGGAGGTTCGCTTGTAAGTTAGTTGCATGGAACCTGAAACAGATTATTTCCTCTCCCTACATCTGGTAGCTGGGTGACTACAGACCATTTTACAATCCGTCAAAGGGCTGAATTGTAGCACTAGCTGTACTAGCTTGAGTTCAGGGAGCTGGGAAGCATGCAAGTCAGAGTGAGGAGAAAATATCTCAGGACAATTCTGAAATAAGCAGTTTGCTCTGGTTATTTCGCTGTTTCCAAGCACCCAGTTCCCATGTATAGGGCCTCTAAAAAGTAATACACTAATAACTCCACATTCCTTGGAGTCTGTTTTCTTCAAGGCAAGTTGGGCCAAACTTACAGACTTTCCCTTGCCTTAAATCACAAAGAGCTGGTAAGCTTCACTGGGTGTCAGTTTGAGTCCCAGCGCTTCCTTTTAATTCACACATATGTGTAAATGGCTAATGGGGCTGTAACCTTCCCACAAGAATTTGCATTTTGAGTAAAGGCTCTTATCGGCCAGCAGGATTGGGGATCGCGGACAGAGGATCTGTTTGGGGGAGGGGATGGAGGCCGGCACAACCGGCCACCCAGCTCTGCTCAGAGGTGGCGTTCAGGGCCTCTTCCCGTCTCACTTCAGAACCTATTCGCTAAAAGCTCCAAGAGGCGTCAGGAGAGTGGGGCAAGGGCAGGCCAGTGTGTGCCCTGGGGAGTGGCTCATTCCTTGGGCTGCTTATTCTGTTAAGATCCTACAGCAGCGGAGTGAGAGCTTTGAGGGGAATGTAGGACCACTGGCTGAGCCGGAAAACAGGCCGATTCTCAGCCCCAAACCTGGTGGGCCCAGAGGGCAGGAACCTGCATTTGTTTTAAACACTCCCTGTGATTCTAACCTACCTATCAAAAGAGACATGAAGGGGCAAGTAATTTGACTATTTTTGAAATTTAGGTAATTTTGCTCCATCTACATAATTTCTTGTAGGATACTTTATATATTAAATTCCACATAAGGCTCTAAAAAACAAACAAGCAAAATGGCCTTTTAAATTGATCATCAAGGTCTTTTGAATTATACCCAGTCATCATATTGTTAGCTTCCAAACCTACATTTCTTTCGACAGTTTTTTTTTTTTTTTTTAAGATTTATTTATTTGACAGAGATCACAAGTAGGCAGAGAGTCAGGCAAAGAGGAAGGGAAGCAGGCTCCCTGCTGAGCCCGATGCGATGTGTGGATGCGGGGCTCAATCTCACGATCCCCCAATCATGACCTGAGCGGAAGGCAGAGACTTTAACCCACTGAGCCACCCAGGCACCCCTCTTTCAACAGTTCTTAAAATTTAATGCCAGAAGCTTTAGATCTAAGAAAGAAAACACATATGTGGAGATAGACTGAAGATTTTGAATCAAGGGGTCAAATGTATGTTATCAACTTACTTTTGACATTTGAACCTTACTTAAATTCCAAATTTTTACTTTTCAAATATCAAGTTGGTAGGAGATATGAAAATGTTTTAAGAGCAGTTGACAGAAGTAATCCTCACTCAGGAAATCCTTAGATTTGGTTACCTAAGATAAGACAGGCCTTGCAATTTTCTTGTGCCATATGCCTAGAGAAAACATCCCAACCCCTGCATACAACATCAAGGCTCAACAAAAAGATCAACTTAATATTGCGGCAGGTCTTAACTTTGGTTTCCTGAACTAATTGCTTAAAATGTCAACCTTTATTTGATATTAATATCTTTGCATTCAAATATTTACAATTACTTTTTTAGTCCCTAGGAACTCTTAATACCTGAGAGTTGGGGCCCTCTTTTCCAAACCCATAATCAAGGAAGAGCAAAGCAGCTCAGTAAAGTCTCCTTTTTACTGACCTTTAAGAAAAAGCATTCGTCAGGCAAAAGCTCAACCTAATGCTAAATGGCAAAGGCAGTGTTGTAGGGAGTCTACCTTGGGCTTAAGATCCATAGTTTATTACTCTTTTAACTGCTTTCTGCACTTCTTAAACCCAAACCTTTCAATTGGTGCACGCAAGCATAGTTAAAATACTAAGTCTTCTCTTTCAAGGAAAAATATTTGCAGAGTCCTTTCCAGTCTTTTTCCTCTTCTGGGTGGGGAGGAACTGAAGGTAGAGAGGAAGCAGAACAGGAACTGTTCTGCCAAAGAGAGTAATCATTTCAATTCCCCCTGCCCAGTTAGGTATCTTGCATCTGCACACAACACAAAATGAGACACTTAGAACAGGTACAAAGCATTGTTTTTGTCACTGCCATAGTGCAGATGACTTAAACAAAAGTAACTATAGTGTAATAGCTTCCTTCTCCCTAACTTCAGATGTTCAACAATACAGGGCAAGATGCTTTAGGAGGGTTTTAAAGTATTAAGTCTAATGCAAAAAATCAATGTGAATTTATACAACAGCTGCCTTACTGACAATCCCAACGCAACTTTTTCTGTTCTATAGCTAAGGTTACTTGCAATAGAGTGGTTAAAGTCAGAAATTTGGTCTTTACAAAGTATTCAAGCTTTTATTTATTTATTTATTTATTTATTTTTTTTAAAGATTTTATTTATTTATTTGACAGAGAGAGATCACAAGTAGGCAGAGAGGCAGGCAGAGAGAGAGAGAGGAGGAAACAGGCTCCCTGCCGAGCAGAGAGCCTGATGCGGGACTCGATCCCAGGACCCTGAGATCATGACCTGAGCCGAAGGCAGCGGCTTAACCCACTGAGCCACCCAGGCGCCCCAAGTATTCAAGCTTTTAATAGGTCAAGGAATTTGAGCTGGTGGAAAAAAGGGACCCTACAAATATCCCAGGTACTATGGATACTGGCCAATTAGTCCAAGATTAGATTACATGTTAAATATTGAGCTAAAATGAATCCTTGAGAAAATGGTTCACTTTCGTTCGGTACTCTCTTGGGTGGTTCTAAAATTAGCACAGTTCCACACTCAACTGTACAGTGGTCAAAGTTTATGGATGAAGAAAACCAATGGAGACCATTGAAACCTTCATCCCATCAACAAGGAGCAGTGCCCAGTATCTTCCGTCTTGTAACACATGGAGATAGTTGTCCCATTATACTGGCAACTAAAAAGAGGTTGGAGAAGACACCAGAGGCAAACTTCACGACATCCTGGTGTAACATGGCCATGAAGGGAGTAATGAGATTCAAGCAAGCAAGTTCATGAAGAAGGATACACAAGAATCCTATCTACTCCTCAGCCCCATCCTCAAAGGTTAGTATGAAAACAAGGAAAAGTCAGTTTAATACACAGGCCCCTTACATATAGATCTGTCTAGCATTCCTAATCCTGCAAAAGCCATCTTAAATCTTCTAGGAAACAAAACAATCCACTTGAGGGGAAAGAACCCTCTAATACAGCTGTGTAATTTACTCTGTTTTCTAGTTTTTGTTTTACTTATGTATTTAAAATCATACCAGAATAAAGAGGTTTTTTGGTCAAATAATAGAACAATACTGAGCTGAAGCTCGCCTAACATTTTGTGTTGTATGCAGATGAAGTTGTCAATCCCTCTTGCATTAGCGAAAGTGAAAATATGAACAAAAATAAGAAAATGAAACTAGAGAGAAAAACAATAGGTAAAACCAAGACAAAATTCAAATTTACTTTCAAAAATCTGATTTTATTTTCTGAATCAAAAAGAAGTGTATTCACGTTAGATGTAGAATGTTTAACTTTCCATTGATCTCTCTCAAAACACCTTCCTGATATTGTTAACAGTGCTTAGAACTATAAAAAGTCAACATCCAATACCATGCTTTAAAGAAAAAAGTTTAAATGTAGGATTTATTTCTAAGGAACCCTTCTCAAGGTCAAGGCATTGGCAATTCTAATTTAAAAGGAATTTTAATCATTATTGGAAATTTGAGTGACAATTGTTTTCAAGAGCTAAAACTCAGATCGCTTTTAAAACAGAAAAAATGTTAATATCTGAGGGACTCCTACACCTGGCAACTCCAATTAAACATTATTTTCTACTACCCCCCAATAACTAAATGAATCATTTTACCTTAGAATAGGAAAATTAGAAAATGGAATTTTAAAATTATATATATATATATATATATATATGTATATATATATATATACCATTTGAATGGTCGTGTCTGCTAGCAGAATCATGAAATTAAAAGCAAATTCTATATTCAAGGGACAAAAGATAACTGCTCTTTCCTTGTTCTAAGAGTCTATCCTATTCCTTGTTGTTTTCTACCCCCATAGATTAAAATCATGACCAAAGGCCAAGAGTTAATCCATTTACTGGAAATGAACAGCTGGTAGGTACTGGCCCTACATTTGTGTCCTTTATCTAGTCCAGGACTCAAAGTCTAGGGGGATTTATATGAACATGATTTTAGGAACACTTGAGAATTCTAAAATGACTGACATCCATGTCCCTCAAATCTAGTACATGTTATTCATAGGCTATTCAAGTGTACTGAAGCATGTCCAGCATGCAGGCAAACTTCTTTTACTTGTTTCAAATTGAGGTAAAACAGACAAAAAAATACTTAATATTAACAGAAGCTACATAATTAAAACTAACCTTTTGTTGCTTATTTCATAAAAATTGATTTTTAAGTTTTCTCACAGAAAAGAGACTCTATAAAGCCAATAATTTCTCCAATTTCAGTCACCTGAAAATTAAGCTTCTTCGTTCAAAGCCATTATTACTAAAGAATATTTTGAAATGAAGGAAAACATTTCTCCCCAGAATCTGCATTTTGTACTTAGCGTGATACAATTTATTACTTTATTTTTCAAATTTAGAAAGAAGTCTGAGTACTAGTTGATATTTTTCAGACACAAAGCAATACCGACGGGATTTATAAATATGATTTTCTGACAGATGGGAAAGTTTGCTAACATTTACAAAATATCAACAACTCTTCTTTCAAGCATAAGATGACTGAGACTTATTGTTATGATTACTTTTTCAGTACAAATATGAATTTAAATCTTGATATTTTTTTTGCCAACATTTTAAGTAGTCAAATTTTATTCTACTTCCAGGTTTCAAATTAAAATAATAATAAAAAAGCAATGAAAATTACCCAACTGGCAACAAGTCCCATATTTCAATGTTATTTTTAACCCAACAATTATAACCTACTGCCAGTAATTATTCCTATGTATCTACCTATTCTTACTAAAGAAGCACTGGTCAGATATATCAAAGCGTAACTGCAAGAATGGTACTTGGCACTGGATTACCTTAATGCTTCTGGTATAAAAAGAAGCACTCTTAAGCACTTTTTTCATCTGTAATCTGAATTTCCAAAAGCATTTTTAAACTGTTAATTTTGTACTGATAGATTCTAGGGAGTTTATTCCCAACTAACATGGTTGATTTAAAAACAAAACAAAACAAATAAATCCCTAAGCCACATGGTAATGGAGTATTACACTTGCTTTTTATATCATGGAAACAGTTCTAGGCAGAGCAAAAGTAGATAAAAACCTGCCAAATCAAAGTACTGTAAATAAATTTCATCTTACACACCTCAGAGCAGAAAAGCTCAAAAAATCAAAACTGTAAAATCAAAAGACCACTCCCTGCCCCCACGCAAAAACCCACCAAAAACACTTGAATTCTGAGTCTAACGTTCCCCTAAAATGTTAATTCCAGAAGCTTTAAGTTACTTTAACTGTGCAGTGACTGTTGAAAGCACCACACCAGGGAGGAAGTGCTGTAAAAGGGGTCAGCAGCCGCTCACCCGCCCCTCACCACCCCCACCCCAATAATATGTAAAAGCCCCTGTAAAGTTTTTTCTTATGCTAATAAAGGCATACCACCTAGCGTGCTAAAGACTAAAACTAGCAGCATTAGAGCAGTAAAGTGAAAATAGGAAGCCGACAGGAATGATCTAAATGCCTACTTAGAAGAAACAAAGCAGCAGACAGGACCCTTTGCCCTCTCATCGTGTTTGTAGGGAAGTGGCTGAATTAAACAGATTTACCCACATTAACAAAAAATTAACAAAGCTTCCCCAAGACACCAGAATAAAACCTGACCTTTCCAGTCAAAGGGCACAGAGAGGACTCTTCCATGTCCTGGAGTTGAATGAGTTCAAAGACTGGCAATAAAGGCAAAAAGAAAGCATTAGGGGTGTGATGTGAACAAGCTCTGGAGTTAGTTTATCGAACAGTCACACCAAGTTTCTCCAGCACACGAACACCCTTTTCTTGGTATTCTTGTCGGGTCATCCAGAAGTTGTCTTTGTCCTTCATGATATCTGCTAGAACAGCACCACCCAGGAACACCATATGCTTTCTGCGCGGTGGGTCTTCGATGCGGATCTTAAATTTCTTAAAGGAGAAAAAGACAAGATCGTAAAATGTCACAAGTGCATCATGCTTTCTGCTTCATGAAGATGACTGTCTCATATATTCTGCTGCTGAATTCCCACAAGTCCTGTGATGTAAGCAGGATGGCTTGACTTTTTATCTGAAGTAGACATTTTTGGTAATTTGCCCAAAGCTCACACCAAGGAGATCACACAGACCATCCCAGTGTGCTGATTTACACCTGTTCTCCCATCTCTATTAACAACACCCCTTGTCACTCTCAAAATGGTCTTGATATGAACAATAAATCGCACAATCAGCCTACTGAGAGCCCAAGTACCAGAGTCCTGATTGTGGCAGGTTTCTTCACCTCCTGGGGATGACCACATGAGAAAATCACTTAGATGTTAAGTCAAGATTTTGGATAAGAGGACTTCTATGGTTTCCTCAAGGTCTAATGCCTCTATGATTGCTGTCCCATGTAAGAGTAGGATTGGAATTCTTTTCTTATAAGCAAAGTTCAGTTTTTATTGTCTCAAATTCAAATGAAATGTTCTCAAAATAAACAAGGCCAAATATGGTCAAATAAACCGTTGGAGATGCTGGGGAAAAAATGAACACAGTAACCAAAATTAGGTAAGTGGAATAAGTTTTACACTCTGCAGCCACTATTGATTGTCTAATAGAAGACACACCTCCATGTGTGATCATTCCATGCCTGAAAGAAAAACCTTAAAATGTCATAGATCAATTTACTGTGTCACAAATCCTGCAAAAGGACTCAAAGTCACTATGTCACTTTAGATTGCCCCCACGTCACATAACTGAATTGTAGGATCAGGTATAAACACCAGTTTACTTACTTAAAAAAAAAAATAGGCCTGGCTTTGTTGCAATAAAACTTTATTTATACAAACAGGCAGTATGATACAGGCCGGAAGGTCAGCCGCCCTGGCTCTAAGGGAAAGCTGGTTAGTCCCTGAAGGCGCTGCCGTTCCTGCAGCTCTGTCCCTGCAGCTCTGAGGGGGCGCTGTAGTTCTCTCACACCACCTGGTCTGGTCACACCAATTCTGGTTCTTCACTGCTGCTTCTCTCTCTCTCCTCCTTGCAACTCCCAAGTTGAAACTCATTCTTTTTTTTTTTTCCTTAAGATATTTATTTATTTATTTGTCAGAGAGAGAGAGAGAGAGAGAGCGCGCGCGTGTGAGCCAGAACATAAGCAGGGGAGCAGCAGCCAGGAAGAGAAGCAGGCTTCCCGCGGAGCAGGGAGCTGGATGCCGGACTCGATCCCAAGACCCTGGGATCATGACCTGAGTCAAAGGCAGTCGCTTAGCCAACTGAGCCACGTCCCTTGAAACTGATTCTGTCAGACCATTCCAGCCACCACTCCTCTTTGCCAAGTCACCTATAGGAGTCCCGATTTATTTCCCCTCATGCCCGCTCTTCCTGTGCGTGTGTGTGCTCTCCCCACCACTTCCTGGTCTCCTCTGTGACTTCATCCTTCTCTCCCTCTCACTTCATGAGGCACAGCACGGACTCGGGGGACCACCTCTCTACTCTGTAGCTGCCCCCAAGCAACTGAACATGACAGGTGAGAAACTGCCTGTCTTGGCTGAACTGCATCACTTCCTTCGTTTGAGCTCCTTAGCACAGCCTGGCAAGCCCACAGCACGTGTCTTCTCTCTTCTACTCTTCAAGAACACAATTTCATACCTCCTCCATCTCATGAACTTCCACCACCACCTCCCTCCCTCCCAGCCCGCCACCTTGTCCTTCAACAGCCTTCTTTCTTCCTCCCTTCCCCACACCAGACTTAGTGATCCCTTAAAAACAAGTCAGATCCTACCACTTCTCTGCTCAAAACCCTCCCAAGGCTTTCAGTTTCACTAGGAGTAAAGCTAAACCCTTCACCATGGCTGATGAGACCTGCATCCAACCACCTTTCTGACCTCACCAAGCAGGCCTCCCCTTTACTCACTCTGCCCCAGCCATACCTGCACATTCCTGACAACCCAGGGCTTTTATTTTGTGTGGGGGGGAGGTGGGAAGGAGTAAAATTTTATTTATTTTTTTGACAGGTAGAGAGAAAGCAAACAAGCACATAAGCAGAGGGAGAAGCAGGCAGAAGGAGAGGGAAAAGCAGACTCCCCACTGAGTGAGGAGCCTAAAACAGGCCTCAATCCCAAGACCCGGGGATCATGACCTGAACCGAAAGCAGACATTTAACCAATAGAGCCACCCAGACGCCTCAACCCAGGGCTTTTGTACTTGCCATTCCTGCCTCGAAGATTCTTCCCACAGATGGTTACATGGCTCACAGGCTCACTCTATCCAGGTCTCTGCTCAGAAGATCTCTGAGGAGATCAGAGTCTTTCCGGGACCACACTACATGAAGGAGCGTGCCACCTTCCCAGTCACTACCACTTTCTAGCCCCTCACCTTACCTTCCTTTTCTTCATAGTGCTTATTACTACTGACACATTCATAGAATAAAAGTGGGGACCTGGTTTTTATTTACTACTGTTTTGTTTGTTCCAGCAGCTAGACAAGTGTTTGGCATCCAGAAGGAGGTCAAGAAATATTTGCTGAGTAAGGAAATAATCACCTGAGATTAATTTTAAATTATATGTATGACAAAAAAAAAAAATCAAATAAGCAAAGTACTTAGACAATATGGTTCCTTTTGAGTCTTTTAATTTATTTAATATATGTGAGTCCACACTCCATTTTCACAATTTAGTGACAGATGAAAATGTGACATTAGTATCTCTGATATATATAGTCCTCTGTAATATGTAATCTCATTATCTACAACAGCTGATCAAGGTTGTTGGGACAAAGCTCAGAGATTAACCTGGAATTAAATGACCCTGGCTGAGTGCATAGTATATATAGTGTACTTTGCACACTCCAGTGTTGGTAGAAAAAAAAAACAATGCCGAATTACCATCACCTATTACCTTCTAGTTTGTAAATTACTTTCTATTCTATACATTGACAACTACCAATTAAACTGTTTCAAGAGCAAGGACAGCTGATGGGGATGCAAAATATTTGCTACATTATGTTTTACAATCTTTTTAGGGAAGTAAGACGTATACAAGAAATAGCCAGAAAAATAATCCAGAATCAGAAATTTGAGACAGTCCAAGAGTAGCAATGAAGGCTGGTTACATATCCGAAAAGTTAGCTAAAAAGAACCCCCAAACCCCAAGAGGCATTTCTCTCTCCATAACACAGCAGTCGCCCCTTATCTGTGGTTTCAGTTACCCATGGTCTGGCAGCAGAAGATGGCCCAGCCAACATAGCACTGCATGATGAGGCCTGCGTGACTCCTGTCACCTTATCTCGTCACAAAGGCATTTTATCCTCACATCACCACAAGAGTGAGTATAGTACAATAGGATATTTTAACAGAGACCACACTCATATAACTTTTTTCCAGTGTATTGTTGTAACTGTCCTATTTTACTGTTGCTGTTGTTGTTGTTAATCTCTTCTGGGGCCTAATCTATGAATTAAACTTCATCATAAGTGCTCTTGTATGGGGGGAATCAGTATTATCTGCGGTTTAGGCATCCACTGGGAGCCTTTGAACATATCCCCACAGAAAAGGGCTGGGGGAAGGAATACTATATGGCAGGTTCTTCCTGTGCCCTTAGAAGCACCTAGGCTCCAGGTTGTCTGTTACAGAGGAACCAGAACATGTGGCCTGGGACCTCACTGCCTCCAGCCACTGACCACAGAGGTGACCAGGCAGTACAACCATTCTGAAACAGAGCTTACCTTGAACCATTTACTTCTATCTCTTCAAGGCTGCATGTGACTTCATTAAAAATTTGTTTAGGAAGACTTCTTGCTCCCTCTGGTGGTTGTCAAGATTCACAAGCTACTTTATAGGGTTTTAAAAAGTATGTTAACAGCTGGATTATTGACTGATACTTACAGAAAGTTTTTCCACATCTCCCTTTAAAACTCGTTCTAAGTAAAGCTGTTTAAGTTCTCGTTCCAACCGTGATGGCAGCCCAGGGTACATAGTAGACCCTCCAGAAAGCACAATGTGCTTATAGAATTCAGATCTAGAAAGACACAAAAGGTATCATTTGGGGTTTCAGATGAGAAAAACAGTCTTTCAGCATTCCTTTTATATCTGTCAGTTTCAAGCGATTGCTGGGAGAATTAAATAAAATTCAACATGGATCGCAAGGTTTGTTATTAATGCTGTTATTAGATAACAAACGTTTGTTATTAATGCTGTTATTAGATAACAAACCCTCTCTACATGTAAAATACTTATTATAATTTTAATGAGAATGCTTCTAAAGCACATGACACATTGTCCTGCAAATATAATTGAGACTTAAAAAAAAAAAAAGATTTTTATTTTTCTATTGAGAGAGAGAGAGCAAGCTGGGCATGGGGGAAGAAGGAGAGGGACAAGCAGACTCTGCACTGACCTCAGGGCCTGATGTGGGGCTCGATCTCATGACCCTGAAATCATAACCTGAGCTGAAATCAGAAGAATCAGATGCCCAACTGACTGAACCACTCAGGCACCCCTGCAACTGGGCATTTAACAAGGACCAGAGTTAACATCACAAACTTCCATGATTTGGACTATGTATGTCATCACAGTGCTTCTCGAAGTTTACCATAACTAACCATTTTCTACTATGATTTCAGTTGTTTCCCAATTTTTCCATTTGCCTTTTGTTCTTTTTCCCTTTTGTTCCTTTGCCTTGGAACTAGGTGCCGTTATGTTAGGTGAGACTGGCGAGTTTCCTTGTTAGAGCAGCCTTCTCTTTCTTTAAATATGCTACCGGTTATGATACCAGATAGTCAAATCTAAAATAACTGCATCCAGGGCACCTGGGTGGCTCAGTGGATTGAGCCGCTGCCTTCAGCTCAGGTCATGATCTCAGGGTCCTGGGATCGAGTCCCACATCGGGCTCTCTGCTCACCAGGGAGCCTGCTTCCCTCTCTCTCTGCCTGCCTCTCCGTCTACTTGTGATTTCTGTCAAATAAATAAATAAAATCTTTAAAAATAAATAAATAAATAAAATAGCTGCCTCCATAATAAGAGTAACATAACTAAGTGAGGGTCTGAGGAACTCTTCTAGTGAAGTTCAGGAGCTGAGCCACAGCTATTTTGGCCTCATCCATCCTGGCTTCCAACGGCTCAGCCTATCATGACCCCGGGGAGCTTACAGAAGCGTGCGGCTTTTACACCCACTTGCAGAGCTCCGCACACAAGTGTAGCACATGCAGTTGAGCTATGGCTCCACATGGTCCGCTCCCACGAGCATTTACAGGTACACCTTCAACATGCAGAACACACGGAGCTGAGCTGTGCTACTTCCCAATGCTAGCTCTGTTGTAAGGTCCTGAACTGGACTCCAGTTTCTTTGGGAATGCCAACACTTCAATCACCACCAATAGGTATATATTTTGAGTCCAATTTTACTATTAATGATCATTAAGTCGAGGGACAAAAGCATCTACCTAATCCCCACTAAGAGAGGTTTAGATTTTTGATCATCTCACATTAAGTTTATAGCTTGTTATAAGCAGTTGGCTTGCTATTTTTATTACTTTTCATTATTACCCTGCTCCTCCGCCATCCCACAAAAATTAGTTTGATGGTTATTTAACTCAGGGTTAAACACACAAGTAAGCAAACATTTGCTTTTTACAAAATGCTTCTGAGTGAATTCCTCCATAACCTGGATGTACAGGAGGGCTGTTCAACTATGACTCAAACTCTAGATGCAATAAAAGGTTATCAACTTATTTAATAAGTAAATAAAAATTTTTGGATAGCCAAAAAACACAAGAGACAAATGGAAAATCAGAAAAAGTACCTGCAATAAATATCACGGAGCTATAATATAAAAAGAGCTTTTAACAAACTGAGGGGGAAAATTACAAAAATTCTACAGAAGCAAAAGCCATGAACAGATAATTCACCAGAAAAAGACAGAAACAGCCCTAAACATAGAAAAATATGTTTAACTTCTCTCTTAAGTAAAATACAAATTGAAACTACACTGAAATATCATCTCACTCATCAGACTGGCATAAAAGTTAAAAAGTTGCCAGGGCGCCTGGGTGGCTCAGTGGGTTAAGCCGCTGCCTTCGGCTCAGGTCATGATCCCAGAGTCTTGGGATCGAGCCCCGCATTGGGCTCTCTGCTCAGCAGGGAGCCTGCTTCTCCCTCTCTCTCTGCCTGCTTCTCTACCTACTTGTGATCTGTCTATCAAGTTAATTAAAAAAAAAAAAAAAAAAAAAAAAAAGTTGCCAAACTATGACCAAGCTGTGGGGACACACAGGTGGGAAGAAGAAGGGTCCTAACATCCAGACAGGGGAACTGAGCAGTAACAAAACTATATGCATTTACTTACCCTCAGACCCAACAATTCCCTTTAGAAATGTTTTCAAATTATATATGCCCAACAGTACAAAAATATACTGTACAAAAGGTTATTAACTGCAGCATTATTTGTCTACAAAAATACTGGCATCTACCTACATAACCCAGATTCACCAAATGTTATGTATACACTGAGGAAAAAAGGACAATCTCTAGGAATGGTCGGGATTGTTTAGGATATATTAAGTGAAGGAAGTAAAGTGCAAAAAAGCATTTATACTAAGCTACGTTTTGTATAAGAACAAATAAGAAACACAGAAAGGATAAAGCCAAGCTAATGAGATCATTTACCTGTAAGAGGGAGGAAGACTAGGGTAGAGATCAAGGGGCTGGGAGAGTAATACTTCAAAATATGCTTTTTTTTTTTTTTAAAGATTTTATTTATTCATTTGACACAGAGAGATCACAAGTAGGCAGAGAGGCAGGCAGAGAGAGAGAGAGGAGGAAGCAGGCTCCCCGCGGAGCAGAGAACCCAATGCGGGACTCGATCCCAGGACCCTGAGATCATGACCCGAGCCGAAGGCAGCGGCTCAACCCACTGAGCCACCCAGGCGCCCCCAAAATATGCTTTTTATATAGTTCTGACTAGATGGTAATGTTTTACCTAAAAAATTAAAGCTAAGGCAGGACTATCCTGTGCTACAAAACAGAATGTGCTCAAAGAGATAAGAGCATGTCAAAGGATACACAGGTGTGTTTGAAGGGGCTCTCCCTGGCCAAATCAGGAACAATTTGAGCATCAAAATAAATAAAGACAGTAACAGATTAGAATCACTGGACAGGGCGCCTGGGTGGCTCAATGGGTTAAGCCACTGCCTTCAGCTCAGGTCATGATCTCAGGGTCCTGGGATCGAGTCCCACATCGGGCTCTCTGCTCACCAGGGAGCCTGCTTCCCTCTCTCTCTGCCTGCCTCTCTGTCTACTTGTGATTTCTCTCTGTCAAATTAATAAATAAAAAATCTTTAAAAAAAAAAAAAAGAATCACTGGACAAAATCATGAGTTCACACTGATAACAAGCAAAACGAGGCAATGCGCTTCCTTATGCTGGAATGCCAATTAATAAATATAGAAAGAATGACAGAATTAGAAAATTACCTTTTTGAGAGCACAATAAAAATGGATTTAGGCAAGAATCATCAACAATACTAAAAGGGGTGAGGGGGCAGGGTTTATTTATTTATTTGACAGAGAGAGTGAGCACAGGCAGATAGAGAGGCAGGCAGAGGTAGAGAGAGAAGCAGGCTCCCTGCTGAGCAAGGAGCCCGATGTGGGACTTGATCCCAGGACCCTGAGATCATGACCTGAGCCGAAGGCAGCTGCTTAACCAACTGAGCCACCCAGGTGTCCCAGGGGGCAGGGTTTAATGAGGAATAGGAGATCGATACAGTCCCAAGGTACTTTCCCACAAATTACTTACAAACTAAGAAAGGAAAAATACAAAAACTGAACAGGAAACTTCACCAAGAGCTTAATCCTAACATCACCAACAAGGAACAAACAACTCATCTCTGGATGGGACACCCTGAGAAGGACACATCACTTCAGTAGTATTCCAGCCCCAAATGCATAAGCTGGATCTAATCATGAAAAAACACTCAAACTCAAGTTGAGAAAAATTCTCTAAAATAATTGGCTTGTATTCTAAAAAGATGTTGCTGTCATGAAAGCCTGAAGAATTTTAACAGATAAAAGCTAAGACATGACAACTACATACACTGTGTGAGCTTAGACTTGATAATCTCCTGGGGAAAGGAAAAACTGTATAAAGGACATCACTGGGACAGCAGGCGAAACTGAAAAATGGGTGGCAGATAACAGCAGATCAGTAATCACTCTCCTGAGCTCAGAAACAGCACTGCAGCTAGTTAGAGAATAACTCTGTTCTCAGGAAATACAAAGCAAATATCAAGGAGTAAAGAGGACTTTCATGTTCAACATACTCTCAAAAGGCTCAAGAAAAAAGAGAGGGAGAATGATAGAATAAACATGCTGAATGTTAAAATTAGTAGAATGAGAAACTGAGTAGAGTATACATGACTTCTCTGTATTATTCTTGGGAAATTTTCCTTAAGTTCTGAATTATTTAAAAAAAAGTTTAAGGTGGTTTCTGAGACACAGTGATATATATCCAACATCAAATGTCACCCTCAAAAAAATTTTTTCCCTTATCTGTTCAAAACCATGAGTGAAGTAATAGGCAACTTAGTCACTTTAACTATACATACTCTATCTATTGATAAATAACTTTGAAACCAGCACTTATGATGTACCTGGTATCAATGTCAGCTGCCTGGATTGTGTTAAAAAGCAATTCGGCAACACCTACTCCCTCAACATTGATCAGGTGAGGCTGAAATAAAGCTTCTGGTGCTTCAAATCTCTCTCCCCCAACTTTGATAATGCGGCCATCTGGGAGCTAGAAACCAAGAATAACCAGGTATTAGTCAGCAAAACATATTTATTTAAAAATTTCCCAGTGTTCTTTAGAACACTAGTACTTTAAACACATCTGTTCAATAACCAAAATCATTATCAGCAATATGTTTCTCCTAAAATGAATTTTTGAAAAAGAAAAAAACAAACGAAATAAAATACATTTAGACAGTTTTTATTATCATGCTGTTTTGTTTTTTAAATGCAGAACATGCCATAACATCAGGAATTTCTTGAAAAAAGTGATGAATGCATGAGTATGTCATGTTCCACTGCTGTGTGCAGCTAAGCATAAAAAAGAAGCATTAAGGGGTGCCTGGGTGGCTCAGTCATTAAGTGTCCGCCTTCTGCTCAAGTCATGATCCCAGGGTCCTGGGACAGAGCCCTGCACTGGGCTCCCTGCTCAGCAGGGAGCCTGCTTCTCTCCCTCTCCCATTGCCCCTGCTTGTGTTCCCTCTCCTGCTGTCTCTTTCTGTCAAATAAATATACAAAATCTTAGGGGGAAAAAAAAAGAGAAGAATTAATAAACCACTGCATTTGGATTACTGGCTGGTGTCAATGCTGTTTCTCTGTTTTAACACATTTGTGGTTTATTTTATGGATATTTTTACTATGTAGCATAGACACATTCAGTTAAAAATTTTAAATAATTTCTTTTACCAAATAATTGCACTGTGCAACTTTACTGTTTTGCCATCAAAACAGTTTATATCATGTGTAAAACTTCTGTCAAATCATGTAATCCAAAAAATGTTTTATGATTAGAAAAGTTTAAGAAACACTGATAGATTACTGTAATATATATTTTTAAAGGTTTTATTTATTTATTTGACACAGAGAGAGACTCCAAGAGCAGGAACACAAGCCGGGGGCCCAATGTGGGGCTTGATCCCAGGAGATGATGACCGGAACCAAAGGGAGATACTTATTGAATGAGCTACTCAGGTGCCTCAAGATTACTTTTTATTAAGCAGTTCTACTGTATCCTACTTACTAGACCCTATTAAATTTTTTTTTTTAAGATTTTAAGTAATCTCTACACCCAAAGTGGGGCCTGAACTCACAAGACCAAGTCACATGCTCTACCAACTGAGCCAGCTAGGCTCCCCTCTAGATCCTATTAAATTTTAAATAATGGATAAATATAATTTCAACTTAAGCAAATAAGATTTCTTACTTAAAGGATTTTATTTATTTATTCCACAGTGAGAGACACAGCGAGAGAGGGAACACAAGAAGGGGGAATGGGAGAGGGAGAAGCAGGCTTCCTGCTGAGCGGAGAGCCCAATGTGGGGCTTGATCCCAGGACCCTGGGATCACGACCTGAGCCAAAGGCAGATGCTTAATGACTGAGCCACCCAGGTGCCCCAGGATTTTTTTTAAGAGAGAAAGCCCATGCATACAGGGGGAGTGGAACAGGGAAAGGGAGAGAATCTTGACCAGGCTCTATGCCCAGTGTGCAGCCCAACATAAGGCTTGGTCTGCTGCTCAATCTCACGGCCATGAGAGCACGACCTGAGCTGAAATCAAGATTCGGATGCTTAGCCTACTGAGCTACTCAGGCGCCCACAGAGCAAATTAAGATTTAAACAACTGGTCAGATATCATTACAACATGACCCTGTGTATGCAGACAGTCACACGTCATGTTTATATTTAATTAAATGAGAAATGATAAGTAAAAACTCCCATTTATTCATTAATATATTTTATTATTTATTTATTTTTATTAATTTATTTTTTAATGTGGGGTCTGAACTCATGACCCCAAGATTAAGAGTTGGATGCTCGACTGACTAAGCCAAGTAGGCAAACACCAAAAAACTCCCATTTTTTTTAAAGAGAGAAAGAGAGAGAAAGTGTGCACATGAGCTGGTGGGGGGGTGGGCGCAGGGGTAGACGGAGAAACAGACTGCCCTCTGAGCCGGGAGATGGGCTAGGGATTGATCTAGGACCCCGAGATCACGACCTGAGCTGAAGGCAGATGTTTAGCCAACTGAGCCCCCCAGGTGCCCCTCCCTCTCTTAAAACCACCTCACAACTCATTGGATTGACCTAAATTATAAGCATGCTGGTGTATGCTGGCATCTGACCCACTTCCATAGGAGACACCAGAATTAGTCTTACAGTGACATGTCTCACAGTATATTTATAATAATACGACTACCGTAATTGTATTTGGACTCTAAAAATGACTTTGCAGTATGACAAAGTACCACAAAGCCAAGGTTTTTTTTTTTCCTTAAAAAATTTACTCCATGTTTACAGATACAAGCAAAAGTAATCATATTTTTCAAAACCTCCACAAACTCTTTTAATAAATTGTATCAAATTAAAAAAAAAAACACTCAAAAAACAAACAAATAACCCCCAAGGATACTGATTCAAACAAATACTCTTAAAAAAACAAAAAACCCATCAGGTGAGTTTAGAAACCACATGAAATCACCCAAAATATCTGGAAAAATTTTATATACAGTACACGGTTATTGGCAAAACCTCTGTAGCTCATACTTCAGCTTCTCCGAGGGTGTGGTTTCTTTCCATACTCTGGCTGCTGGTCAGCATGGGGCCACCTGGCCTAGGAGCTACCAACCTCTAGACCCTACCCCTACCTATTATGACTGTAGGATTCTCATTTTTTTGCACCAAATCTTATCCTATCCTTTACTTGTCTCTCCTTATCCCTCTTCACTTGCTCATCAGTTTCATTAGTCTACTGTTTTTTATTTATTGTGCAGCTGACCCTGTAACAATATGGGTTTAAACTGCACAGGTCCAAGGACATTTTTTCCGACAAATACAGTAAAGTACTGTAAATGTATCTTCTTGTCCTTATTATTTTCTTAGTAACATTTTCTTTTCTTCCCATCTTACTTTATTGTAAGAACATGGTATATAATACATTTAACATACAAAATACCTGTTAGTTGACTGTTTATGTTATTGGCAAGGCAATGACAGTAGGTTATTAGTAGTTAATTTTTGAGGGAGTCAAAAGTTATACATTGCATAGGGAGTGAGCGCCCCAAAAGTCACCTGTGTATATTTTTGTAACCCACCTCAAATTCTTTGAGAAAGGAGGGGAAAAATTAAATAAAACATGTTTTACATTTCTATTTCTCTCATCTTTTTGTCTCACGCCATTTTCTTACAAGTCAGGTATATGAAAAATTATAAATCTAAAGGAACTATCAAAAAAGCTTCAGAAAAGAATCTCCAGGGCAGATCTGGAGATTAATAAGTTGCTTATAAATTATTTGGATCAGTATTGCTTAAAAAATAAAACAATATAATTTATAAAAATTAACAATAATTTTTAAAATGTCTATTTCATACATATTTGTGATATGCAGAGCTTGCATGAATCAAACGGTTTAAGAATACTTGTTTTTATTGCCCATTACTTGATTTCATTTTAGTAATAACTAGATCAAAGATGAGATATGGAAGTATTTTCTACCCAGATGAATATAATAGACTTAACAATACATTAAAAAATCAGGTAGAATCTACTCTCCTGGTGTAACCTATAACTGGGTTCTCAATCTTACTTTCAAGTTAACATTTGTTTTCAACAGTTCATTAAGAAAATACGAAGTCAGGAAAAGACTGCCACCTACTGAATTATTATAGGAAAGCTATAGGATGAGCACTTCCCAAAGTACTCTTCCTAGAACAGGAGTCTTATGAAATGCTAGAATCCTGTAGTCTAATAAGGTTGAGAAACAGGCAGTTTACCACATTCTCACAGACATACTAAGCACATCAAAGGTTCTGAGAAGCTCTTCAGTAAAGTGAAACTGAATCCCAAACTTATTGGACAATGTAAACTCCACTTTAATTTTTGTGAAATTACTTAATAACATCTCAGGGAAATAACACTCTGCAAAACACATGTTGAAAAGTGCTATTTTAGATCTCAGAATCTCAAAATAACATCTCTTATCTAATTACATCCTAAGGTAGAAAAGCTATTTATGATTTGCCTTATTTCACATTATATGGTGCCCTAAAATAATCAAATCAAAGAATCTTACTGTAGAAAGACATTAAAAGTCACACACATACATACTCTAACAACTCAAAATAAAAATACTGATTCTAAGAAAACCTACTTAAGCACATTATCAATAATCATGGTGCTCCATTTTAAAACCACATACGTATTAAATATCGAAAATACTTACTGTGTAAGATTCAACTAATACTGTGGTTTCTAAGGCCAGCTTCTGCTCTTGCTCAATATTATACCCCACATAACACAATTTTTCCTTAATCATGCGAACTGTTTCAAAGTCAGCAGAATGGTTGAAGGCATATCCTCGCAAAAGCAGCAGCTGGTACAAAAAAACAGTAGCAAATTCACAATTAATCTGAATGAGTTAAATCCTGGCAAGCTTTCATTGCTCACTAAACAGTTCAAGTCAGTAATAAATGCAATGGACAGTGGATCCTTAGGTCTTACTGAATATTTCAGAAATGGGAATAGTATTTTCCATGAAAGGACTTATATTTCACCTTCGCAGAGAGTGAAAGATTTAACAGTTTATGAGTAATAAATGGGTAAAGTAAGCTTAAAAAACCAAGCTAGTTTTAAAAAATGACTGTTTTGAGTGCTAATGTTTAGATAGTTTTGATAAATAATCAAAATAAATATTTCGATGAATATTATTTTAGTACTGGACTCCTATAATCTGCCATTTGCTCAATCAATGCCATATTCATGAAATATCCCTAGGTCTTAAAAAGTTTTATCCCTACTTCTAGCATTATGTCTGACATATAGTAGACGGGCAAGAGTATTTGTCAATGAAATAAATGATTAGAATTCAAATTAACAGAAAAAATTTCAAATAAAGATAATTCAAGTTAACAGAAAAAAAACACCCCAAATTGGACTTTTCATACAAAAACTTTAAAACCCTCAGATATTCCTCAGACAGAATTTTGGCCTGGAAGAAGAGTATTATAGTTCTCATTAGTTTAATCTCATTATTACTCTAAATGAGACAAATGGAACCCCATGTGAAGATAAAGACTTATACAACCTATTTTACTGCACAAACATCACCCTAGAATAGTTTCTCAACAGTAGCACCAATGATATTGTGGACCTTAATAATTCTTTGTTGTGGGGACTGCCCCCACTAAACATCTGTAGGATGTTTAGTAGCATTCCTGCACAGCTGGAACAATGAAAAATGTCTCCAGGTGTTGCAAAATGTCCCGGGGGTGGGGTGGGGGCAGCATTACCCCTGGTTGAGAGCCACTGACCTGGAGAGAATAAACTCACTAGTCTAAACTTTGTTTTTCAATATTAAAAATATACACATACCTCTAAATAACAGCCTTATATACTTTCTCCAGCAATGTTTTAACAAAAATTGTAACTAATTATAGTTAGAAGTAAACATTAATATATAGTGAACACTAAACACTGGATATATTCCATGAAAACTACTAAATATTGAAGTCTGGTACAACTGGGCCCATTAAGTTTTTTTATTTATTTGAAAGAGAGAGAGAGCATGAGTAAGGGATTGGAGGGGAGGGAGAAGCAGATTTCCTGCTTAAGGGACTTGATCCCAGGACCCTCAGATCATGACCTAAGCCCAAGGCAGACACGTAATTGACTGAGCCACCCAGGCTCCCCTCAAAAAAAGGTTTCATGGCAGAAAAGGCTGCCTCTATTGTTCAAAAAGTTTTACGGTCTCTTCTATTTCACTACCAAGTCTTCAGGATTAGCAAACATAATTATGTAATGATGTATTCTATTCTCATTACCACACCAGACAGCATGTGTGTAAATTCTACATGGATTTTTACATGAATAATGAATGGGGTAAATGGGTCATTCCCCCAGTGGTGCAGAAGATCTGCTATGATCCTGAGAGGATTATTTCAAATATGTTAAGTTAGTAAATATAAACTACAAAAGCTAATTTCTATGATGTCTTCTTTTGCTTACCTTGATAAGATATCTGGTAATATCCCTTCCAGCAATATCCAGTCTCCTGGTAAGGTGAGGGAGAGAAAAGCCTTCATACACTGGACAAATGTGAGTTACACCATCTCCAGAGTCCACCACTACTCCAGTCAATAAACCTGTGTGAGAACCATGAGGTTTTAAATAAAAAGCCAAATCAGAAAAATCAGAACCAGCAAATTTCAAAAATTAGTACAGAAGCCAAACTAGAAACTTCACCAACCAGAATGGTCTAGAAGACAGCATTTCTTTATTATTTATTTTGCAGTTTACTTCTAACATCTAGACACTAAAGTGAGTATTCTCACACATGCCTCTTGTGAGACCTTTTAATCTGTGTGCTATTCCAAGAGATAGGAAGAAACAGACTCTGAGACCCAGAACTGAAAAACACAACATGTTCTTAAAGCTCAGTACAATTCTTTATTTTTCTTTCCAATTTAATCTTGATCCCTGAATTTCCCTGAAGTGGAATTTTCTAAAGCATCATTGTAACTTTTAGGAAAACCATTTTGAGAGATAAATACAAGTTGATAGTGAACCTGCTGAAATAATGTGCTTATTATTTTTGTCAAATAATATATTCAAAACTGTGTCCTGGAAAAATTCCTATTGATACTAGATAGCTGGAAATTTGAGAACAATTAACCTTGGCAAGCCAAAGGATCACTCTAATTATTCACCAGAAACCAGAAAGACAATGTCAGCTAAACCTTTTAATAAAAGAACAGCAAAGAAGCTGCCTTGTTTCCCATACATACTATTTAAACTACAAAGGAATGCAAAAGTTACCTTCTGCACTAGGGTTAATTTAGGGGAAAAAGAAAAGATGAAACTTTTTCTAACTCAAATTTTCTAATAGTTACTAGTCTAACAATTTTTTTTTAAAGATTTTATTTATTTGACAGACAGAAATTACAAGTAGGCAGAGAGGCAGACAGAGAGAGAGAGGAGGAAGCAGGCTCTCTGCTGAGAGGAGGAAGCAGGCTCTCTGCTGAGCTTGATCCCAGGACCCTGGGAATCATGACCTGAGCTGAAGACAGAGGCTTTAACCCACTGAGCCACCCAAACGCCCCACATCTACTGCCTTTTAATGCTGCATTCCTTTCAACAAGAAAAACATTTCATTGCAAAAAAAAGAGGAATCCACATCATTAATTCAAAAACACTCCCAGTAATATCAACTAAAGTAGGATTTACATTTTATTTTCCAAACAGACCTTCCCATCCAACTGCAGCCTATTTTCTCCCACTCCCACCAGGTTACAGAATAGCCTTTCGAAGTACACATCTGACCCATTTTCAGTGCCACACCATTTTGTCACTTGAGTATACGCTCTTCCACTTCAATTCCTATGGATTCTCTGAGGTTCAACTGAGTTCATACCTCTTCATTTACACCTTTCCTGACAACTCTTACCTCCAGATTCCCTAATTCCAATCAATTCCCTTCAATAGCTTTCTAAACCACCATGTCACTTCTCTTACTCACAAGCCTTCCATGGCTCCAAATGCTTCTTCCTACCTTGGGATAACTGGTAGCACTAGCCACCTTGTTTAGAAGGAGAATTTTACTGCGGGTCAGAGTTCTTTTGATCATTACTGGACTATCATTTCTCACAATTAAGGCTTCAATAGTTATACAAAAAATGACTAAATACCAGGAATTAAAAGACAGTATCTTCTCATTGGATGGAAATAAATGCATGAATACTGCTAGAAAAATCTGTTATGGTCAGTTTTATTCAAATACAATTTAAACAAAAATTCACTTTATTAACACTGTCCATCCTCACCACCCAAATGACACTATTATCACCAGTTTCAAAGCTTAGATTCCCCCAATTTTTAGTTATCTATTTTTTTCCCAAAGTATTTTCTTTTTCTTTATTTATTTATTTATTTGACAGACAGAGATCATAAGTAGGCAGAGAGGCAGGCAGGGAGAGAGGAGGAAGCAGGCTCCCTGCTGAGCAGAGAGCCCGATGTGGGGCTCGATCCCAGGACCCTGGGACCATGACCTGAGCCGAAGGCAGAGGCTTTAACCCACTGAGCCACCCAGGCGCCCCTCCAAAGTATTTTCTAAAATAATTTCTGGAATTCATTTTTCTAAAAATGAAGTAAAATTACCACAGTGCAGGTAAACACTCCTTATAAAGTAACAAGTGATTTTAAATTCCTTCTTCAAAGGAAAATTATTCATAGCTGGAATATAATCACGTTAAGGTCAAGAAGACCTTACTCACTGCCATGTCCTTTGCACTAAACACAGCACAAGGTACATTCCACTTGATGAATGAACAAAACTTTTTTGAAAATTTAATTCCCCCAAGTATTTTCTAAGTATCTATATGTTGTACTGAAGACAGTTTAATGAGCCAACAAGTATTTCTACAAGGTGTTTTTTACTAATCCATGCTTAGAATTAAATGGGTCACCACAGTGAGTCTTCTAAGTACACAGCTAATGACTAAGGCTGAAGATTTAGCTCAGGTGTCCTCCTTTAGAAACCTTTGTCATGCTGAGTCAAAATTATCTGTTTCTGTATCTTTTTCCCTATTAGACTCTAAATTCTTTGAGGGTATCTTCACATTTCAAGTGCCTAACAGGCTGTGTGGCACCTATTTGACAGCCCCATAAATTCTCTTAATAAGACTATCAGAATATAAAGAGCTCTCCCCACATGACCAATTTTTATTCGCAACAGAAAGGGATGCAGTTACTAATGGCAGCACCAAGAAAACATAAAAGTTAGGAAGACATTTCCAAATGTCGACCTTCTCCTCTACTATGTATATAACAAGTGTGATTTTATACTAACCTTTTTTGGATCTCTGTATTTTTTTTAAACTCTGACAATTCTTTTTTTTTTTTTTTAAGGTTTTATTTATTTGAGAGAGAGAGAGAGTGAGCAGGAGAGACAGCACAAGTAGGGGGAGTGGCAGAGGGAGAGGGAGAACCAGGCTTCCTACTGAGCAGGTAGCCCAATGCCGAACTCAATCCCATGACCCTGGGATCACAACATTAGTCAAAGACAGATGCTTAACTGACAGAGCCACCCAGGCACCCCAACTCTGACAATTCTAAGGACGAATTCCAGCTCATTCTTCACTGCATAAAAAATTTTTACTTTGGGGCACCTGGGTGGCTCAGTGGGTTAAAGCCTCTGCCTTCAGCTCAGGTCATAATTCCAACGTCCTGGGATCAAGCCTCGCATCGGGCTCTCTGCTCAGCAGGGAACTTGCTTCCTCGGTTCTCTTACAAAAAAAAATTTTTTTTTTTTTTTTTTACTTTAAAAAAGTTTAGGATGCCTGGGTGGCTCAGGTCATGATCTCAGGGTCCTGGGATTGAGTCCCACATCGGGCTCCTTGCTCAGTGGGGAGCCTGCTTCTCCCTCTGCCTGCTGCTCCCCCTGCTCATTCTCCCGCTCTCTCTCTGACAGATAAATAAATGACATCTTTTAAAAAAAGAATTAAAAAAAAAAAGTTCTAAAAGAGGGAACCTCCTACTTTTACAGACAATTATCATATGATCTCCCTGATATTGGAAGTTGAGAGGCAATGTAGAGGGTTAGGAAAGAAATAAATGAGACAAGGTGGGATTGGGAGGGAGACAAATCATTAGAGACTCTTAATCTCACAAAACAAACTGAGGGTTGGGGGGGCGGCGGGTGTGGGTAGGGAGAGGGTGGTTGGGTTACAGACACTGGGGAAGGTATGTGCTATGGTGAGTGCTGTGAAGTGTGTAAACCTGGCGATTCACAGACCTGAAACCCTGGGGCTAATAATACACTATATGTTAATAAAAAAAATTAAAAAATTTTTGAAAATTTGAGTTCTCTTTGCCGTAAGTCCTTCATTGCTTAATGAAGAAAATAAAAATATATGTGGTATTTTATTTGACTAATTTTAGAAATTATGAAAATATTTGAGTAAATATTTGAAAAAATTTAAATAAATATATAAATATTGTGCTTTTCTGGGATTTACAACTTACTGACAAACCAAATTCCTCTGATATAAAATGCCCTGAGTTGATTATTCTAAAAGTTAAGTTTCACCTACCTTGAGCATACAAAGTCAGAACTGCCTGGATAGCTACATACACACCAGAAAACTGGTAAGTTTCAAACATTACCTGAAAATGCAAAAGGAGAGAAAGAAATGCTGGTATTTAGAAGTTATATAATACGTATATATTTTATGCTTTCTTGATGGTTACAGAGTAGATTAGTTGCCAAAACAGAATCAAAAGGGACCTAAAAGAGTCCTCCATTCTCCTCAGCTGTCACAGAGCTCCAATGTGGCGAACAGATTTTTGGATGTACACGGAGTCCTCAAGTATTTCCTAAGTGCTACAAAGCCAAGATTTTTGAATATTTTGGTTAATAGCTAATTAGAGTGGAAGAAAGATTTTCGCATCTGAACAAGCCTTTCTTAATGATGTCCCTTAATGAAAATATCTTTTAATTCAAGGACAAACTACAGAAACTGCTCAACTGCTGACCTTCCCATCCCTTTGTCCTAACCTGGGCCAAGAGTAGAGTTCTACCCCCAACTGGTTAAAAAAAAAAAGAAAAAAAAGTAGTAAAATGGCAGGGCAGGAAGCCAAAAATATATGCAGTAATTCCTGAATGCTGGCAGATACAGAAACTGCCTAGCTGTTCCACCCACCCTCCCGGCTTGAGCCCTGGCTGTGGCGCCGCTCTCAGCTGAGCTACACTAAAGGGAGGAGTCTCCTTGTGCCCTCTCTGGTCACAACGATGCTCATTCTCTATAATCCAGGTGGGCTGGAACATCCTTTTTCTCTCATCTACAGGGAGCACTGCTTGCCTGGCAGGGCTGACTACCACTGGGTAGATCTAGTGACCTAGAAATTTTATAAATGATCACAATGAGAATTACATAGGATTTAAATGTTATTACTCTGAAATACATATTCATCAATTAAGCAACTAGATATTCTAACCAGATATTCTAATCTAGCCAGTACTCAATTAAGAAACCAGATATTCCAACCTGTATTTTATACCATATCCCCTCTCCAGCCAGGAGAAAATGGAAGAGTTAAGCTGTATTTGTGTTTGTCATCATCAAAGTCCACTAGAACTTGTTTTTATTTGTAAGATAATTAGAAAATATTTGTAGTACTAAATGAACTTACTGGATAAGATTAAAGTAGGGCATTACCAGTCACAGCCAAATTTGCACTCACAAGTAAAAAAGAATATTAAAAGAAAATGAGACTTTATAGCACAGTGAGACCAATTCTTGTCAGTCTCGCAGATAAAAAAACAAACAAAAACCACAAACATGTCCTAGTCAAATAGCTAGCTAGTGGAAGATGCATCCAAGTATAATGTCATCTTTCTAACTTTTCATCCAAAAGGAAACTTGATTTTCATTCTGATGTTGTGTTGCTTTCCTAAGGTGGTTAACATGTGCAGGAGGAACCTTTTGATTTAATGCAAAAGTACCTCTAAGCTGATTTTACAATGTCCTACTAAAAATAAATACCAATTACAAATGACTACTTATCCATCACAAAAAGTATTAGTAGTTATAAATCACTTAGAAATAATAAGTTGCAACTAAAATATGAACTAATATAATAACGGCCATCTTTCACAGTTCTGGGGTGGTCAGGAGGGGAAAAAGTAGTAGTAAGATATAAGCCATAAGGAATGACATGGATTTTGTAACTAAAACCAGGATCTTAAATTTTTAAAACATTTAATATAAAACTTAAGCTTTAATCCAGAATTTAAAAATACTGTCCAGCAATAATCTCTTGTATAATCCTTCTAAAATTTCCACCAACAGCTAAATAGATGTAGAGCAGTGTCTGCAAAGCTACTAAGACAGAAACCATTATTATAAGCTTTTACCTCAAATAGAACAAGACAAAGTCATACAGTTCCTACCTCAAATAAAACAAAATATAATGAAAGACAACCTTGAAAAGTTACTTCTCTAAACTCGGAAGAATGCAGACTTCTTGCTCTCTATACTTGCTTCCCCCAGGGCCCTTCAATCTCCTCTCGCTAACTCCCTCCTCTCTGGTCCTTAGCCTTCCCACTACTGTCTGTTCCCACTTCCCTGGTGAACGACTCCCAAGTTTCTTTCTCTAGCCTCAGACTTTTCTTCTGAACTTGATCTTTTACAGGTTTCCCCACTACCTGAAGGTAGAATATTCCTATGAAACCTTAAGTAAAGCTGAAATGTAAATCAAAGAAGCAATTACCATTAGTTTATATGGAAAATTGAGAGCTCCCAAACCCCGAAAATAACCTATCTTGGGCTTTTCTGATAACCTAGGACACATCTTGCTAATGGATGCACAAAATGAAACAAGATAAAGCACAGGTGCTCATACACACAGTTCAAAGCTATGGCACCTTGATGCCGCGATGCTGAGTGTTGTTCCAGGGTCAGAGTTTGGTGCCGCCACTCTCTCTGCTCTGGGTGTGTGCTGCCTCTAACAGCTCACTGTAGAAAAACTGCTGAATGCAATTTTTCCTTTTCCCCTTTCTCATTAAGTGAAAATCCTCTTCGGAGTTCTTTCAGTTAGTGAAAACAGGTACTAATGTAGGTCTCTGGTCAAAGTAAAGTGGCATAACATGAACTTTCGAAAAGTGGGGGATACCTCTCTCTGACATTTTTGACTGGATGTCTAATGAGGACCTACCATGTCCAAATTTAACTCCTGATCCATTGCCCTCAAATCCTACTTATCTGAGTCTTTTCCCATCTCAGTTGATGGTAATGTTATCCTCTGGGTGCCCATCCCAAAACCTTTTGAGTCATCCCTGGTTCTCCCCTCCTCTATTACCCATATTTAATGCACCAGAAAATGCTTTGGCACTTTAAAAATAGATTCACAGTCTGGCCACTTCTCTTTACTTTTGCTGCTATTACCCTGAATCCTAACCATCATTATCTTCTGCCTAGGTAACTGCAAGTTTTCAAACGTGTTTCTCTTCCACCCTTGCCTCCTTATGGTCTACTCACAACACAGCAGCCACAGACACCTAAACTGGAGCATGTCCCTTCTGCGTGACAGCACCTCATCTCACTCAGAGTAAAAGAATAATTCTCTTTAAGGACCTGTGAAGCCCTAGATGATCTGGCCCTATTATTTCCCTAACCTCATCTCCTACTGCTCCCCCATACTAGCCTCTTTGTTGACTCTCTAATATACCAGGCTTGTTCCCATTTTAAGACCTTCACACCGGCTAGCTACTTCCCTTGTCTGGAATGCTCTCCCCCAACATATTCTGGCTGATTCTCTTACTTTCTGTTTAAACATCACCTTCTCTCGATGCCTACTCTCACACCCTGTGAAAAATGTTACCCCCTCCCCACTCCTCTTAACCTGCTCTTTCCCCTCTCTTTAGCATCTATTATCTTCTAAGGAACCAGTCAGTTAATTTACTTTGTGGGCAGTGGAGGTGGGGTGGGTGTCACCTGCCAGAACAAGTTCCATGGCAACAGGACTTGATTTTGTTTACTAATATATCCCACTTAGAAATAATGACTAGTTAGGTTCTTAATAAATAGGATCTGGGGGGGAAACAATTATTTTCATTTCCTTTATTCTTAATAGCAATGGTAAAAGAACATCTGCTGTAACGTCACATCACAGAAAGACATATATACACATCCCACTTGAAAACTTACCTCTACAATCTTCTCTCTGTTTTTGGTGGGGTTCATGGGAGGTTCTGTGAGTAAGATTTTACAATTTCTGGTATCTATGTTAAGTTTCTCTGGTCCAAATGTATAATCCCACAGGTGTTTCATATCATCCCAATTTCGTACTATGCCATTTTCCATAGGGTAGTTAACTTCTAACATTGAGCGTAATTCACTTGCCTCATCACCGACCATAAGATCCTAGAAAATTATAATATCAAGGCTTTAGGCCAAATTTTTGCATAAAATATCTTCAGAAAATTACATTCCCATGATATTTTGGAAAACTTGGGAATAATTTAATTTTAATTTTTCTGGCACTTTCAGATAAAGTTCTTCATTCCACAAGTTTAAAAAATCTTTTCTTTCAAGAACAATGCCTTGGAGAGTTTAATCATGAATAATAAATTTTTATGTACAATGTGGTTTAAATCAATAAATGGACCTTACCTTCAATACATATGCTTCCAAAAGAAGAGCATTAGCACAAATAAACCCCACATTTTCATATTTTGGAGGGTTTTGTATGAGGTTTCATCTGTTTCTTTTGCTCAAATGTTCAAAAAATAAGGCCTGTGATATGTGAAATAGCACATCAGGGAAAAAAAACTTGTAGAAAAATGCTCAATGCATGCAGCACAGTTCTTTGTACTAAATATTGAAATGGTAAGTGTAAATGATACGTTTTAATGTACAACAAAGCATAATGAAAAAAGTTAAAAATTAAATGACTCTTTATTATATTGTAATAATGCAGATATGCACCACATTACTTGCAAATTTCACAAACTTCCACCTGCACATGCCTCAGTTAGAACTGAAATTAAGTTTCTATATATGTCTCACCAAGATGAATGGAAATTTGTAGACATACCAAAAATTAAGACATAGGGAAACAATGTTTAAAAATTAGCTTATGAGCAACATTTCCAACCTTAAGTATAATACTGGAAAACTATGCTAGCACACAAGAAGCAGAGTACTCACAAGTCTTGTCTCCAAGGAGAGCATACTTAAGATGACCCACATTTGAAAAGTCAAATTTTCTATGTATAATAAGGCTAATGATGTCATAGAATTTAAGCGTATTTTAAAAATCAGCTATTCAAGCTACTCAATAATCCTGATTTCTACATATACTGATTAATTCAACTTAAAAAAGCTATCAGAAATAGCTACTGTTGCTACAACACCGTAAGTTTAAAACATGGGGAAATGAAATGTTAAAATTAACATAAAATGTCTTAAAATAAGGTTTAAATATATGTGAGTTTAAAACTTTTAAAAGTAACAATTTAAAAAAAGATCAGAGGTAAACCAGGGTGAGGGCTCAAAAAAAGAATTCTGGAAAAATCCACTGAAAGCAACAACAAAAAGGAAAAACAAAGTTAAAGCAGATGCTAGAAACGTTACAAAAACGTCTCTGTCGCAACTAATTTCTTATAAAGTTAATTTACCATAACATAAATACTTGAATTTCTTAAATACTAACTGTTTAAAATAATCTGATAGGAAAATGGAAAATTAAAAATCTGCATCTGTGAATTCTAATCAATGACATGCATATTTTGAATTACTTTAGGAGAAGTACATTGATACTTTGAAATACATCAAAAAATGAGATAGACTAATGGAGGGATGAATAAATAAATAAGTGGTATGTCAGGGGAGTAAATATTAGTGTTAGAATCTAGGTGATGGGTATATGGGTTTCACTGTAGAATTCATTCAACTTTGCTATACATTCTAAACATTTAATCAAATGTTGGGGGGAATCTACACCTACAAGAACATATATTACTTTTAACCATTAACAAATGGTCACTTACATTACTTTTTAACTTTTTAACAATTAACAAATATAATACACAATTTTGTTACTTTCCTCTAGAATGTATCATTCTATGTGTTGTACAAAGTTAATAAATTAATTAGATGGCTTATATAATCAATACACATTCATAACTATAGCTCATCAAATTTAGAATAAGTCTGATCTGATTTCATCAGAATATTTACTTCTATTTCCATGCAAGAATACGGTTTTACATATGTCTGACCCAGTACCAATTCAAAATAAAAGTCTCATCCATCTACTTCTAAAGCATACATATATAAAGGATTAATTTAAAGAAACATCTAGCATTGAATATTTTATAATCCCTCTGAACAAAAAGGAAGAACAGTTAAAATGGAAAACAGGTATTAACCTATGAAATTAGTACAAATATTCTCAAGTAGCTCAGCACCTAATCCAAAAATTTATCTGTATCTAAAATATTAATTAAAAGAACCATAGAATATATATTCTTCCCTAGAATGTTTCAACTTCCAAAAACTACAAATGCCAAGAGCTTTATGTGACTTGCCTTATACCTCAGAACCTTAGATTTTTTTTTACCACACACCCCACCCCTGGATTTAAAGCCTCAACTACCACCTGTTACTTGAAAGAATGAGAAATCACAGTAACTATATGAGATGCTCTTTCAAAGGCATTTATCTTTTATGAAAAGCAGGCAGTGTAGCTTTATTTGCCAAGAATTATTCTGAACCATGTCACCTCAAATTGGAAAACTGAGTGAACACATTTTAAAACCAAAATTAAATCCCTAAGAAGGAAATTCCATAAAAAAGTTTGTTAATAAAGCCTACACTGTTCTCTACAAGTATACACTTAATTCCCTTGAGATTTTAAGAATAATCATGATTTTTATTTAGTATAAATATAGGAATTTCCACATTTAAATGTTTTCATTTATCCAAAAGAACACTCCACAAAGATACTGTTACTAGTTAAAATACAAATCACTAAAAAAATGCTTGATCTTTGTCAAAACTGCTTACAAATAATATAAAAAACACACAAACCTGAAAACACCTACTATTGAAGCACTTAAGGACTGTCACAGAAAAATATAAAGAGAGCAAATTGTCTGGGATGTGCCCAGCTTCTAGTTCAAATTCTGGTTCACACAATGGTATTTATTTAGGGGGAAGGTGTGTTGTTTATGGAAAAGTCTTGTAAGACTTTCACATTTTTCTTACTTATCCTCAGATAATGTTGTAAAAATCTGCTCATCAATGGAAATGGTATAAGAAACAAATCAATCTCTTTTCCTCCCTTTTTACTATCTATAGTCATTGGCATATCAAAGTTTTACTCAGCTTATTACACATTTACTACCCAATTGGATGCAAATACATATAGACTATGATAGGCAATGTTTAATTTAACATTGATCAATAAAATAGATTTATCCAAATGTAACAACTTCACCACAATTCTCTGGATCACACGTATTCTAAATAAAGCTACTTGGTTTCTAATATTATGCACACCACATTCCATTTTAATTATAACATTCGTCTACAAGAAACACAAAATAATTCAAAACTATGTTAGTAATTAGTTCTGGTATGGTCCATTGTATGCAATCAGGAAAGTACAGGACTTAATTAGTTGCTACCAAATTGAAGCAATGAAAAAGGTTAAAAATCAAAGTACTTAAAATTAAAATATGGAATTACCCCCCTCCCCAATACTACAGGGACACAAAACAACAACTACTGTCCCATCAAGCAAAAGTGGAAAACAAACAGAGAGCATGTGTGTAACCTCACTTACCATCTTTTTGTTATTCTACTTCAACAGGTCAAGAAAGGTGAAGAGAGAGAAGGTAGAAGTAAGAGTCAGAAAAGGCCTAAATAAAATCCTCACTGAAATTTTTAAACATACAAGCAATAGAGACAAATTAGGTAGAGGTCAGATGCAGTACTATATTTTACGGAGTTAATAATTAGGGCCAAATTAACATGGACAGTTATTACTCCTGAAAGAAAATTAATTCATTAAACAATTTAAATTTCCAGTTTTTAGTCTATCACCACATTTCAGCTAACAAAACACAAAAGTATAAGTCAATCCACTAGGCACAAGAATCCCAAAAAGTCAAATTTCTTTACTTCATTACTGAATTTAAGAACCTTAATTAAGGAAAATAAATAACAGAAAAGGTCTAGTTGAGTAGGTAGAGGGTGAGTTTAGAGTGTTTTTTTTCTAAGCTCTAGTAGTCAAGTTAAATTTGACACAGATTTCTTTTACTATTTTCTACTGGAAGAACAAATTAACTTGAGAGACTTAAAAGACTGAGCAGATTGAACAGAAATGAGCCAACAGAACACAGAATGACAAACCATACAAGCAAATGCTACTAGGGAATTCCTTAGCAAAAATGTCTTAGAATATAGGCTAGTTTCATTTCTATCACTTGGCCTTAAAAAGCAAGAAAGTGGGAGTGAAAAGATATGTAATCATTTGTGCCATGTTAGAGACTAAAATGGTTAATATGTGATGTATCTGTATACCTCAAAAATGTTATTCTCCATAAAGTAGATAAAAAAGACATTCTTTAAAAGCCTAATATTGAATAAAAACTGTGATTTCCAACTTCATTTAAAAAGCTTGTCCTTATCACTGGTATTGGCTAAATTTTAGGTCATTCATTTAAGATTAAATTCAATCAGAATGTAAGGCATTGACAAAAACAGAAGGTATCCCCCCCCCAAATTTCCCAAAAGACCCTGAAAAAAAAAATATCATTTTGAACGTCCCATTTGATTGTAAACAGAGGCCAGAATCATTCACTACTTTAAATCTTTAAAAATGTAACCCGGAACCTCATTTTCGGTTGGCATCTATACTCATTATGTAACTCAATTCTCTAGTACCAAGAGCAGAGAGCTACCAAGTAGCAAGTCTCTTTCTAGCTATTACTACCTTCCTAGGTATCTCAAACAAATGTCCCAAAGAGGTACACTTAACTGGTATTTCAAATGACTCATAATCTAACTGAAGTTCTATGAAAGACTGTCCAGATAGGATCAACGATGCTAGCTTGTTCACAAATAATTCAGTAAAATGGCCCTTAAATTTGACTGCATTTTTTATAATCTCATCCCGAGGCCACCTAAAGAATTTAAGTCAATTGGTGACCACTGTCCTTTTGATTGTTCTGTTTTCTTTTCTTTTAAAATACTGTAATTCCCACTTCATTTCCAGTCTTTTTAACACAGAGAAAAATCTCTCATCCTTAATGTCCAATCTCTCACGTTAAATACATGACAACCTTCCTCCGCTCTCCTTACAGTAAGAGAAATAATGCAATAATGCAAGGCCAACTCAAGATGTGAGCACCTTCTTCCTGTAGCTTATGGAAATCAGTTATTCTATTAGTGAAAAAAAGAACCAATAAAATGTATACCCTGTGTTTTCCTGACTAGCTATATTAAAAAGTAGGAGAATCAGACCATGAGAAGGAAGGAAAAGTCATAGGTCCCAACGAGACACTAACATATAATGAAAAATATATGGAACTGAAAGACATAAAAATATCAGGCTGATTTCTTTTAAACATTATATGTAATAAGGGCTTTAAGTCCCTAATACAATGTTCACATCAACATAAAAATCTTATTGAGTTTTACTCCATTCAGAGAGTAATGGCCTATCAGTTTTTGTGTCTTTCTTCAAGTGTTGATATAAATTAAAAATACAAGAAATTCTGCCTCTTTGCTTATCATGGTATCGTATCTTATAACTACTTAATTCAAAGAACACCCCACAAGTTTTAATCCTCATTTATCAATAAATAAAATATTACCTTGATTTCAATGTTTCCCACTTTGGTGGTTGATCTGATAATAGGTCTTCCAACCAAAGCTGGGAAGATGTGTTCTGGAAAGTTAGAGCCCGCATATCCACACTTCACAAACTGAAAGAGAACAGTAAAAATGGATTAGTGTCAAGGTATTTACCATGTCCATTTAAAGAGAGCATCTGGAAAATACCACTTCACATTTATACAATATTTTAAACTTCTGGTGCTTTCAAATTATCCGAAGTCGTCACCCAATCTATTCTATCTTCCTTTTATTTCCTTTATGGCATGGACTACTTCAGAGTTTATGTTTATTTACCAGTTAACTACTTATTCAGTGCGCAGGTCTCCCTACTACAGGGAAAGTCTCAGAAAGTCAGGGAGCTTAAGCTGGGCAGTTCATGGTGGAGCCCAACGCCTCAAAGAGATCTCAGCACACAGTGGTCATACAAGTGAGAAACAGATTCACTCAACAAATGCTAAGAATTTTTAAAAAGAGAAATGTCAGAGACTGAACAGAACTAATGTTTCAATTATCTTTGGCAATTCACTTAAGCAACATTTACCAAAATGGGGGAGAAAATGGCATCGGGACTAGCATCATATTAAAAAAATATATTTGGGGCATTTTTTTACTGTTTACACTTTTATATTTAGATAAATGTATTTAGTGATGCCAAGTAACCAGAATTTTATATTCAGATAGTGTAGTTCTCCAGTAAGGGGATTAACACTGACCCTGAAAATACTTTTAAGAAACTGATACACTTCAGGGAAATACAAATCAAAATCACAATAAGATACCACCACCTCACACCAGTCAGAATGGCTAAAATTAGCAAGTCAGGAAACGATGGATGCTGGTGAGAATGTGGAGAAAGGGGAACCCTCTACACTGTTGGTGGGAATGCAAGCTGGTGCAACCACTCTGGAAGACAGCTTGGATGTTCCTCAAAATGTTGAAAATAGAGCTACCCTACGACCCAGCAATTGCACTACTGGGTATTTACCCTAAAGATACAAACGTAGTGATCCAAAGGGGTATGTGCACCCAAATGTTTACAGCAGCAATGTCCACAACAGCCAAACTATGGAAAGAACCTAGATGTCCATCAACAGATGAATGGATCAAGAAGATATATATATATATAATAGAATACTATGCAGCCTTCAAAAGAAATGAAACCTTGCCATTTGTGATGAAGTGGATGGAACTAGAGAGTATTATGCTTAGTGAAATAAGTCAATCGGAGAAAGACAACTATCATATGATCTCCCTGATATGAGGAAGTGGAGATGCAATGTGGGGGTTTAGGGGGTAAGAAAAGAATAAATGCAACAAGATGGGATTGGGAGGGAGACAAACCGTAAGAGACTCTTAATCTCCTAAAACAAACTGAGGGTTGCTGGGGGGAGGTGGGTAGGGAGAGGGTGGTGGGGTTATAGACATTGGGGAGGGTATGTGCTATGGTGAGTGCTGTGAAGTATGTAAACCTGGCAATTCACAGACCTGTACCCCCGGGGCTAATAATACATTATATGTTTATAAAAAAAATTTAAAAATTATAAAAAAAAAGGAAACTGATACACTAAGAGACTTAACAACTACAGTAAAACTGAAAATAGAATCAAGGGTTTTTAATTTTTGTACCAATAATACAGCCTGTTCAGTCTTATTTTTAAGAGCAGACATTGCAAGGAAAATGCAATTAAAAACTTGAGGGCAGAAGGAGGAAGCTACAGACCAGGAAATGTAATCATAATCTCTACCTTCTTCCTTAACAAGTCTTTATTCATGTAAGTTATATTGTACAAGGATTTTTGTGTCTACTGATAAATCCCAAGTGCCTAGAACAGTGTCTGGAATGTAGGAAGTGCATACTATATAACTGACCAATAAAAATTTAAAATTTTGCTGTTGATTTGGAAGTATGATACCATGATTATTTTATTTTATTTTTTTAATTTTTTATTCTTTCAAGATTTTATTTATTTATTTGACAGAGAGAGATCACCAGTAGGCAGAGAGGCAGGCAGAGAGAGAGAGAGAGAGAGAGAGGAGGAAGCAGGCTCCCTGCCAAGCAGAGCCCGATGCGGGACTTGATCCCAGGACCCTGATATCATGACCTGAGCCGAAGGCAGAGGCTTAACCCACTGAGCTACCCAGGCACCCACCATGATTATTTTAATACAAAGAATTTGTTTCATCTTAAGAAAAAGTACATTGTTTCATGGCTCCAGGCCCCATACATTCTCTGAAAAGAATTAAGGAGAAAAACAGTATCTGAGTGTGACACATGACAATAATAAGAATGTTGACAGAAACTATTAACCTACCCCTTGACAGAAAGCTACTGTGTACACAGAACTGTTTTATTTGATGGTGGTAAAACTTAGGAATGATCTTAAACTTACTGACTTCTGACTAACCCCACCAAAATATCGAATTTTCATATTTTGAAGATCTCTATACCAACCTTGTTGGAAATGCTGGTGAACCACATTTAACTATAAATAGCCTAGAACATTCTGCCACCCAGAATTTGAAGTGAATTTCAAGTCTTTTATAAATAGAATTTTAAAAAATGTATTAAAGTCATGACTTATGCTGATTAAAGCTATGAAAAATCTGTCTGAAATACCACCTGACTTCCTACCCTCCCAGTTCACATTTACATTCTATGATCTCCATAAAACATACTGTCCATATACACGTTCTTCCAAACCCACAAAACCTAGTCCTGGTCGGTTAACCTCTAAGTCATCAAGGCTAGGGTATTTTTCAGTAGCTACCTGTTTCTAAAACTATGATTCAATTCTTATTGGATTATCTTCCAAGGCAATAGTAGGATATGATGGCATAAGGAATAATCTTTTTTTTTTTTTTAAGTTTTATTTATTATTTGGCAGAGAGAGAGAATACAAGCAGGGGGAGCTGCAGGCAGAAGGAGAGGGAGAAGCAGGGAGCCAGATGTGGGGATGGATCCCAGGATCCCTGGGATAATGACCTGAGCCACCCAGGTGCCCCCAACCATACCCAAATTTCTATATGAATAACATTCGTCATGATCATCAGCCTAATACCAGCATTAGTCAGAATTTACCTTCTATTCCAAATATAGAAACAAATACTATGCAGATATTAAATTCTTATGTTTACCTCAAAGTAATGAACAGATAAGGACACTGGGTGGGTCAAAAGTGTCCATTCCAGGCTGAAAATGCTCCCTTATATAGTTATAAATGTTTTTAAAAAAAATTATAGAATGACTGAAAAAAGAATCGACAAGTTTCCAAGGGCCATCTTCAGCATATTAAATATAAACAAATGATTTAAGAGAGAAATACTATCTAAAATTGAAGGTGGGTAGACGAGCCTGGCATGGGAAATAAATCAAATCCTGGTGCATGGAGGAGGCTGTGAAGGTTGACATGCTTTCCCTCTCATTCTGAGCTACACAGACTCAGAAACACACAACATGGCAATACATAAATAATCACAATTGTCAATGTTTACTGATTATAAATGCTCAGATGGGTGGTTTATAGCTCAAAATTCTCATTTGAGCATATTTTTGTTTGTTTGAGCATATTTTAAGGGATGAAATATTTGCCATATGATTAAGGTAAAAAGACATCCCTGAAATAGGAGATTCCCTGAAACTATAAAAACAATTGTAAACCCATTTATTCCTGTGCTTTACAAAATAAGGAAAGTTGGCATTTAATTCAAATTAAACATACCAATCACTTATTAATGAAATTACTTATGCAGTTTAAGCAGTAGCTTACTGGAAGCAAATGCGGCTTTAATAATCCAGTGCCCAGGAGGACCTGGGTGGCTCAGTAGGTTAAGCCTCTGACTTCAGCTCAGGTCATGATCTCAGAATCCTGGGATTGAGCTCCACATCGGGCTCTCTGCTCAGCAGGGAGCCTGCTTCCCCCACCCCCTCTGTCTGCCTGCTGCTCTGCCTACTTGTGCTCTCTCTCTCTGTCAAATAAATAAATACAATCTTCTAAAAAAATAATAATCCAGTGCCAGCACTCCTACATGGTATTAGATACTCAGTCAAAATGACAATAGCTGCACTATTTCTTATTATTTCCAATGTGAGAGCATTAATAGCTATAATAACAAGACTTTAATTACAATAATCTATTTTTAATAACAAAATGAAGACAATTTGACATTTCCTTTCTTGCAAAAAGTCAGTGCCTTAAAAAAAAATCTAATTCATGTGATAAAATGCAAAGAAAACAGTCTTTTCCAAGCTACTCATTTGGTATCATTTTAATCCTTGCAATACCTCCCCCAGTCTAATCATTTTAAGGCTTGGACTTAGTTCTCTCATTGTGTGCAAGAAGGTTGAGTTTAAAAAAATAGATATTACCATATATAGTTTCCTCTTCATAGCACTGTGGTTTGAACTAACTCCCTTACTTGCCACTGAGTCATCAAATGGTAAGAACATGAACAGTATAATGTTCTTTCAAGCAAAAATAAAGAAAAAAATCCAACTACATTTGCTCTAAAAGTATCTTTCTCCCCTCAAAATATAAACTGGGATTTATACAGCCCCATTTGAGCTTATTTAATTTGTATTTTTCCTTTATTAATTTAATCTGATGGTATGGATATATTCATTAATTTAATTGCCTAGTGATTATTCTCATCTTAAGCCACAAAAATACTTTTTCTATTTCAAAGCATTTTGCAGAGTGAAGCCAAATTTGTTTTTGGTTTGTTCCTACTTCAAGCACTCCTAAATTCAAAACATAAACATAAAACATAAATCTGATAAAGCACACCATAAGCAACAACAAATGTGAAAATTATAAATGAAAGCATAATTATCCTAGCACAAGAAGTTTACTTTGTATTATTAGACCCTAAAAATTCTACCAGCCATACAGTAAGCACACGAGTCTTTCCTGTCAGTGAACTAGCTTAATGCTGATGAAATCACCCAAGTTTGGTAACAATACACTCCAGGGACCTGGGCCCAACTCTTGAAAGACACCTAAACCTAAACAGATCTCCAGATTTTCACCTGTGTGGCCATTTTCAGTGGTTCTATTTAGATGGAAGGTCTCTTTTAGGTTTAAATGGTTATGAAGATGAAATGCATAAATTATTGGAATTAGGTTAAGTTTCCTTCCTCTAGGCCACCCTAATGAGAGAGACCTCGTCTAGTTGGGAGCTTGTGAGGAAGAGAAGCAGGACCAACATTTGACATGTAATCACAAGACTCACCCACTCTTAGAGCTTTCCAATTAGGGCCTGCCAGCGGGGATTAAAAAAAAAAATCATCAATTTCTCAAATAGCCTATAAGCCTAAAACCTAAAATATGTTAAGAGACCAGTTGCTTTAGGGTAACAACTATTTATGCAAGTTCTTAGAAATTAAAATTGAACATCTTCTGTAATATTTAGTTGTAGATAACTCAGTATAGGTTCAGGTACTGAAACAAAATCAAGAGGACTATGAAATATAAGCAGTAAGAAATAGAGAATTTCTGTGTTTAGAATCCTATATAAATTTTCGGATATCACAGCATTCCTAGCTACATATTACATCAGAACTGTCTCTTCATTTGAAGCCAATCATGTCTATATAAAATCTGGATAAAATTTTAAAGAACTAGAAATTTAACACCAAATACATAAATTTTGTTCAAATTAACTACATTTTTCCTTTACTGATCTCTTAAGGTACAAGATTCTTAAACTAAGGATTAGCCATAAGCCTAATTATTAACAGACAATCAGCTTTCTAACTCAGGTAACCTAATGAAATAGTAACAAAAATGAACTCATGGCTAACATTCCTATTCTAACTGAATATCAACAAACTCATACACTACAAATACAGAGCTTGTTACCCTTCGAAGAGGAGGAATCACTGAAATATAACTGGCTCTGATTTCTAAAGATTATCAGACATATTTAAAAAATATTTTAAATTCAATTTTTAAAGCTTTAAATTTTTTAGAGGTCAATTTCAGACTACAGGGGGAAGCAGGCTACTTTTTTTTTAAGCATCTTTAACTGGGTTTTAGCTGTAAAAGCAATAAATGTTTATAGTTAATTTGGTTTAAAGATAGTCTCACATGTTTTGTTAAAAAAACAAAACAGAGCACTTCCCAATAATTCAGAAGAGTCATGAAGTCTTTCCTATCTTCCCTCATTCTTAACCCCCAGGCTCACAGGTAACCACTACAAACATATCACTCCCTCTAAAACTTCCATGTACAAGTTCGTGGACACATAAACATATTTAATAAAATAAAGAACATTCACATAAATGGGATCATTCTAAAACTTCTTTTTTTTTTTTAAGATTTTATTTACTTGACAGACAGAAATCACAAGTAGGCAGAGAGGCAGGCAAAGGGGGGGGGGCAGGCTCCCTGCTGAGCAGAAAGCCTGCTGCTGGGCTCGACACCAGAACCCTGGGATCATGACCTGAGCCGAAGGCAGAGGCTTTAACCCACTGAGCCACCCAGGCGCCCCTAAAACTTCTTCTTCTTTTTTTTTTTTTTTTTAAGATTTTATTTATTTGACAGAGATCACAAGCAGGTAGAGAGGCAGGCAGAGAGAGAGAGAGGAGGAAGCAGGCTCCCTGCCGAGCAGAGAGCCCGATGTGGGACTCGATCCCAGGACCCTGAGATCATGACCTGAGCCGAAGGCAGAGGCCCAACCCTCTGAGCCACCCAGGCGCCCTAAAACTTCTTTTTTAAGTTAACAATAAACCTTAGATATTTCCACAGTGGTGAATCTGCCTTTTTTTAAAGTATACCATTCTGTATGGATGTTTCCACTGTGGTGAATCTGCCTTTTTTTAAAGTATACCATTCTGTATGGATGCCCCATTATATGATAACCCTTATTACTCTCATATTTTTAACTTAGTTCATATAAAACTAGTGTGATCATTGCTTGTAAAAAAGTCTGTAGCACAATAAGGGCAGTATTATGCCAGTAAATATCAGCTCCTTTTTTCCCCTCAACAATCCACTTTCCAAAATGTTTTAATGTTCAAGTAAAATCTAGACGCCTGGGTGGCTCAGTGGGTTAAGCCTCTGCCTTGGCTCACTCATCCCAGGGTCTCAGGATCCATCCCATATTGGGTGCGGGGAGCCTGCTTCCCACACCCCTCTCCCTGCCAGGCATTCTGCCTACTTGTGATCTCTGTCTGTCAAATGAATAAATAAAATCTTTAAAGAAAAAAAAGTTCAAGTAAAATCTTTTTTTTTTTTCAGATGTACAACAGAGTGACATATAGGACAACTATATGTTATGCTATGCTCACGGTGGGTGTAGCTACCATATAATAATGCTACTCAGTACCTCTGACTATATTCCCTAAGCTGTACCTGTCATCCGTGATTTACTCACTCCATAACTGGAAGCCTATTTTAATTCATATGTCACATTTATGGAAAAAGAGAAAAGTCACAAAATATTGCAACTCCAAAATGGTTAGAAATCATTGTAATGCAGGGGGAAATGATCACTATAGAACTCATCCCAATTAAGTAACATTTGTCTTCCAATGTTCCACTGTAAGTTTTTTTTAAATGGGGGCGGGGAGTTGAAAGCAACAACTTTCCACTGATTTCTAAATCACTGTTTCAGCCAGATTTTTACCATCATTTGCCTTTTTGAATCTTAAAGACTAACATGATCTGTGTTCTGCATCTAAGGAAAAAAATGGGGGGAGGGAGGTAACAAACTTGGTTAACTTCTCCCAAGGTCCACAATTTAACACATGGGGCTTAAAGTGGTCTTCGATCTCCCAAAATCAATAGAACATACTGTCTCTGCGGGGCTGCACCGAGGCCAAATTCCCAGCATGCAGAACAAAAAGTAAATGATGCTTTGCTCAACTGCACCCCCCACCCCAAACTGCGAAAGGGCTGCGGCTCGTTGCATGACAGCACTTCCCTTTTTCTTCAAACCCATTTCCTGCCTCCCGTTCGGTATCGTCAATGATACAGGAAGAGGAAGAAGGCCTCTGGGTCTTTCTCCTTTCTGCAGAACCGGAGACCCGGGGGAATGGAACCCTCATCGAACAAACCTACCCAGTCTTTTACCCCTCCAGCCCTTTAGCCAAAGTGTCCCCATTCGGGCGCGGCGCCGGCCGCCGCCGGGCAGCAAGCTGGATCCCCCTCCAGTGTCGGCCTTCCCCACCGCCTCACCCCGAGTCGCGGAGGTGGCAGGCTCGGGGAGACCAGAATGGGATCGGTCCCCTCACTCCCCACGCCCGTGAAGGCCGGAAGCGCTGCCCCGCGGCCCCTGGTCCCGGCTGCCCGAGGGCCCAGGGGTGCAACCCGGACCACCGAGGGCCCACGCGCCACTAGCACATCTCCGCCCCGGCTTGAGGCCACGACTTCCCCGCCGGCGCTTACCCCGGTGCCGTTGTCGCACACCACCACCTTCCTGCCCTGGCTGTCCATCGTCGGTCCGGAAGAGAGCCGCCGCCGCGGAACGACCTAAGCCCCTACTGCCCGGCCCTTTCCTCTTCCTCCTTCTTCTTCGCGGCCCCTCCTTCGGGCCAACTTTCTTCCCCCAACCGGAAGTCAACGCCCGGCCCCACCCGCCATTTAAGATACAGCCTGCACGGAAGGGGTGGGGGTGGGAGGGAGGAGGCCGAGACGGGCAGTAGTGAGACCCAATAAGAGACGTTTAAGTTCGAATCCCCGCCCACAACTCCTGTTTCAGCTTGGGCTCCCTCTCTGCGGTCGCGGTCACCGCCCACCCGGCTTCTTTTTTATGGCTTCTAGTTCCTGGAGCTTTGTGGGGGCATTAATGGCGGCTGATCTAGGGGACGTTGAGGCCCAAGGCGCTGCAGGAGGTGAGGGCCTCCCTTATCCGTCTGCCAAAAAGAGGCAGGCAGGTGAAGGACGCTGGATCTGTGCGAGATGGCAGTGGAATGTAGAGAGGAGACAGCCTGGAGGGTGGAAGGCAGGGGAAACAAATGGACATCTCTGTTGAACCTACTGTTGAACATGGTTTGGTGTGTCATGACTTCTAGGGCTCTTCAGGGAACAGAGCTGGGATGGATACACGCATATGAAGTCATGCATTTATACTGATACCTCCAATTCCAGCCCAACTGTTTTTTGCCCAATTTGCCCTTAGTCAAGAGAGCAGGAGTGGACACTTATCTTTTCAGGCCCCTTGCTCACCAGTTCTCTTCCAGCAGCACCATGTTCCTTCACACCTCTTCACTGTATGTACCTGTTTGAATCCAGAGTCTTAACTTTGAAATCAGACAGTCTCAGTTTCAGATATGGCTCTGCCACTCAAGGATTCGGTGATTTGTATTTATCTTTGCCTATACATACGAATACTAACCTCTACTTCCACGGGTGGTTGTGAGGGTAAAATTCTATGCATGGAGTATCTATTCAGTGGTAGTTATAGATTATTATTTACATACTTTTAAATGTATAGTTCTTTCTACCTATAATGCTTCTCCTTTTTTTTTTTTTTTTAACCAATCAGGAGACTTCTCATGCTCTAAGATCCAGTTGTCACATCTGTGAAGACTTTGCTGATAACCCTCAAGAGGCTCCTTACTCTTTCTTCACTAATTAGTTTACCATGGATATAGGAATAATATTCTTGTGCTTTTGACATTCAACAAATATTGGATGAGTGATATTAAAATTTATCTTGAGAAAATGCCAGCATTTTTGAGAGGTGAGAACTAGAATTGTGCCTTTCACACAGCTGTACATGTGCACTGACTAGATTAAAGCTTGGATCATAAACCATTCAGTCCAGTATTCTAATACTAGGCTGCCTCTCAGTTTTCACTTTGTTCTTTTATTAGACCAGTCGTTTTCAAACCTTTATAAGGGCTTAGGCAGCTTTATTCAAATTTAATCTTTCTAAAAAAAAAAAAAAAGATTTATTTATTTATTTATTTTAGAGAGAGTGCAGGATCATGGGGGGTGCAGAGGAAGAGAGAGACTCCTCAAGAAGACTCCCCGCTGTGTGTGGAGCCTGATGCAGGGTGGGCTCAATCCTAGGACCCTAAGATCATGACCTCAGTTGAAATCAAGAGTCCACCACTTAACTGACTGAGCTGCCCAGGTGTGCCCCCTCAAATTTAATCTTACATGGAACCTCAACATATAAAATAAATTAAAGCTGCCATAATAGTGGAAAGTTTGAGAAATTAGAATGGATAGAAGTCTTCAGGGAAATATGTCTTCTCTGCACCTATTTCAGTGGTTGTTGAAGTACCTTAGCCTACTGAACAGTGCATTAGTTCACAAATTACACATCTTCCTTTTGTGGCCCCAGTGCCTGGCGCTGTAAAATTTTCCTGGAAGTATATTTATTTGGTCTCAGCAAATTGAACTCAAGCATTGCTGTGTCCTTTTATTCTTCCTCTCTGTGCTTTTTTTTTTTTTTTTTTTTACTGTTTAAGAGATTATATTTTTGTTTTTTTCTGATTATAAAAATAGTATATGCAGATGACAGAAAATATCAAAAAATATCCATTTGCTTACTAATGGAAATGCAGCAAACCCTTGATCATGCAAATTCAGATGCAGCACTATTGGTGACTGGTTCCCACCTTCTATACCAGGTGAAACCTGGTCATTTCACTTTCCTCAAAATAATGTGATTACATATTTTAGGTGATTATTTTAGGGGAGTAGGAGAGGGAGTCTTCATATCTATCCTCTGTCATGGTTTTATGTATATTATTCCACACAAAAATCTTGCTAGACAGATATCCCCATTTTACACATGAGAAATGAGGGCTTGGGGTGCCTAGGTGGCTCAGTGGGTTAAGCCTCTGCCTTCAGTTCAGGTCATGATCTCAGGGTCCTGGGATCGAGCCCCACTTTGGGCTCTCTGCTCAGCGGGAAGCTGGCTTCCCCCTCTCTCTCTGCTTGCCTCTCTGCCTACTTGCAATCTCTCTCTCTATGTCAAATAAACAAATCTTAAAAAAAAAAAAAAAGAAATGAGGGCTTTAAAATATTAAGTCCTGTAAGGTCATAGGATATGAAGTATACATAACAGATACCAGTATGTTGTTATTTGTCATCAGTGAATATTCTGAAGTTGAAAGAATGTTAGAAAAACCCAAATAAATTTAATACAAGGCTGATACACTGAAAACTACAAACCTTGTTTAGAAAAATTAAAGAAGATCTGGATAAGTAAACATACCATGTTCATGGATTGAACACTCATTGGTTTGATTTGGTTTTTAAAGATTTTATTTATTTATTTAACAGAGAGATAGAGAGCATAAGTAGGCAGAGCCGCAGGCAGAGGGAGAGGAAGAAGCAGGCTCTCCACTGAGCAGGGAACCCAATGCAGGGCTTGATCCCAGGACCCCAGGATCATGACCTGAGCCAAAGGCAGCTGCTTAACTGACTGAGGCCTGCAGGTGCCCTGAACACTCATTATTAAGATGACAGTTCTCTTCAAATTGATCTGTAAATTCAAATGTAATCTCTATCAAAACCCCAGCAGCCTTTTTTCTTTTTAGAAACAAGTTTGATCCTGAAAGTTATATGGAAATGCAGAGGAGCCAGAATAGCCAAAACAATTTTGAAAAAGAAAAGCAAAAGTGGCAGACTTCCACTGATTTCAAAACTTATTATAAGGTATGGTAATGAAGACGTAGGATATTGTCACAAGGATGGACATATAAATCAATGGTACAGAATAGACAGCCCAGAAATAACCTTACATTTATGGCCAATTGATTTTCAACAAATCTGCTAAAACAATTCAGTGGGGAAAGAGCAATTTTTTAAAAAAACAAATAGTACTTGGACAACTAGATATTCTTATATGTGGAGAAAAAGAAGAACTTTGATCCTTCACACTATACACAAAAATTAATTCAAATGGATCATAGATTTAAATTTAGAAGAGCAGGTGAGCCTGGCTGGCTCAGTTGGAGGAGCATACAACTCTTGGTCTTGAGGTTATGAGTTTGAGCCCCACATGGAGTGTAGAGATTATTTAAAAAAATCTTTTAAAAATTAAAGATAAAAATAAATAAATTTAGGATAGCTAAAACTATAAGTTCTGGGAAAAAAAGGTGAGAAAAATATTTTGTTGTTAGGCAAAAATTGCTTAGACATAACACCAAAATCATGATTCATAAAAGAAAAAAATGATAAATTGGACTTAACAGAAATTTAAAAGTTTAACTCATGTATTAAGACAAAAGACAAAAGACAAGCCACAGACTAAAAGATTTTTTCAAATTATATATTCAACAAAAAAATTGTATCCAGAATAAATTAAGAACATATAACAATAATAATAAGATAAATTATCTAATATTAAAAGTGGGTGAAAGATTTGAGTAGACATTTCACCCAAGAAGTTTTATGAATGACTAATAAGCACATGGAAAGATACTCAACGTCATTATTCATTAGGGAAATATAAATTAAAACCATAATGAAAGTGGTGGCCTGCAGGCAGTAAGGCCATAGGTGGACTGGGTCTTGTGCTCCTCCACCAGACTGGTAATGCAGGGCCCCTCAGGCACTCCAGCTGGGACCACTGGGCAGGCTGCCCTCAAGGTTAGTGAGAGCTGCCAGGCAAGAGTCTTGCACTCCTGCACAGTTTTGGCATTTTCTTGCAGGGGCTGCTATGTGCAGTGGCCTTCAGCATGTTGATTCTCAAACCTAAGAACCAAAGCATGAAAGAAGTCTCTAGAGGATATGGTTTTTAGACACTTCCAAACAAGTCATAGGAATGTTATTCATCCACTTTGCAAATGTGTACCTAGCAGATCTCATCGAATAGGACCCTTGTTCACTCCAGCTTTCTCTTGAGACACAACTGTTAGCAAGTTGCTCATCTCTCTGGACATGCAAGCCATGAGCATCTTAGTTGAGTAGCAGTAATGGGAGCTCCTGCATTTGGACAAATGTGGAGACCCACTGCAGTGTGGAGCCCAGGTCCAGCAGTGTGCTTTTACATCTTGATCATGATTTTTGAGAAGTCTGTCACCTTCATCGTCCTCATACTTCAGTGGAAAAAGGTGGCCCATTGAGTCCCACTGAAAACCCGAATCTGAAATTGGCCATCATCATGCTGATTACCCTTTTTTTTTTTTTGATAATGCCTTAATGTTTTGGGTAGTGGATTACACTCTTAAATTCTTCAGCATGTCCTCTGGAAGAAAGAATACAATATTTTACAAAACCATAGTGTCATTTTATCTAGGAAAAGTTAGCAATAACTCCATTTTATCTAACATTCAGTCCATATTTGTATTTCCCTAGTTGTCCCAACCATGTTTATAGCTGTTTTTCTTCCTAAACCAAGATCCAATCAGGGTTCAGATATTATGTTTGTTGTTATGTCTCTCTCTTTAAAAAAAAAAAAAAAAAGATTTATTTATTTAGTTGAGAGAGAAAGAGAGCACAAGTGGGAGGGGCAAACTGAAAGAGAGAGAAGATCTCAAGCAGACTCTACCCTGAGAATGATTGGAGCCCTAGGCAGGCTCCCATGAGATCATGACCTAAGCAGAAACTAAGAGTTGATGCTCAACTGACTGAGCCACACTGGAACCCTTTGTTAATCTCTTTAATCTCTTAATGTAGAATAGTCATCCTACTTTTTTTTTTCTCATGGCATTATCTTTTTGAAGAGTTCAGATCATTTGGCTATAGAAATGTTCCATGATCTGGATTTGCTTTCTTGTGGTTGGTTAAATTTTTAAGTGATGTTTATGCATAATGTTGTTATGGCATTTGATGATCCTGTAGACAGGATGTGTTACGTGGATATTCTTTGCTTTTGGCAATATAAAATTAACATCGTATTGGTATCAGAACCAAGCAAAAATCTTGCAATACTATCAATAATGCTATTGTCTTGATTTAGATCTAGCCTAGAAAAAGTGCAATTTTTATACATACATATGCACACACAGAAAAGCAGGAATCTGTGATTTGTGATTCCATAACTCTGTTGGGGAGGGGAATAAATACTATGAAAGTTAATAAACTAAATGATTTACTATCCAAGTTCCTGACTTTATTTATTTATTCACTCACTCATTCATTTATTTATTTAAATTAGGCTCCTGCCCAATGTGGGGCTTGAATTCATGACCCTGAGATGAAGAGTTACATGTTTTACAGACTGAGCCAGGCAAGTGCCCTTTTTCTCAATGTCATTTAGCCTCTTACTTGTTTTTGGATTGTCTGTATAACATAAATACATCTCAGGGTTAGAGGAAAATAATTCTGAGGAGTTTATGCATTTTATGATACAATAGCTTTAAGGGTTTTTAAAAAAAGATTTTATTTATTTGTTTTAGAGAGAGCATGCGGTGGTGGGGGCGGGGAGAGGGGTAGCGGGAGAGGGAAAGAGAGAATCTTAAGCCAACTCTGTTTTGGGTGTGGAGCCCAACATGGGGTTAGATCTCATAACCCTGACATCACAACCTGAGCTGAAATTAAGAGTTGGATGCTTAACTGACTGAGCCACCCAGGCGCCCCTAAGTTATCTTTTAATAATTGACCTGATTACTATTTTTGGCTTTTATTGTGGAAAATTTCAAACACATATAAAAGTATAATAAAATGAACCCTATGGGCCCATCAGCTAAATTCTGCAGTGATGGGCTTTCTGCTGTTCTTGTTTCATCAATTTTTCTTCACACACAGTTTTGTTGTTCTTGTTTGGTGGGAGTATTTTAAAGCAAATATCAGGGATTATACCTTACCTCTTTTAAATACTTCAGTATGTGTTTCTAACACATCATGACTTTAAAAATATAATCATAATAGCATTACTATGCCCAACAAAATTAACAAATTCTTATTATCTCAATCCATATTTAGCTTTCCCTAGTTGTCCCCAGAATGTTTAATACATTTGAGTAATTTAATACTCAGTCCATATTTAGCTTTCCCTAGTTGTCCCCAAAATGTCCTCTTTCTCTTTTTCATTTGATTATTTCTTTTTCTTTTTTTAAAAGATTTTATTTATTTGACAGAGAGACAGCGAAAGAGGGAACACAAGCAGGGGGAGTGGGAGAGGGAGAAACAGGCCTCCTACCAAGCAGGGAGCCCAATGTGGGGCTCAGTCCCAGGGCCCTGGAATCATGACCTGAGCTGACGGCAGGAGCTTAACAACTGAGCCACCCACGTGACCTTCATTTTTTTTTTTTCAATCAATATCTAAATAAGGCCTGCACATTGCATTCAGTTGATTTGTCTCTGAAGCCTATTTTAGTCTATGACACGTCCCTCTCTCTTCCCTTACACCATACTTTGGGTGAAGAAACAGGATCTTTTGTCCTCTGGAATTTCCTCATTCTGGATTTGGCTGATTGTATCCATGCAATGTTGTTTGTCTTGTTCCATTAGCCTCCATATTTTTCTAGAAATTGGTGGTTAGATCTAGAAGTTTGATTAGCTGTAGGTTCAACTATTTTGATAAAAGGGTTTCATAGACAGTGATGTACTTTTATTGTAGTGAAGTACAGAGATGTACTTTTATTGCATCACATTTGAAGAAACACAATGCGTGGATGTCCCACAGTTAGTGATGTTAAGATTATTCAGTGGATTTTGGTTTTATTGAATGATATATAAGAGAGTTCCCCATGAGTTTGCCACTTAATAGGTAAAGCAGTCATCAATGATTGTTGCCTGATTGGATCAGGAAGCAATCAAGTAGTTTGCCGGACCCATAATTTCTCATTTGCAAAGATAATAGGTTTTGACCTAATTAGCCGCTGTAGTTGCTTTCCAATAAAATTATAGCTTTAAAACTAGGTTAATTAAACTATTTTTAAAAATCAAAAAACAAAGCTCACAGGCACTTAGTGTGTATAAGCTATAGCTTTAGTTGGCATTTTAGTTGTGATAGTCCTCATTCAAAAGGTTCATATTTCTCCCCTCATCTCACTATATAAAAAAATTAACTCAAAACAGATCAAAGATTAAATTTAGGAGGTAAAACTATGAAACTCTTTTAAAAACTTACGGGGTAAGGATGCTTGGGTGGTTGGTTAACTGTCCAACTCTCGGTTTTGGCTTAGGTTGTAATCCCATAGTTGTGAGATCAAGCCCTACATTGGCTCATGCTCAGTGTGAGCACTGAGATCTTGAGATCTCCCCCTCTGCCCCTCCTACTTCTGTTCTTTCTCTCAAATAAATAAATAACTCTTAAAAAAAAAAAAAAAAAACCCACAGGGGGCGCCTGGGTGGCTCAGTTGGTTAAGCCACTGCCTTTGGCTCAGGTCATGATTCTGGAGTCCTGGGATTGAGTCCCGCATTGGGTTCCTAGCTCTGCAGGGAGTCTGCTTCTCCCTCTGACCTTCCCCCCTCTCATGCTCTTTCTCTCTCTCTAAAATAAATAAATAAAATCTTTAAAAAAAATAAAAGATAAAAAAAAAATAGAAAAAACCACAGGGGGTAAATCTTTATAACCTTGAATTAAGCAATGGTTTCTTTCTTTCTTTTTAAAGATATTTATTTATTTATTTGACAGACAGAGACCACGAGTAGGCAGAGAGGCAGGCAGAGAGAGAGGAGGAAGCAGGCTCCCTGCTGAGCAGAGAACCCGATGCGGGGCTCGATCCCAGGACGCTGAGACCATGACCTGAGCCGAAGGCAGAGGCTTTAACCCACTGAGCCACCCAGGCACCCTAGGCAATGGTTTCTTAGATATGATACAAAAGCACAAGCAATAAAAGAAGAAATAGATAAATTGAACTTAATCAAAATTAAAAATATTTGTGCTACAAATGTTACCATCAAATGAGTGAAAAGGCAACTTACAGGATGGGAGAAAATACTGGCAAATTGTAAACCTGATAAGGGACTTGTATCTAGCATATATAAAGAAATTTTAAAATTCAATAATAAAAAAGAACTAAACCAATTTGAAAATGGGAAAAGGATTTGAATAGACATTTACCCATAGAAGATATACAAAATGGCCAATAAAGTTATGAAAAGAAACAGAATGATTAATATCACAGAAACATTAGGTAAATGCAAATCAAAACCACAGTGAGGTTTCACTTCACATTCACTAGGATGGTTGTAATCAAAATGACAGATAATAACAAGTCTTGACAAGGATGTGGAGAAATTAGAATCCTTATCTATTGCTGGTGGGATTGTAAAAGGGTGCTGGTGAGAATGTAAAATGGTACTGCTGCTTTACAAAGCAGGATGAAAATTACTCAAAAGAATAAACACATTTAACATATGATCTAGCCATTCTACTCCTAGATATACAACAGAGAAATGAAAACATATGTGCATACAAAAACTTGTACATAAATGTTCATAGCAATATTGTTCATAATAGCCAAAAAGTGGATACAACCCAAATGTCCATCAACCAATGAATGGATGAACAAAAGGTAGTGTGTTTATATACACAAAATCGAATATTATTCAGCTGCAAAGAGGAGTGTAGTATTAATACTGCTACATGTTATTACATGGGATGAAACTTGAAAACATTATGCTAAGTGAAGAAAGCCAATTACAGTTCCATCTATAATTTATGATTCCATTTCTATGAGATATCTTTGTAGGGAATGGGCTAATTTGTAGGAACAGATGGTAGATTATGGTTGACTATAACTAGGTTATAATCTAGGTTGACTAGGTTGGTGAATGTGGGGAAGGAACAGAGAAATGAGGACTGACTGCTAATGAGTATATGGTTTCTTTTTGGTTCTAAATTTGCTTGTGGTGATGGTTACAGTATTTACTTTTTTGTTTTCTTTTGTTTTATTAGGATGAAATTAACATGTAGTGTTTATATATTTTAAATAAGTGAATTTTTATGGTATGTGTATTAGATCTCAATAAAGCTTTTTTTTTTTTTTTCCCCAAACCTTTCAGGATAAAGGCTAAAGCAGTTCATTTTACAGGTGAAGAGAATTGCAAGTACAAAGACTCCCTGGGCCTAAAACAAGGAATGAACAAATGAACAAAAGAAAGAAAGAAAGAAATGAGTTGCTAGGTTAATTGACAAATATTTGTAAACTTGAAAGCAGATAGAGGAATGGTAGTCATTAAACCTTGGAAAGCTTAAAAATTAATGCCTGAGGTTAGAATGGGGGAAAAGCAAGCTGCTTCTTGAGGCAGAAATCTGAAAAGGAATTGATTAAAAATGGTTTAAAAATTAGACTCCTGGAGGGCCTGGGTGGCTCAGTGGGTTAAGCCTCTGCCTTCGGCTCAGGTCATGGACTCAGGGTCTTGGGATCAAGCCCTGCATCTTTGCTCAGCAGGGAGCCTGCTTCCCCCCTCTCTTTCTGCCTGCCTCTCTGGCTACTTGTGATCTCTCTCTCAAATAAATAAATAAAATCTTTAAAAAAAATTAGACTCCTAAATATCCCCCTTCAGCCCTTGCAGCCAGATGACACCTGCCCTGCTCCTCATGCCATCCCTTCTGTCAGGGAATGGAGTGGCTTTTCTCTAGAGTGAGCTAAAGCCAAAGGGACTCTGTTCTCAAGGACAGGCATAGTTGGGGACTACAGGGAGGTTAATGGGACATCTATATCCAAACCAGTGGGACACCCAGCCTCCTTCCTACTGAACTGCTAATAAACTGATAATCAGTTTTCCTATAGATACTGACAGCTGGGAATCTCCCTAACAAAAGTAGTCAAAGCTCTGCTAGGTCATACTATAGTAAAACCCACTAGTCAACAGGACTCAGTGTTTAACACACAGCTTCCAGTCAGTTTTTTAGTCTTTCTCTTCTAAATATCACTGAACAGTCTGAGATTGTCAAACACTTGAGGAGAATCTCTAATACCTAAGATAAAAACCAAAACAGTGACAATGTAGGAAAAAGAAGAGAACTTTAAAAAAATCATTATAATTAATATCTTTGTGTCCTCAGAGAGATAAGAAAATTTTAATATGATAGAAAAAGTTCAACAGAAAGGTTGGGACAAAAAGGTTAAGACACTTTCCAGAAAGTAGAGTGAAAAGACAATAAAAGTGGGAAAAAGTAGGGAAAAAATTAAACTAGGGGATCTGGCCAGGACATTTTTTTTTAAAGATGTTATTTATTTACTTGAGAGAGAGAGTGAGCATGAATAGGGGTGAGAGGAGCGGAGGGAGAGGGACAAGCAGACTTCCCGCTGAGCGGGGAGCCGGAAGTGGGGCTCCATCCCAGGACCATGAGATCATGACCCGAGCTGAAGTCAGATGCTTAACCAACTAAGCCACCCAGGTGCCTCAGGCCAGGACACTTAATATCAGAAAAATAGAACTTACGGAAAGAAAGAACAGAAAACAGGAGGAAAGAAAGAATTTGAGAAATAATACAAGATTATTTCCAAGAACTGAGAAATAATTTTCTAGACAATGCTCCATTTCTCAGAAAGTTATTGAAGTATGTACTCCTGGAAAATGAGGCAGTTATTCAAGAAATATTTAATCACGAGAAATAGAAGACGAGGGATTCACCAAGATAGAATAGAAAATAAGAATTACATGAATGATGGTAGAACAAAAATCCCAAGAAATCTGCTGTGCATCACTCTAGAGTCTGAATCAGGACAGTGTACTTCAGGAGGGAAATGAAGCTTTCCCTCTCTCCCCACATACGCATAAACATTAGATTACCTGATTTATTTTAAGGCTTTGAGGGGTGTCTATGTGGCTCAGTCATTAAGTGTCTGCCTTTGGCTCAGGTCATGATCCTGAGGACCTAAAATTGAGTCTGGCATCAGGCTCCCTTCTCAGCGGAGAGTCTGCTTCTCCGTCCCCCTCCACCTTTTCCCCTCCCCTGGCTTGTGCTCTCTCTCTCTCTCAAATAAGTAAATAAAAATTAAAATGAAAGACTTTGGGAGCTGTACATATGTACTTCTAGTGGAGAGTTTTATGATAAACTAGTGATTCCTTCTTAAACAGAGGAAAAATAAGACATTGATTAAATCCAGGGGAAATTTTTAAATTGTAATACAAAAGAAATATTATTGTATATACTACATGGCTCAGTATGAGTGGAAATACCAAATAATGGTCTAATCAAATATTATAATAATTGGATGCTAGGAGGATGAGGGGAAGGGAAGGGTATGTGTGCTGGGGAGGAGTTTTAATGGAATTAAATGATCTTTCATAGTAGATGGTTAACGGATGGTGTTTAAACTGAAAAAGATCAGGCACCTGGGTGGCTTAGTCAGTTAAGAGTCTGCCTTCAGCTGAGGTCATGATCCCAGGGTCCTAGGATTAAGTCCCACATTGGGCTCCTGCTCCTCAGGAAGTCTGCTCCTCCCTCTGCCCCTCCTCTCACTCAATCTCTCTTGCTCTTGTGCCCTCTCTCTCTCTCTCTCTTTCTCTCTCCCAGATAAATAAATAAAATCTTAAAAAAATAATAAACTGAAAAAGATCAAGAAATAGCTGAAGAAGAAGCATGTTCAAATATAAAGACTTAAGTATCAGAAGAAACAACTAAGAGTTGAAGGTAGTTGTTTTGGGGAAGCAGTTCAGAGTAGAAAGGGTAAGGCCAGCACTGGCTGTTCAACATTATAAGCTTTGTAAAACCGTTTGACATATTTTTTTAGATTTATTTATTTATTTATTTATTTATTTATTTATTTATTTCAAAGAGAGCATGCACATGAGCTAGGGAAGGCACAGAGAAAGAGGGAAAGAATCTCAAGCAGACTGTCCTCTGAGCACGGAGCCCATCAAGGGGCTCCATCTATCGACCCTAAGATCATGACCTGGGCCAGAACCAAAAATCAATCACTTAACCAACTGAGCCCCCCACAGACTCCTGGATTACCCTCCCAAACTTTCCCAGGCTATTTAATCAAGTTACTTACAATATACACATTCCTGACAATACCCCATTGTAGCAACATTGTTATTTTCCAAAATTTTCTGCACTCAACTTAAAAGGTGTTCCTTCCCAAGAAACTGAACTTTTCTGTCAATTGCGCTTGATCAAACAGGAGAATTGGGTTCATAATGTGGATTCATTGCAAACTTTATGTATAAATCACAGTCATCAATAAAGAAGTGCTTTATTCCATCTTCTTGCCTTCTGTCAGGAAGCACGTGACCTGCAGGAACAAATGCTGAAACAAACCAGTTCTTGAATTGGTCCACAGCGTACCCGTCTGTATGGTTGGGCAGCCGCATGTTCTCAGCTATGGGGCTGAGGGCAGTGTGAGTGATGAGCCAGTTCAGATGATGATGATCAACGTTGGATTCTGCTTTCCCAGGTGGCAAAAACTCCATTTCAAAAACTGGATTATCAAGGTGGCCAGCAATTATAAAGCAGAAGCTTTCACACATTGTCTTTGAGCAACGCTCCTGCAGGGGAACAGTCAGTCAGTTTCCACCGCAGACCTGGGCTGGGCAACCTCTGCTGGAGCTCCCTGAAAACCATTTGACTTTTGTAACCTGTGTGTGAGTGTGTGTGTCTATGTCTGTGTGTTGAGTGTTGGTGGAATACCCAGTACTCAATAAAATGGCTGAATTATTGCTTTTTGGCCTTCTTTTTATCAAGGCATCCCTACCCTGCAACATAAATTGTAAGATCATAGTGTATCTTGCTTAAATTAAATTTTAGCTCTTGGGTTGGGAGCTTCTTTAGGCTTCTATGTATAACAGGGACAACACCCTAGCATAATCTCATTAGTGGCACTTCTCCAAACGTTTACAACTTGATTATATATGTTGCTACCTTAACTCCACTACTTACAGTTGATTCTTACAGGCTTCTATTTCCAAGTTTAATTTTGTATCCTTGAGGCTTGCTGGCTGACTGGTACACAAGGACTCTTTTATTGCATAAATTTTATTATAAGTTGTATAAAAGATCTATATTATAATAAGAGGTATATTGCATAAGTAACGTATATAAAACTAAACAT
>NC_081563.1:57554677-57792999 GCF_022355385.1 Mustela nigripes
ATGTTTAGTTTTAGTGAAGATTATTAGAGGTTTTTTAGTGAAAGATAATGTGGATACCCTCCATTACTGAAAGAAACAATGCACAGTCTATTAACCCAGTTAGTTTTAAAAAGAACACGGATTTTAGGGGTGCCTGGATGGCTCAGTGGGTTGGGTCTCTGCCTTCGGCTCAGGTCATGATCTCAGGGTCTTGGGATCGAGCCCCGCATTGGGCTCTCTGCTCATCAGGGAGCCTGCTTCCCTCTCTCTCTTCCTGCCTCTCTGCCTACTTGTGAACTCTCTCTATCAAGTAAATTTAAAAAAAACAACAACACAGATTTTAAAATACACACATGATGGTATATATTTTCTATGCCCTTACTTAGGCATGTAAATATATGTTAAAAGGATAAACTGATGTCCTCTTGGGAGAGTACAAAATTTGAAAGGGATCAAAAAGGACTTACCTTAACTAAAATATTCCAGTTTTTCTTTAAAACAGGGAGGATGTTTTCATATACTTCCCATGTAATTAAAAATTAATGTTTATAAGATAGATGTAATTTAAAATAAATTTTATTAAGGTAAAATATACATGCAAAAAAGTGCACATGGAGTGACTGGGTGGCTCAGTGGGTTAAGCCTCTGCCTTCAGTTCAAGTCATGACCTCAGGGTCCTGGGATCAAGCCCAGCATCAGGCTCTCTGCTCAGCAGGGAGCCTGCTTCCCCTCACTCTCTGCCTGCCTGTCTGCCTACTTGTGATCTCTCTCTGTCAAATAAATAAATAAAATATTTTTTAAAAAAGTACACAAATGGCACTTTTATACTCAAGACATTTTTACTAAGTGAACACAGCTACATAATCACACTGAGGTCAAGAAGTACAATATTACAAGTACCCCAGAAGATGCTCACTCTTCTCTAATCACTGTCCCACCTCTCCATCCGAAAGGCAAACAAAGACTAATGTTGCCCATTTTTTATTTTATATAAATGGAATCATTACTATATATATATATATATATATATATATATATATATATATATCTCATTTGCTCAACATAGTGTTGTAAGATTCATTCATTCTTGTATCCTGAGGCTGTCATTGCACTCAGAATTTGACGATAAACAGATGACTTTTTAATAAGGGTTTAGTGCCCCTAAACAGTTTTTTAAAAACAACTAAGTAGGCTTGAGTTTCACTTTTCAAATGAGTTTGGGGAAAATCATGCCTGACAACACCACCAACCATCAATGTGTAAGCTCCTGACCTCCAAGGGATCTGTCATCACCAAAAGAAAAGGAAATGATCAGAACAGCAGAAGTTTTAATTTGAGTCATTTGAGTTATCTAGATGAAATACATAAAATTTGATTAAATTCAGAATTTATGTATGTTTAACCTAAATAAGATATTCAGTTACTTTGACATTGTGATTAAAATCTGATGGAATAACTTGCTACCGAAAAGAAACATGAAGCGTGCGGGGGCAGTGATCAATTTAAATCTCTAATGAAGGATTAAAAAGGGATATGTTCCATGGCCAAATCCCCCAACAGCAGTGTGAAGAACAGCATGGAGCTTTTGTCACAAGCTGTTTCAGGCCTTGAAGCTTAACAAACAAGCCTAAAGTAAAAATATGTGAGTTTATAGGCATGAAAAGAGAACCTAGTTAAGACTAAGTCTTGGGCGCTGCCTCTTGCATTGGCCTGGAGGCTCAAGACCTGTTTCTTCTGCTTCTCAGGTTTACTTCTTATCTGTGTTATGGTCTTCATGAGTCTAGCTGAGATCTTCACCAACAACTCCCAGAGGAAGCCGTCAACCCTCTTCAAACTCCGATTCATCAGCCAACCTGACTTTCAAATAAGGTGTAGACAGCAAGAGGACTGAGCAGGCAGTTAACTCTTTTTCCTCAACAGCTAATGCAGCATAGCAACAGAGTTTGGTGGTTTCCAACCTTTCCAGCAAGAAATCCCACTGAATACACTTTGCTGCTCACCTTTGGCTGCTGCTCTGAACAGTTGTCAGGCACAGTACTTATTCTCTGTGTCCAGCATGCGCAGGTCGGCTGCGTGTCCCAGTAACTGTTGTGGCACACCCTGAAATCATCAGTATTATTGTTTTGAAATAACTATGTCACTGTTCTCTTGCAGGATATAAAAAATAGTCTTCAGATACGTGAGACTACCTTCCAATTTGTTACCACCCCCTCTTAGTGTAAAAATGAGTAGCCTGGGGTGCACAGGTGACCCATGAATTAGAAGGCCCACATTCTAGTCTCCACTTTAAAAACACCTAGCTTCGTGATCCTGGTTAGACTTTCTAAACTTCTCTTACTTTATACATTTCTGTTTGTTTCTTACCCCAAATAAATGCATTGCTCTTTCAATTTACAAAAAGTAGTACCATTTTACAACACACAGTTATAACATTGAAATTTATGTTTCCTTATATTTTTCCATTGGTGATAATCTTTTTTTTTTTAAAGATTATTTTTATTTGACAGAGAGAGACAGCAAGAGAGGGAACACAAGCAGGAGAGGGAGAAGCAGGCTCCCTGCTCAGTAGGGAGCGCGATGGGAACATGTCCTGGGATCATGACCTGAGCGGAAAGCAGACACTTAACCAACTGAGCCATGCAGGCGTCCCTCAGTGGTGATATTCTAAGTAGGGTGAGCACTATATGTTCCTCGTATGCTTGTTCCTCATACACTTGTTCCTTCCTCATTCTCCTTCCCTTGCTGCCTTTTTCTCCTCAATTAGCAGAATAAGATTCTCCATATTCCCCCGTATGACCTGTATTAACATTTCTAGACGTGTGATCACTTCCTCATATTTGTTCAGGTAAATGTAATAATTGGCACATTACATTTCAATTGAATTCCCTATAAATTATAAATGCAATGTGCTGGTGCCTGAAAAAATGTCATCAATGACAGACTGGGTCAGCCGCAGTGGCAAAGAAGCCTAACTAGGCTGAAGTAGACTAACTCATATTGTAGATCTATCATATAATTTTGGTAACATGGCACCTTCACTTACCACCTAGTACAGAAAACTTGAGTTTCTTTTTGAATATCTAGATTCGATTTTTATCTTGGAATGTGAAGTTGCTCAAGAAACTGACCTGTTCAAACCTGTTTGGGCGTTCTTAAGGATGAACAATTACTCTATACTCTGGTTAAGATTTTAGACTTTCCGTTGTTGATTTAGTCTGACAATCAAAAAAATGGAGAAAAAGGCTCTGTTAAACATTATAGATGGTTTTGTAAAATTTTGAGGACCTCAAGAAAAAGAGTTTACTAGGGATTTGCTAGTATCAACTTTGTACAACTTACAGGTACAATCTATTACTCATTTAGGAAGCATGGCATGAGATCACTAAGCATGTTATAGCATAGCACTATTTCTGAAAATGAACACTAGTCCATTTATGGAAGGTTAAGAGGAATCTAAATAAATTAAGCTCTAAAGAAAATAATAATGTCTCCATCTTTGTAGGAACAATGGCTGGCTATTTACTGGGCAACTTGTTTCTGTCACACACTATCTAAGCCCTCTTAATATATTATCTAACTTAACTGAATTCTACAACAGTCTGATGAGGTAAGTACTAGTACCACTATTTTACAGGTAAGAGAAGTGAGACTGAGAGAGGTTGATAGCTACTAAAGCCTCACACCTGGTAAGGACACCAGAATTCAAAGCCAAGTTTGTCTGATTTGAAGTCCGAGTTCTTTCCATGGTAAAATACTGCTGCTGTTTTTCATTCTGTGCTTTTGTTTTAGCTAATAGTTAATCATATAAATACTACATGAACTCATTCTTCTTTTAACATATGGTGCAATATAGATGCCCTTGAAGTCCCTCATTATACTCATCATTAATCTTAGTTTCCTCTAAGCTTCCTCAGAAGTAACACTGCTTTAAGTTTTGGAAGATCCTAAGAGATCATTCTTAGAATATCCATTAGATACACAGGAAAAGATTTTCAACATCATTAGTCATATTGGGCACACAAAATAAAATCACAATTAAGTACTGCTACACACTTATTAGACTATTCAGTGACTAAAAAAAAAATAGTGATAACATCAAATGCTGGTAAAAATACAGAAACTGGATCTTTCAGACATTGCAGATCAGAACATAAAGTGAAATACTCAGTCTAGAAAATGTGTCTGTCAATGAAACTAAGCATCACTTACCCACAACCCAGCAATTGTCTTTTGTTGTTGTTTTTATTGTTTAAAGATTTTATTTATTTATTTGACAGAGAGAGAGGGAGCGATCACAAGTAGACAGAGAGGCAGGCAGAGAGAGAGGGCAAAACAAGCTCTCAAATCATTCTGAACACTTGCAAACTCAACTGGAGATCAAAAAAAGAATTGCTGCAACTCCATAAATAGAAAAACGACCACTTTCTGCAAGGTAGGATGTGTGGAGAAGTGAATCCAAGGGAATATATGGGAAGATAAATCACTGGGGGAGGACTTTCCATAAGCCGACTACTGGAAAGTGATGTAGCAGTGGAGTGCAAAATTGGAACTTCTATTTTTTTTTAAAAGATTCTATTTATTCATGAGAGACAGAGAGAGAGGGAGGCAGAAGCAGTGGGAGAAGCAGACTCCTTGCAGAGCAGGGAACCTGACACAGGACTTAATCCCAGGACTCTGGGATCAGGACCTGAGGCAAAGGTGGATGCTTAACTGACTAAACCAGCCAGGCACCCCCATACTGGAACTTTTAGAAGTCTGTTCCAGATAAAGGATTTCCCTGCCTCAGGTGGCTAAGTGGGGCAGAATCCTAGGTGGGACAGTGTGGTCTCAGGATCCGCTGGATCACAGAAAGAACGGGGTTGCCTGAGTGCGGCAGAGTTCCCAGGCATCAGAGCAGGGAAGCCTGTTGCAATCGGCAAGCCCAGAAGAGGGCTCCCAGATTGGTGTTGCCATAAACCATGAACCTTGGCAGATTTGGGCAAGTGCTCTCTGAGCAGGGATCCAGCAAGCAGCAGAACTGCCTCCACACCACTTTCCCTCCCCCCAGGAGGAAGAGTTTGCAGGATTTGGAGACTCCAAATGGGGTCGTATGCCTGAGATAGAAATACTCAGTCACAGCCTGGGTGAGCACACAGTGTTCCTGGAGACCAGGATGATAGGAGTGATGGACAGCTTATTCTCTGAGGGCGCAGCACTGAGAAGTGGTGGTGGGGTGGGGTGCGAGTTTCCAGCTCTGGGGCTAGAGATTGGGAGGCTGCCATTTTTATTCTCATCCTCTAAAGCAGCTCAGAAAGCCTTCAGGGAACAAAAAGCCAAATAGAGAAATCCAAAGACTTACTAATTCTGGCCCCCTGGTGAGAATAGTGCAGTTCCACCTGGGGCAAAGACACCTGAGAATCCTCCCCCAGAAGATCTGCAAGAACATCCAGTTAAGATCAAGCTTACCGATTACACAGAACTATAAAACTCTAGTGCTAGGGGAAAATAATGCATAGAATTCACGTTTTTTTCCCCCATGAGTTTTTAGTTTTTCAATTTTAACTTTTTTCTTTCTTTTTTCAGCCAATTTCTTTTTTAATCAACTCTTTTTAGAAATCTATTTTAATTGTCATTTTTACATTTACATTCTATCCTTTCATCATATTTAATTATATATATATATATATATATATATATATATATATATATATATATATTTTTTTTTTTTTTAAAAGATGCAGTATCTTCTAACAAACAGACCAAAATACTCCCCAAATCTAGTATGTTGCTGTGTTCTCTTCACATATCTGGTTATATTCTCTCTCTTTTCCCCTCCTCCTCCTCCTTCAACTCCTTCTTATTACACTCCTTTTTAATTTTCATCCTCACAGTTACATTCTATCCTTTCAAAGCATTTAATTTTATTTTTGTGTATATCTATAAGTTTTTCTTTCTTTACATTTTGGGATCTAGTTTTCCAACAAATAGACCAAAATACACACAAGATCTCTGTTCTGTTCACCTATCTGATCATGTTCTTTTTTTAAAATTTTATTTTATTTTTCAGTTTTGGGACTCTTCTGATTTATTTAATATATATTTCTTGGGAGTTGTTATTGCCACTTTAACATTTTGTTCTCTTGTTCATCTGTTCATCTCTGAATGACAAGACAGAAAAGCTTACCTCAAAAAAGAAAACAAGAGGCAGTACTGATTGCCAGGGACCTAATTAGTATGGATATAACTAAGATGTCAGAACTAGAATTTCAGAATAATGATCATGAGGATACTATGGGGGCTTGAGAAAAACGTAAAAGACACTAGAGAATCCTTTTCTGGAGAAATAGAAGAACTAAAATCTAATCAAGTCAAATAAAAAAGACCATGAATGAGATGCAATAAAAAAAAATGGAAGTTCTTAAAAAAAAAAAAAAGGAAGCTCTAACTGCTAGGGTAGATGAAGGTGAAGAGCGAATTAGTGATATAGAAGACAAATGATGGAGAATAAAGAAGCAAAGAAAAAGAGAGATAAACGACTACTGGATCATGAGGGTATAATTTGAGAGATAAGTGATAGCATAAAGTGAAACAATATTTGAATTAATGGTCTCCCAGAAGAAAAGGAAAGAGAGAAGGGGGAAGAAGGTATATTGGAGCAAATTACAGCAGAGAACTTCCCTAATCTGGGAAGGAAACACACATTCAAGTCCAGGAGGCACAGAGAACCCTCCTCAAAATCAATAAAATTGGTCAACATGTTGACATATAATAGAGACAAAGAGAAAATCCTGAAAATAGCTCAGGACAAGAGGTCTGTAACCTACAAGGGTAGAAACATTAGACCAGCAGAAGACCTATTTAAAGAGACGTGGCAGGCCAAAAAAGACTGGCATGATATATTCAAAGTGCTAAATGAGAAAAATATCCAGCCAAGAATACTTTATCTAGCAAGGACATCATTCAAAATAGGAGGAGAGATAAAGAACTTTCAGGACAAATAGAAACTAAAAGAATGTGTGATCACTAAACCAGCCCTATAAAAATATAAAAGGAGATCCTTTGAGCGAAGAGAAAACCCAAAAGTAACATAGACCAGAAAGGAATAAAGACAATACACAGAAATAATGACTTTACAGGTAATACAATGGCACTAAATTCATATCTATCAATAGTTACTCTGAATGGAAATGGGCTAAATGCAGCAATCAAAAGACACAGGGTATCAGATTGGGTAAAAAAGCAAGACCCATTGATATGCTCTTGTAAGAGACTCATTTAGACCCAAAGACACCTCCAGATTGAAAGTGAGGGTGTGAAGATACCCTTCAACAGATAAATGGATAAAAAAAAGATACATATATACAATGGAATATTACACAGTCATCAGAAAGGATGAATACCCAACTTTTGTATCAACATGGACAGGACTGGAGGAGATTATGCTGAGTGAAGTAAATCAAGCAGAGAAAGTCAATTATCATATAATTTCACTGTAGAGCATAAGGAATAACATGGAGGACATTAGGAGAAGGAAAGGAAAACTGAATTGGGGTAAATCAGAGGAGGAGATAAACCATGAGAGACTGTGGACTCCAAGGAAAAAACTGAGGGTTTTGGAGGGGAGATGGGTGGGGGGATGGGTGAGCCTGGTGGTGGGTACATATTGCATGGAGCACTGGGTGTAGTGCATAAACAATAAATCTTGGAACACTGAAAAAATAAAATTAAATAAAAAAAAAAGAAAGTGAGGTTGTGGAAAACCATTTATCATGCTAGTGGACATCAACAGAAAGCTGGCATAGCAATGTTTATACTAGAAAAATTAGATTTTAAACTAGAGATTGTAATAAAAGATGAAGGAGGGCACTATATCATAATTAAAGAGTCTAGCCAATAAGAAGATCTAACAATTCTAAATATTTATGCCCTATGGAAGCAGCCAGTTATATAAACCAATTAATAACAAAATTAAAGAAACACATTGATAATAATACAATAACAGTAGAGAACTTTAACACCCCACTCTCTATAGTGGATAGATCATCCAAGCAGAAGATTAGCAAAGAAACAAAGGCTCTGAATGACACAGTGGATTAGATGGACTTCAGAGATATATTCAGAGAATTCCATCCTAAAGCAACAGAATACACATTCTTCTCAAGTGCCCATGAACATTCTCCAGGATAGATCACATATTGGATCACAAACAGATCACATACTGCATCCCAAACCAAAGGACTGGGGTCATTCCCTGCATATTTTCAGACCACAAGGCTTTGAAACTTGAAACTTTGAAACTCAATTACAAGAGGAAATTTGGAAAGAACTTAAATACATGGAGGCTAAAGAATATCCTACTAAAGAATAAATGGGTCAACCCAGAAATTAAAGAAGAATAGAAAAAAAAATTCATGGAAACTAGTGAAAATGAAAAGTGGCTTGGTCAGTTAAGTGTCTGCCTTCGACTCAGGCCGTGATCTCAGGGTCCTTGGATGGAGTGCTACATTGAACTCCCTGCTCAGCAGAGAGTCTGCTTCTCCTTCTCTCTCTGACCCTCCTTCCCACTTGCGTGCATGTACTATCTCTCTCTGTCTCAAAAAACAAAACAAAACAAAAACAAGACAAAACAAAACAAACAACAAAAAACTGTTGAAAACCCTCCCAAATGCAGTCTTGAAAGAGAAGTACATAACAATATAAGCCTTTCTCAAGAAACAAGAAAGGTCACAAATACACAACCTAACCTTATACCTCAAGGAGCTGGAGAAAGAACAGTAAATAAAGCTTAAACCTAGCAGAAGAGAATTAATATTGATTAGAGCAGAAATCAATGAAATAGAAACCAAAAGAACAGTAGAATAGAGCAATGAAACTGGGACCTCGTTCTTTGAAAGAATTAATAAGATTGCTAAACACCTGGATAGACTTATCAAAAAGAACAGAGGAAGGACCCAAATAAAATCATGAAAGAAAGAATTGACATCACAACCAACACTGAAGAAATACAAACAATTATCAGAACATATTTATGAGCAACTATATGGCAACAGATTACACAATCTGGAAGAAATGGATGCATTCCTAGAAACATAAACTACCAAAACTGAAACAGGAAGAAATAGAAAACCTGAACACACCCATAACCAGCAAGGAAATTGAAGTAGTAATCAAAAATCTCCCAAAAACAAGAGTCCAGGGCTGGATGGCTTCCTAAGGGAATTCTACCAAACATTTAAAGAAGAATTATTACCTATTCTTCTGAAGCCATTTCAAAAAATAGAAATGGAAGAAAAACTTCCAAGTTAGTTCTGTGAGAGCAGCATCACCTTGATCTCAAAACCAAAGACTCCTTCAAAAAGGAAAATTACAGACCAATATCCCTGATGAACATGGATGCAATAATTCTTACCCAAATACTAGACAACAGTATTAAAAGAATTATTCACCATGAGCAAGTGGGAGTTATTCCCACACTGAAAGGGTAGTTCAAAATCTGCAAATCAATCAATGTGATACACTACATTAATAAAAGAAAGGACAAGAACCATATGATCCTCTCAATAGATGCAGAAAAAAACATTTGACAGAGTACAGCATCCTTTCCTGATTAAAAACTCTCTGCCTTGTAGAAATAGAGGGAACATACCTCAACATCACAAAAGCAATGTACAAAAAGCCCACAGTGAATATTATTCTTAATGGGGAAAAAATCTGAGAGTTTTCCCCTAAGGTAAGGAACACAGCAGGGATGTCCTCTTTCACCACTGTTACTCAACATAGTACTAGAAGTCCTAGTCTCAGCAATCAGACAACAAAAGGAAATAAAAGGTATACAAATTGGCAAAGAAGAAGTCAAACTCTCACTCTTTGCAGATGACGTGATACTCTATGTGAAAAACCCAAAAAACTCCACCCCAGAATTGCTAGAACTCATATAGGAATTCATCAAAGTGGCAGGATATAAAATCAGTGTACAGAAATCAGTTGCATTTCTATACAGTAACAATGAAACAGAAGAAAGAGAAATTAAAGAATCAATCCCATTTACAATTGCAAAAAAACCCATCAAATACCTAGGAATAAACCTAACCGAAGAGGCAAAGAATCTGTACTCAGAAAAACTACAGAACACTCATGAAAGAAATTGAGGAAGACACAAAGAAATAGAAAAGTGTTCCATGCTCATGGATTGGAAGAATAAATACTGTTAAAATGTCTATGCTGCCTAGAGCAATCTACACATTTAATGCAATTCCTATCCAAATACCATTGACATTGTTCATGGAGCTAGAACAATCTTAAAATTTGTATGGAACCAGAAAAGACCCCAAATAACCAGAGGAATGTTGAAAAAGAAAACCAAAGCTGGTGGCATCACAATTCCAGACTTCAACCTCTATTACAAAGTTGTAATCATCAAGACAGTATGTACGAGCACAAAAACATATGCATAGATCAATGGAACAGAATAGAGAGCCCAAAAATGGACTCTCAACTTTATGTTCAGCTAATCTTTGACAAAGCAGGGAAGAATATCCAATGGATGAAAAACAGTCTCTTCGGGTCACCTGGGTGGCTCAGTGGGTTGAGCCGCTGCCTTCGGCTCAGGTCATGATCCCGGGGTCGTGGGATCGAGTCCCACATCAGGCTCCTTGCTCAGCAGGGAACCTGCTTCTCTCGCTGCCTCTGCCTGCTTCTCTGCCTACTTGTGTATACTCGCTTGCTCTCTCTCTGGCAAATAAATAAAATCTTTAAAAAAACCAACAGTCTCTTCAACAAATGGTGTTGGGAAAATTGGACATCCACATGCAGAGGAATGAAACTGAACCATTTCCTTACACCATACACAAAAAGAAACTCAAAAAAGATGAAAGACCTAAATGTGAGACAGGAATCCATCAAAATCCTTGAGGAGTACATGGGCAGCAACCTCTGTGACCTCAGCCACAGCAGCTTCTTGCTAGACATGTATCCAAAGGCAAGGGAAACAAAGGCAAAAATGAACTATGGGGACTTGATTAAGATAAAAAGCTTCTGTACAGCAAAGGAAACATTCAACAAAACCAAAAGACAACTGACAGAATGGGAGAAGATAGTTGCCAACTTCTTATCAGATAAAGGTCTAGGTTCCAAAATCTGTAAAGAACTGATGAAACTCAACACCCAAAGAACAAATAATCCAATCAAGAAATTGGCAGAAGACATGAACAGACGTTTCTCCAAAGAAGACATCCAGATGGCCAACAGACACATGAAAAAAGCTCAACATTGCTAGGCATCAGGGAAATACAAATCAAATCCACAATGAGACACCACCTCACACCAGTCAGAATGTCAAAAATTCACCACTCAGGGAATGACAGATGTTGGTGAGGATGTGGAGAAAGGGGAACCCTCTTACACTGTTGATGGGAATGCAAGCTGGTGCAGCCACTCTGGAAAACAATATGGAGGTTCCTCAAAAAGTTGAAAATAGAGCTACCCTATGACCCAGCAATTTAGGGAGTTACCCCAAAGATACAAATGTAGTGATCCAAAGGGGTACATGCACCCAAATGTTTATAGCAGCAATGTCTACAATAGCCAAACTATGGTAAGAGCCCAGATGTCCATCAACAGATGAATGGAGTATTTATATACATATATATATATATAAATACACAAATATGCATATATACACACACAATGGACTATTACTCAGCCATCAAAAATGAAATCTTGGGGCGCCTGGGTGGCTCAGTGGGTTAAGCCGCTGCCTTTGGTTCAGGTCATGATCTCAGGGTCCTGGGATCGAGCCCCACATCGGGCTTTCTGCTCAGCAGGTAGCCTGCTTCCCTTCCTCTCTCTCTGCCTGCCTCTCTGCCTACTTGTGATCTCTCACTGTCAAATAAATAAATAAAATATTAAAAAAAAAAAAGAAATCTTACCATTTGCAGTGATGTGGATGGAACTAGAGGGTATTATGCTAAGTGAACTAAGTCAATCAGAGAAAGATTATTATCATGATCTCATGCATATGTAAAATTTAAGAAATAAAACAGATAGAAAACAAACTAAGGGTTGCTGATAGGGGGATGGGGTAACTGGATGATGGACATTGAGGAGGATAAATTATGTAATGAGCACTGGGTATTCTATAAGACTGATGAATAACTGACCTTTGCCTCTGAAAGTAATAATATGTTATATATTAATTAACTGAAATTTTTTAAAAGATTATTTATTTATTTATTTGAGAGAAAGACAATGAGAGAGAGCATGAGTGAGGAGAAGGTCAGAGGGAGAAGCAGACTCCCCCTGGAGCTGGGAGCCCAATGTGGGACTCGATCCAAGAACTCCGGGATCATGACCTGAGCTGAAGGCAGTAGTTCAACCAACTGAGCCTTCCAGGCGTCCCTAACTGAATTTTAAAAAAAGAGAGTGTCGATACACAAAATAAGAACTTGAATTGAATAGATCTCAAGGGAATTATGTTGCATGGAAAAAAAATAGTTATATATTATTTAATGTCATTTATTTAACATTCTAGAAATGACAGAATTATAGAGATAGAAAATAGGTGAGTGGTTGCCAGGTGTTTGGGATGGGGTGTGGGAAGCATATTGGGTACAACTTGCAGAGTAGCATGAGAGATCTTTGGGTGATGGAGCAGGTCTCTATCTGGATTATGGTGGTGGTCGCATGAATCTACATATGTGATAAAATTGCATAGAAGTGTACATGAACACACACACAAATGTGTATGTGGTGATATCTGAATAAAGTTGTGGATTGTATCTGTCACTTTCCTGTTTTGATGCAATGTATTATCATTGGCAGAAACTGGAGCTCAGGTGCATGGGATCTTTCTAGATTAATTTTTTGCAACTCCCTGTTGATCTGTAATTATTTAAAACTTAAAAAGCCAAATTCAAAATATATACATTGCATATATATATGTCCCTATATACAATTTCTAGTACTGACTTTTGCATATATGTGATTTTTCCATACTATCATCCTGAAGTGTCATTCTGCAAACTTGATTTCTCAACATTCTGGTTGGTTTTTTTTTTTTTAAAAAGATTTTATCTATCTATCTACTTATCTATCTATCTGTTTGGAGTACATGCATGAGAGAGAGTTGGGGGGTGGGAGGGCAGAAGGAGAGGGAGAACGAATGTCAAGCAGACTCCATGCTAGAGTGAGATACAGGGCTCCATGTCACCACCCTGAGATCATGACCTAAGCCAAAACCAAGAATCAGAGGCTTAATCGACTGATCCACTCAGGCGCCCCTCAACATTCTGTTTTGAGGTCCATCCAAAACTAATAGAGACCTAGGTCTTGTAACTACTGGATAGGATTCTAATATATGGATATGTCATGCTTATTTATCCCTCCCCAATTTATGAACATTTAGTTTTTTTAATTTTTCCCTGTTACAAAGCTTGGTGTAATGAATATTTTTGTATGTGACCTTTCATGCACACGGACAAGTTTTTCTAGTATGATATTTCCTGTACTTAGAGACAATAACAATACTAGCTGTCAATATTTACTGAGGACTGGCTATAATATTGTTATAATTGATCAGGGAATGGGGAAGTTAATTCACTTACTGAAAGTCACACACCCACTAAGTGGCAGAGCCAGGATTCAAACCCATCCTGTCCAATTCCCAAGCCCATATTCTTTTTTTTTTTTTTTAAACAAGTGAAACAGACCTATGGGAGATGAAGATAATGAACTTTTTTATTTTATTTTATTTATTTGACAGAGAGAGAGCGAGATAACAAGTAGGAGAGAGTGGGGCGGGTGGGAGCAGGCTCTTTGAGCATCATGACCTGAGCCGAAGGCAGAGGCTTAATCCACTGAGCCACCCAGGTGCCCCCAAGCCCATATTTTTTTTTTAATTTATTTATTTGACAGAGAGAGATCACAAGTAGGCAGAGAGGCAAGCAGAGAGAGAGAGAGGAGGAAGCAGGCTCCCCGCCGAGCAGAGAGCCCGATGCGGGACTCAATCCCAGGACCCTGAGATCACGACCCGAGCCAAAGGCAACGGCCTAACCCACTTAGCCACCCAGGCGCTCCCCCCACCAAGCCCATATTCTTAACCACTGTGGTGTGCTGCTGCCTGCAGCAGTGTTCAGTAAAAATCTTCTGGATGTCTTCCTTGAATGAAAGTTGATCCAGGTGTCCTCAATCTGTACTTTACAGTTTAATCTTTCAACCTATTTATTCTGATTAATTAAATCATCTTGATTTGAGACCATAATATTTCAGCATGTTGAGATAAATATGTACTTCAAACACAAGTGTTTTTAGAGCATTTCCTGTAAAGTGTTCCTGCCAAATATGTTGAACTTGAATCCAGTCAGGATTCTAGTGTTATCTTCCATTTATTTTTAAAAAAATTTTAAAGATTTTATTTATTTATTTTACTGAGAAAGAGGCAGTGAGAGAGGGAATACGAGCAGGGGGAGTGGGAGAGGGAGAAGCAGGTTTCCCACTGAGTGGGGAGCCCAATGCAGGGCTTGATCCCAGGACAGTTGGATCATGACCTGAGCCAAAGGCAGACACTTAACTGACTGAGCCACCAAGGCACCCATATGATGACATTGCATGAATCTTTGGCCAGGATCTCCATAACACCATCTCTTTCCATCTAGTCTCTCCCATAGCCTTGGCTTCTTAAAGGATCTTACCAGGAAGTTCTTGGATGCCTATTTAGATAAATAGACAAACAAAACAAACAAACATTGGACTTCAAATCCTGCTAATTTTCTTTTCCTCTTAGGGAGAAATTCAACTTGTGAATTTAAAGAATGTGGTCTCTACTATATACACTCCAAACCTGACTCCTGGTTACTTATGTAATTTCCCATCTTTGAATGTTTTTCACTTGGCCTGGTCTCTGTCTTTTTGTAAAGAAGTCAGATTCTTTCTTTCTTTCTTTCTTTCTTTCTTATAAATTCTTTAAAAAAAAAAAAACCTTTCTGTGTTTATTGCTTGTATATAGAAAAGCAATTGAATTATTTTTAAATTTTAATTTTTATTAACATGTAATGTATTATTTGCACCAGGGATACAGGTCTGTGAATCATCTTACACGTTTCACGGCACTCACCATAGCACATACCCTCCCCAATGTCCATAACCCACCCACCCTATTCCTAACCCCAAGCCCCCAGCAACCCTCAGTTTGTTTTGTGAGATTAAGAGTCTCCTATGGTTTGTCTTCCTCCCGCTCCCATCTTGTTTCATTTTTCCTTCCCTTCCCCCCACAATCCCCTGCCCTGCCTCTCGAATTCCTCATATCAGAGAGATCATATGAGAATTGTCTTTCTCTGATTGACTTATTTTGCTCAGCATAATACCTTCTAGTTCTATCCACATCGTTGCAAATGGCAAGAGTTCAAGGGTAAATGAAAGATTCATTTACCCTTATCTTTAGGGTAAATACCCAATAGTACAATTGCTGGGTCATAGGGTAGCTCTATTTTAAACTTTTTGAGGAACCTCCATGCTGTTTTCCAAAGTGGCTGCACCAACTTGCATTCTCACCAACAGTATAGGGGGGTTCCCCTTTCTGCATCCTCGCCAACATCTGTCATTTCCTGACTTGGTAATTTTAGCTATTTGACTGGTGTGAGGTAGTATCCCATTGTGGTTTTGATTTTTATTTCCCTGATGCTGAGTGATGTTGAGCACTTTTTCATATGTCTGTTGGCCATCTGGATGTCTTCTTTGCACAAAAGTCTATTCATGTCCTCTGCTTATTTCTTGATCGGATTCTTTGTTCTTTGGGTGTTGAGTTTGATCAGCTCTTTATAGACTTTGGATACTAGCCCTTAGCCAACTGATCCACCCATGTGCCCCTTGATACATGCCTTAAAAGCATTGCGATTATGTAAGAAGATGTTCAATTTAAAGAAGAGATTCTTACCAAAGTATCTTCAAATGGAATTATTTGATGTTTGGAATTTGCTTTGAAATACTCTGTGGAAGGGACGCCTGGGTGGCTCAGTTGGTTAAGCATCCAACTCTTGATCCCAGCTCAGGTCTTGATCTCAGGGTTATGAGTTCAAGCCCTGCATTGGGCTCCACACTGGGCATGGATCCTACTTAAAAAAAGAATCTCAATATAATTTTGTGACCCATTTCTCTCCTTTACAAACATTTTTTAATATTGGCATGAATTCTCTTAAGCATCATATTTAGTAATGTCATAATAGTTCACTGAATAGTTATACCCAGGCTGCATTTGATAGCTCTCCTCTGTGCTTACATATCATTCTATTAATATTTCTATTAAAATATTTATTCTGAATCACATTTTTTGTGTGGGAGAAGGCATAGTCTCTTCCTATATACTAAACCAAACACAGTGCTTGATACAGAGTAAATACTTAACAAAAGCTTATATAATTAAATGAAAAATTGATACTTTTTTGGATTATTCAATCAGCTGTGTATAATGGCCCATGTTACTTTATTTTATCAATCAAAATGTCATGAAAGGGGCACCTGGGTGGCTCAGTGGGTTAAGCCGCTGCCTTCGGCTCAGGTCATGATCTCAGGGTCCTGGGATCGAGTCCCGCATCGGGCTCTCTGCTCAGCAGGGAGCCTGCTTCCCTCTCTCTCTCTGCCTGCCTCTCCATCTACTTGTGATTTCTCTCTGTCAAATAAATAAATAAATAAATCTTTAAAAAAAAAAAATGTCATGAAAGTCCACGCTGGATTCATTATTTGAATGACATTTTACTGCATATCCTTGGTCTTTCAGTCTATTAACCCAATTAAAAATTAAAATGGCTTTTGTTAATGAACTTTTCCTTTTTCTTATTGTTCATCACCTGATCCTTAGACAAACTGATGAAGCATTCACACAGTAATCTACAAAAATTATACTGGGTAGCAACCAAAATGGCAGCAACTAGTTTTCCATGAATCTTTCATATGAATGCTGCAAAATTTTAACTAATGTAAAAAATTAATATTTTCCATAACTGAGTATATACAAGATCATGGTGATGTCTGTCATGACCTGGAGCAAGATAGGTTATGTGAAATAGGACAAGGCAGCATATAATTTGCTTTGAGGTACAATGAGTTAGTTTAAGATTGGATAGTTTGGTTAATTTCAGTAGGCTCTGGGCTATTGGGATGATCTCTAGTTGTCTGGTACCTGGCCTTAGGGGTGAATTAACTAGTCCCAGGAGGGGACGTCTCTCCAGGATCAAAGCCCCAAATGCCAGACTGTCAAAAATAAAGAAAATAAGAAAGTATGTCAACACAGCTCTTATAAGTGAAAAGTCCAGGAAAATTAATTTTCTGGCTAGCTGGATATGACACATATAATATTATCTAAGCTTCATGCTCAGGCTCCCTCTGGTGGTTCCTGGCAATTCCAGACTCCACTATTCCCTTTCCACCCGTACTCCACGATGCCTAAATGACTACAGTTGCTCTTCTCTGCATCCTTTTTGCTTCAAATCCAGAAGGAAAGAAATAGCTTCTTTTTGCAAATAGCCAAACAAAGATCCTGGTCCTCATTCTTCTTGGCCAGACTTGGACCAATCAATGCAGCTAATGGGATGGGAATTGCCTATAGGAAGCCCCACTGGCCCTGCAACCACATGGATTGAGAATAGAGTAGAGGTGGCTCTTTGGGTGTTCTGGTATGCTGTTTTACAGGAAGAATGGAAAATGGATGCTAGGGAACCAAACCAAACCAAGCAAAACAAACAAACAAAAACAACAAGAATGGCTGTCTCCTACACAAAAGATGTCAGACATATTTATCCTGGGGTAGCTCTTACTTTGTAATCATTGCTAACTTGTTTTGTATAACTTTGACTCTCCCAATTCAGTCACAAGTACCATGAAAAATGGTAGTATTTTGACATCCAGAGAAGATGGAGGAGTAGGAGGCCCCTAAATTCACCTTGTCTCATGATAACAACTAGGTTACACCCACATCAGTATAAATAAGCCAGAAAACAGCCCAAAGAGTGATAGAATAGATTCTCCATAGATAAGTGGAGACAAAAGACCACTTTAAACAGGGTAGGAAGGACAGAGATGCAGTTGGGTGCCAAAGGACCCACAGGACTTTTTGCAAGGGGGAAGAGATGCTGTGGGAATGTAGAGGTGAGAGAAACAGACCCTCATACCAGGTGCCCCAGACACAGGGAACCTGAATGGGAAGATGAATCCCTGTAACATTTGGCTTAGAAAACCAGGGGGACCCGAATTTAGTAAGTTCTTATAATCAGCAGGGCTTAACACTTGAAACTTAAAAAATCAGCAGGCTTGGCTTTGGCTCCCTCCTATCAGGAGGTTGATAAGAAACTGGGCACCCACTATTAAAGAGACATGCAGAAATACAGCATAGAAACAACAGTTTGAAAATTTCCTGGGGTATATGGGAGGGAAATTTGTTCACTAATCTCAGAGCATGTGCTGGGAACAAAGGAGTGGGCTGGTGCCATTGCCATCCCCTCCCCCACCGCCCAAGCATGGATACATGGACAGCTGCAGGAATTAGCACAGTGCTAATACTTACTACCTAACTTGCTAAAACATACACCCTGCCCCATGTTTTCCCATAGACATGCACCCTCCAGCGAAGCCTTGGCTCTAGGTCCCATCCCACAGCAGACCTGAGCAAACCTTGCTAAAACTGAGCATCCTGCCCCAGCATATTTTTGTACAAGATACTCATTAGACTTAAGAAAAGAGTTGAGGACCTCAGTGAGACCCTTAACAAAGAGATAGAAAACAATCAGAGATGAAGAACCAATCAGAGATGAAGAACTCAAAAACTGAAATTAAAAATACACTAGAGGGAATAAATAATAGATTAGAGGAAGCCGAAGAACAGATTAGCAACATGGAGGACAGAGTAATGGAAAGCAATCAAGCTGAATGATAGAGAGAAAAAAATAATTATAAAAAAACTAGGTTTAAGCAAATAACTGACACCATCAAGCATAATAACATTTGCATTACAGAGATCCCAGAAGGAAAGAGAGAAAGGGGAGCAGAAAATTATTTTGAAGAAGTAATAGCTTAAAAATCCCCAAATCTGGGGAAGGAAACAGATGTCAAGATCCAGGAGGCACAGATAGCCTCCAGCAAAATCAACCCAAGGAGATCCACACCAAGACATATAGTAATTAAAATGGCAAAAATTTGTGATAGAGAATTTTAAAAGCAGCAAAAGAAAATAGTTACATAAAAGGGAAGCCCCATAAAGCTATCAGTTAATTTTTAGTAGAAACTTTGCTGGTCAGAGCGGAGTGGATAATATATTTAAAGTGCTGAAATAAGAAGAAGGAAAAAAAAAAAACCCCCAGAGGGAAGAATATTCTACCTAGCAAGGCTATAATTTAGAATAGAAAGAGAGATAAAGAGTTTCTCAAACAAAAGTTAAAGGAATTCATGACCACTAAACCAACTCTACAAAAAATATTAAAGGGGACTATTTGAGTGGAAAGGAAAGACCATAAGCAGGAGTAAGAAAATTAAGAAGCACAAAAGCAGTAAAATTAAGTGTAAGAATCAGTCAAGGTGTTCACAAAGTAAAAGGATGTAAAGTATGATACTATACTTAGAATGTGGGGTGGAGAAAGAGTAAAGAATGGCTTCAAACTTAAGGGACCATTCATTAGCTTCATATAGAGTGCTATACACATAAGATATTAGATACAAATCTAATTGTAACCACAATCCAAAAACTGATAATAGATATGCCAAAAATAAAGAGGAAAGAATCCAAGTATATGACTAAAGAAAGCCAGCAAACTGTGAGACAAGAGAGCAAAATAAAGGAACAAACAACCTAAAACAAGTAATAAAACAGCAATAAGTGCATACCTATCAATAATTGCTTGAATGTAAAGGGACCAAATGCTTCAATCTACACATGGGGTGATGGAATGAATAAAAAAGCAATACACATTTATACACTGCCTAAAAGAGATTCATTTGAGAACTAAAGACACAATATTGAAAGCAAGAGGATGGAAAAGCATTTATCATGCAAATGGAAGTGAAAAGAAAGCTGGGGTAGCAAAATAGACTTTAAAACAAAATAGACTTAAAAAAAAATAGGCAGAGAGCCAGGCAGAGAGAGAGGAGGAAGCAGGCTCCCCGCAAAGCAGAGAGCCCAATGTGGGACTCGATCCCAGGACCCTGAGATCATGACCTGAGCCGAAGGCAGCGGCTTAACCCACTGAGCCAACTAGACTTTAAAACAAAGACTGCGGGGCGCTTGGGTGGCTCAGTGGGTTAAAGCCTCTGCCTTCAGCTCAGGTCATAGTCCCAGAGTCCTGGGATGGAGCCCCGCATTGGGCTGTCTGCTCAGCAGGGAGCCTGCTTCCTCCTCTCTCTCTGCCTGGCTCTCTGCCTACTTGTGATCTGTCTGTCAAATAATTAAATAAAATCTTAAAAAAAAAAAAAAGACTGCAACAAGAGACAAAGAAGGATACTACATAATCATAAAGGGAATAATTCAACAAGAAGATATAACAATTGTAAATATTTATTCAGCCAAGGTGGGAGCACTCAAGTATGTAAAGAAGCTACTATCAAACATAGAGGAAGTAATGGATACTAATACAATAATAATAGGAGTCTTTAACACCCCACTTAGATCAATGACTAGATCATCCAAACAAAATCAACAAGGAAATAGTGGCTTAAATGACACATTGGACCAGACAGATTTAACAAATATATTCAGAGCATTCCATTCTAAAACAGCAGAATACACATTCTTCTCAAGTACACATGAAACATTCTCCAGAATAGATTCCATATTAAGCCATAAAATAAATCTCAACAAATTCAAAAAGACCAAAGTCATACCATGCATCTTTTCCAACCAGAATGCTATAAAACTAGAAGTCAACCACAAGGAAAAATCTGGAAAGAACACAAATACATGGAGGTTAAATAATATGCTACTAAACAATGAATGGGTCAACCAAGAAATCAAAGAGGACATTTAAAAAATACCTGAAAGCAAATGAAAATGAAAACACAATGGCCCCAAATCTTTGAGATTCAGGAAAAGTTGCTCTAAGAGGCTGACATCAAGAAGCAAGAAAAATCTCAAATAAACAACCTACCATCATACCTAAAGGAGCAAGAAAAAGAAGAAAAAACAAAATCCAAAACCAGTAGAGGGAAGAAAATGATAAAGAATAGAGTAGAAATAAGTACAATAAAAACTAAAAATACAATAGAACAGCTCAATGAAAACAAGAGCTCGTTCTTTGAAAAGATCAACAAAATTGATAAACATTTAGCCAGACTCATAACAGCAATAACAAAAAAGACAGAGGACTCAAACAAAATCATAAATGAAAGAGGAGAAATAATACCTAATGCCACAGAAATACAAAGGATAATAAGATTACAAAAAATTACATGCCAACAAATTGGACAACCTAGAAGAAATGGATAAATTTCTAGAAACATATAACCTCCCAAAACTGAATCAGGAAGAAACAGAAAATTTGAACAGACTGATTACCAGCAATGAAATTGAATCAGTAATCAAAAAACCCCCAAGAAATAAAAGTACAGGACCAGAAGTCTTCACAGGTGAATTCTACCAGACATTTAAAGAAGAAGTAATACCTATTCCTCTCAAACTATTTTAAAAAAACAGAAGAGGAAGGAAAGCTTCCAAATTCATTCTATGGGACCAGCATTGCCCCAATACTGACACTAGACAAGGACACTACAAAAAAAAAAAAAAAAAAAAAAAAAAAAAGAACTACACAATAGCCCTGATGAAAAAAGAGATAAAAATCCTCCACAAAATATTGGCAAAATGAATTCAATGATCATTAAAAAAAATAATTCACCACCACATGGGATTTATTCCCAGAATGCAAGGGTGGTTCAATATTCACAAATCAATCAACAGGATATATCACACAATGAGAGAAATGATAAAAATCACATGATCATTTCTATAGATTCAGAAAAGGTATTTGACAAAGCATAACATCCATTCACAATAAAAACCTTCAACAAAGTAGATTTAGAGGGAACATACTTCAACATAATAAAGGTCATATATGAAAACCCCAAAGCTAATATCATACTTAATGGTGAAAAACTGGGGGTTTTTCCCCTAAGATCAGGAACAAGACAAGGATGTCCACTTTATTCAACTTTTATACCAACTTTATTCAACATATACTGGAAGTCCTAGCCACAGCCATCAGACAAGAAAAAGATATAAAAGTCATCTTAATTGGTAAGGAAGAAGAAAATTTTCACTATTTGCATATCACATGATACTATCTATAGAAAACCCTAGAGAATCCACCAAGAAACTACTGGAACTGATAAATGAATTCAGGAAAGTTGCAGGATAGAAAACAGTATACAGAAATCTGTAGCATTTCTATACACTATTAATGAAGTAGTAGAAAGAGAAATTAAGAAAACAATCCTATTTATAATTACACCAAAAATAATAAAACAAAACACCTAAGAGGTGAAAGACCTGTACTCTGAAAACTATAAAACACTGATGAAGGGGCACCTGGGTGGCTCAGGGGGTTAAGCCTCTGCCTTCCGTTCAGGTTGGGATCTTGGGGTCCTGGGATCAAGGCCCGCATCTGGCTCTCTGCTCAGCGGGGAGCCTGCTTCCCCCTCTCTCTCTGCCCACCTCTCTGCCTGTGATCCTTCTCTCTCTGTCAAATAAACAAATAAAATCTTAAAAAAAAAAAAAAAAACCTAACTGATGAAAGAAATGGAAGAAATACAAACAGATGAAAAATTATTACATGCTCATGGAATTCGGAAAACAAATATTGTTGAAATGTCCACACTATTTAAAGCAATCTATAGATTTAATGCAATCCCTATCCAAATATCAATAGCATTTTTCACATAACTCAAATAAATAATCCTAAAATTTGGAACCACAATATTTGGAACCACAAAAGACCCTGAATAGCCAAAGCAATCTTGAAAAAGAAGAATAAAACTGGAGGTATCACAATCTCAGATTTCAAGATATAGTACAAAGCTGTAGTGTATCACAACACTATGGTACTGGCACTAAAATAGACACATAGATCAGTAGAACAGATTAGATATCCCCCAAATAAACTCATAATTACATGGTCAATTAATCTTTGACAAAGGAGACAAGAATATGCATGGAATAAGACAGTCTCTTCAACAAATGGTGTTAGGAAAACTGGTCAGCTACATGCAAAACAATGGAACTGGACCACTTTCTTACATCATACACAAAAATAAATTAAAAATGGATTAAGGGCCTAATTGTGAGAATTGAAACTCTCAAATCCTAGAAGAGAGCACAGGCAGTAATTTCTCTGACATTGGCTCTAAGCAACATTTTTCTAGATATATCTCCTGAGGCAAGGGAAACAAAAGCAAAATTAAACTCTTGAGACTACATCAAAATAAAAAGCTTCTACATGGCAAAGGAAACAATAAAACTGGAAGGCAACTTATTGACTAGGAGAAGATATCTGCAAATGACATATTGAATAAAGGGTTGGTACCCCAAACATATAAAGAACTTGCATAGCTCAACACATGAAAAACAAATAATCCAATTAAAAAATGGACAGAAGACATGAATAAACATTTCTCCAGAGAAGACATCCAGATGGCCAACAGAAACGTGAAAAGATGCTCAACATCACTCAACATCAAGGAAATGCAAAGCAAAACCACAGTGAGATATCACCTCGTATCTGTCAGAATGACTGAAATCAACACACGTAACAGCAAGTTTTGATGAGGATGTGAAGAAAAGAACACTTGTGCACTACTGGTGGGAATAAAACTGGTGCAGTCATTATGGAAAACAGTATGGCAATTCCTCAAAAAATTAAAAATAGAATTATTATATGATCCAGTAATTCCACTACTGGGTATTTACCCAAAGACTATGAAAACACTAATTAGAAAAGATATATGCACTCCTATGTCTATTGCAGCATTACTTATAAAAGCCAGATTATCAAAGGAACAGAAGTGTCCATCAGTAGTTGAATGGGTAAAAGAGGTGTGGTATATATATAGAATGGATTACTCAGCCATAAAAAAGAAAGAAATCTTGCCATTTACAATAACATGGGTGGATCTAGAAAATCTAATATTAAGTGAAATAAGTCAAAGAAAGTGAAATACCATATAATTTCACTCACATGTGGAATTTAAGAAACAAAACAAATGAACAAAGATAAAAAGAGGGGTGCTTGGCTGGCTTAGTCAGTAGAGCATGTGACTGTTGACCTTGGGGTCATGAGTTCAAGCCACACATTGCGAACGGAGCCACGAATGGAGCCTATTTAAAAATAAATAAAATCAGATAAAATTAGACTTACTAAAAAGAAAAAAAAAAGAAGAGACACACCCAAAAAACAGACTCTTAACTACAGAGAACAAACTGATGGCTACCAGAGGGGAGGTGGGTAGGAGGATGGGGGAAATAGGTAAAGGGAATTAAGAGTACCCTTATTGTGATGAGCACTGAGTAATGCACAGGATTGCTGAATCACTATATTGTACACCCATGCAAATTACACTGGAATTAAAATTTAAAAAAATAATTAAAAAGAAAATCTGATACAGTATAATCTTATTACAAACCATTTATAAGCACGTTATAAACTGACAGCTAGGGATAAGGATAGAATTACTTGAACCACACTATTATTAAACCCACAAAATAAAAAGATATTTCATATGAAAAAATAGAACTGTAGAATTTAAAAATGTCTCACAAATACCAAAAAAGTAAGAACTGTCGTATAGTTAAGGTTTATATATTAGTTGACAGAGTTGAGTTTCTCAGCATCCGTCCCCCACACCTTATAATGCTATTGACACATGTCCGGTCTTTTGATATTTCATCTGTTCAAGATATCGCAAATCACAGTTAGCAGTGCTGTGATCATCTGCAAAGTCTTTTATTCCATTTCAGTGCAATTTCCCTTGACATTTGAGTTCTGCTATCATAGGCTTCAATTTCAACTTTAACATAGTCATTCAACCAAGATCCATCCACCCCTTGCAAATAATGTACCAGCTGTAAGACTCAAAGGGATTATGAATGGATTGCCACCCCCAGCTCACAGAGAGGGCTCTGAGGGGTTTAATTCAATCAGGTTAATTCTACCTCCCTTGTAGCAGTTATTGCTTTAGGTAATCTAAAGAGAAGCCAGTTACATGAGATTAGCTGAACACTGGAATTGGATCTGGTTTGGCCCAATGAGGGAAAAATTTTTGATTGTAGATATAAAAATTCCATTGCTTTTTAATTTTTAAAAAGATTTTATTTATTTATTTGACAGAGATCACAAGTAGGCAGAGAGGCAGGCAGAGAGAGAGGGGGAAGCAGGCTCTCTGCTGAGCAGAGAACCTGATATGGGGCTCGATCCCGGGACCCTGGGATCATGACCTGAACAGAAGGCAGAGGTTTTAACCCACTGTGCCACCCAGGTGCCCCTCTATTGCTTTTTTAATCTGCATTGTGTTAGGTCTTAACTTTCATTGAATTTACGGTATAGTTTAGAGATGAGATATAAATATGAAAATGTAAGTAATTTCCCCTAATATCCCCCTCTGAAGGCTTCTTGCTCTCCTCTGATCAAGCTGCCTGCCGTATTTCCATGTAAATTTAAATGGGGTCATGGAGGAAGCCTCCAATATCTATAGGACATTGTCATTTTTCCTCAGTTCCAATACTAATATATATGAGCAATACATTGATGTTTCCATCTTCAGAAGTTTATACAGCACTGTGTATGTGTGTATCTATAGAGACACATCTTTGTTAGTCATTTTAGTATTGTGGATCTAAGAAAGTTCATAATTTATTTTCATTAACAAAGCTAGAGATTTTTACTCTGTAGATAGAACTTTTGGAAATAATGAAGAATATGTGCAAAGATTTAGCTGCTAAAGATGCTCTTTCAAGTGCTTTCAGAAACATTTTATAAAAGGGGTGTGTGGGTGGCTCAGTTGGTTACGGGTCTGACTCTTGGTTTCGGCTCAGGTCATGATCTCAGGGTCATGGGATCAAGCCTCTCGCAGGTTCCAGGAGTGTGGGCTCTGCTCCAGATTCTCTCTCTCTCCCTCCTCCCCTTCTGCCCCTTCTCTTGCTTGCTCTCTCTCTCTCTCTTTCTCTCACACACACACACACACACACATAGACAAAAATAAATAAATATATAAAATCTTTAGAAACATTTTGTGAATGTCTTATAACAAGATGCCATAAGCATCTTTGGTATTTAATCTTTGTATTCATAATTATTTCATTAGGATGTAAATTGCCAGAATCAGAATTACTTCACAGATTCATCTTTCAGGTCTTTGCTCCGGACAACACACACCTTAGTTTTATAACTCATTTTCCTGCCTATGGTTTCTCTCTCCCTCCATTCTGCATTTTGTTGGTGAATTCATCTTCCTAAAACACAGTGCTCAGCATTTACTTTCCGGCTCAAAGCCCTTCCTTTCCCCTTGCTGGGGCCCAGTTCCTCACTCTTGATATCTGAGGACTTTTACAACCTGACTCTGCCCCCCGATTTCCAGTCTTTTCTGCCACAACTCCCCTGTATGAGTCCTTCATTTAACTAAATTCATCTACTCCCTGGGCGCCTAGGTGGCTCAGTCGGTTAAGTGTCTGCCTTTGGCTCAGGTCATGATCTCAGGGTCCTGGGATTGAGCCCTGCATTGGGCTCTCTGCTCAGTGGGGAGCCTGCTTCTCCCATTCCCCCTGTTTGTGCTCACCCGCTCTATCTCTCTTAAATAAATAAATAAAATAATTTAAAAAAATAAATTCATCTACTCTCCATCTCCCACTATTCTTTATAATTCCCTGTCTTTACGCTTTTGTTCATGCTGTTCTACTGCCATAACAAAGACGAACATTGAATAATAAAGGAAATGTTAGAATGAGGAATGAGTATTTCAGTTTGCCACAGCCTTCTGTAAACTTTTTCTCCACCTGTTTTTCTCCACATCACTCAAACTGCTGAATTGTCCTGCCTTCAGTGCTAAAAGTATCCACATGTACATGCTGCTCCTCTTTCCCTTCCCATTCACCACCCCCTCACCTTCTCCAAACCCCGGGGGCTATTCCACGTGCGGCATGGGTTCTAGTCCCTTTTCTCTCTCCCATCAGTGGCCAGGCTCAACCTCCTCCTCAGAGCTGCCCTCTCTTGTTGACTGCTGTGCCTACTAGATTCATTGCTCCTGTGTTCTCCATCTGTGGCCTCCTGGGTTCTACTCTTTGTTGGCCACTTCTGATCTTCTCTATGTCTGCTGTCTACCCTTCTATCCTTTTCTGCTCTCCTTTCCTCCTTTTATTATGATTCCTATCTCTTAGTTCCCAAAAGAAGAGACAAACCTTCATAGTGCTGAGAGCATGACTTTCTGTCATTTTCAATAACTGTCTTCTCTAATCCCATCAAGCAGAACATGCTTTTCCAACCTTCTAGACTCTTTCCAACATGCTTTCCTTCTTCTCCAACGCTCCCTTACCGATCTTCACAGCCATCGCCGATGCTCAGATGCTCTGGCCTCAAATAACAAGAGAAATAAACCTCAGGGGAAAAGTCCTCATCCAGGGGAATAGGGAAGACAAAATAGAAAAACTACAAAAGTTTTAAAGAGAGAAAAAAGTGTTATTTGCCTCATAAGTTTTCTTCAGCCTCAGTTTTGGTTTCTAGAGCACAATATAAAAGAAAGGCTGCATAAATTCTCAAGTGTTATTAGACCCAGAGGGAATGATCTAAATAAGCTTAAAATAAAAAGACTTCCACGAAGCACAGCCAAATTGTTAACAACTCTGGAATTGTGACAATTGCTAATGATAAAGGGTGAGTTTAGAAAGAAAAAGCCATAATTTGGTTAGAGAATTTAGATCTAATCTTTGGGGGCAAATACATAACTCTCAGACAGCACAAATAGGTTTTTAAAAATTTGGGGGCACCTGGCTGGCTCAGTCATTTAAGCATCCAACTCTTGATTCTGGCTGAGGTCGTGATCTCAATGTCGTGAGATCAAGCCCTATGGGCTCTGCACTCAACAAGGGGTCTGTGGGAGAGTCTCTCTTTCCATGTCTCTCCTCCCTCCCCTGCCTCTCAAAAATAAATAAATAAAAATAAATCTTAAAAAAAAAATTCCTTAACTTCATTTGGATGGGGTTCTTATTCCCATTAAGAAACCAATCTAAAGATAAAACAAGTGAGAAAAATTAGACTTTTTTTCTACAAAAATAGATTTTAGAAGGTAGAGTCAAATGATAGAGACCTATTATATTCCTGTTACTTGGAATCATTTTTCATATTATATCAATGAGTAATAATTTAAACTTATAAATGTAGAATAAAATAATTCTTTTCAGAGGTTTCTGCGTCCTCTGTTCACAGAACACTTCATTTGAAGTGAAATAGACTTTGAAATCAATGTAGTATAAGACAAAGAAATAACAACGTGATTTGGTGAGTGAAAGATAAAGGGAGGAGAGAAGATGATCAAGTGGAAAAATATCATAGACAATATTTTTTTCATAGTCAATATTTTTAAAATCCTCATTGTTCAAACATCTTACAGGATCAAATAACAATTTTTCAAATCCTCTTATAGTCTTTTAAGTCAGGTTATCTGAAAGCATTATTTTCTTTATTATTTTGAATTATCATTTCATCAACATCTTTTTGGAAATTTGTAACTCATTTCCTTTTTAAAAATAGCTTTATTGCATAGTATACAATTCATCCATTTAAGGTGTACAATTCAGGGGTACCTGGGTGGCTCAGTTGGTTAAGCATCAGGCTCCTGATTTTGGCTCAGGTCATGATCTGAGTCATGGGATCGGGCCCTGCATCGGGCTCCACACTCAGCAGGGAGTCTACCTGAGACTCTTTCCCTCTCCTTCTGACCCTACCCCTGCTTATGCATTTTCCAAAATAATAAATAAGTCTTAAAAATAAAGTGTACAGGGGCGCCTGGGTGGCTCAGTGGGTTAAGCTGCTGCCTTCGGCTCGGGTCATGATCTCAGGTCCTGGGATCGAGTCCCACATCAGGCTCTCTGCTCGGCAGGGAGCCTGCTTCCTCCTCTCTCTCTGCCTGCCTCTCTGCCTACTTGTGATCTCTGTCTGTCAAATAAATAAATAAAATCTTTAAAAAAAAAAAAATAAAGTGTACAATTTAATGGCTTTTAGTATATTCACAGAGTTGTGTAACCATCATCACAGATTTAGAATATTTTATTACTCTCTAAAGAAACCCTGCACCCCTTAGCTGTCATCCCCAATTTCCCCATTTACCCCCAGACCCAGGAAACCTCTAATATACATTATATCTCAATGGATTTACCTCTCTGGGGCATTTTATATAAGTGGAATCATATATTATATGACCCTTTGTGACTGGCTTCCTTTTCTTAGCATAATATTCTCAAGGTTCATTCATGTTATAGTATGCATCAGTCCTTCATTTCTTTTATTGCTGAATAATATTCTATTGCAGGGATAAACCACATTTTATTTACCTATTCTTCAGTTGATGGACATTTGGGTCATCCTAACTTTTTTCCTATCAGGAACAATGTTTCTATGAACATTCATCTACAAGTTATGCAAACCTGTGTTTTTATTTATCATTTCTCTCAGGCAAATATTTAGGAGTAGAATTGCTAGATCACATAGTAACTCTACATCTAACCCACTGAGGAACTGCCAGACTGTTTTTCAAAGTAGTTGTATCCTTTTACATCTCCACCAGCAACTTATGAGGGCTCCAATTTCCCCACTTCCTTTTCAACAGTTATTATATCTGTCATTTTGATTACAGGCATCCTAGTGAGTGTGAGGTGGTCTCTCGCTGTGTTTTCCATTTGCATTTACCTGTTAACTAATGATGTTGAACATCTTTTCGTGTGTTGATTGGCCATTTGTGTATTTTCTTTGGAGAACTGTCTATTCGGGTCTTTTGCTCATTCTTAATTGGGCTGTCTTTTGGTTATTAAGTTGTAATCATTCTTAATGTGTACTATTGGGTCTGAGTTCAAAGTTAACAAATCAACAATATATATTAAATCAGGTGTCTTTAAATAGAAACACATATAAAAACAAGGGTATGCATTGATCAGTTGGTGAAATGTAACCAGAAATTTGTAGGAACCTAACCTTGTACCCTCCCTAGGAGAAATGGTTCAGTATATGTTAATTCAGTGTTCATGGTGACTTTGTAGAATATAGTAAGAATTGACTATATTTTATTTTTTGATGCTATTGCAGATGGAATTGTTTCTTAATTTCATTTTTGGTTTGCTCATTGTTAAAGTACAGAAATATAACTGATTTTGTATATTCATTTTGTATCATGCAACCTTGCTGGACTTGTTTATTGCTTCTAAAAGTTTTTTAGTGGATTCACTAGGATTTTCTTTTCTTTTTTTTTTTTTTAAGATTTATTTGTTTATTTTTGACAGAGAGATTGAGAGAGAGAGAGAGAGAGAGAGAGAGAGCAAGTGCACATGGTAGGGAGAGGAGAAAAACCCAAGAAGACTCTGGGGGCCCACTGTGGGACTAAATCTCATGACTCTAAGATGAGACCTGAGCTGAAACCAAGAGTTGGATCCTTGGGGCGCCTGGGTGGCTCAGTGGGTTAAACCTCTGCCTTCGGCTCAGGTCATGATCTCAGGGTCCTGGGATCAAGTCCCCATTGAGCTCTCTGCTCGGCAGAGAGCCTGCTTCACCACCACCCCACCCCTGCCTCTCTCTGCCTGCCTCTCTGCCTACTTGTGATCACTGTCAAATAAATAAATAATAAGATATTTTTTTAAAAAAGAGTTGGATCCTTAGCCAACTGCATCACCCCTAAATATTCCTAAATATTTTCTAGTTTCCTTTGTGATTTCTTCTTTGACCAATTGGTTATTTAGAAATGTGCTGCTTAATTTTTGCATATTTGTGTGTTTCCCAAATGTTTTTCTATTGTTGATTTCTAATTTCATTCCCCCATGGTCAGAAAATGTACTTCATATTATTTTTGTTAAAGATGTATTTATTTTAGGGATAAAGAGAGAGAGCACAGTGGGAGAGTCAGAGGGAGAGAGAGAGAGAATCTCAAGCAGACTCCACACTGAGCATGGAGTCCAATGCAGGGCTTGAACCCAGGACCCTGAGCCAAAACCAAGGCACTTAACCGACTGCAAGACCCAGGTGACCCTGTGTTATTTTTATCCTTTTAAATGCATTGAGATTTGTTTTATGGCCTAGCATATTGTCTATACTAGAGACTTTTCTATGTGAACTTGAGAAGAATTATATTCTGCTGTTTTGGGATGGAGTGTTCATAGACAACTCTTAGATCTACTTGGCTTATTAAAAACAAAATCTCTATTTCCTTGTTGATCTTCTGCCTCATTGCTCTTTCCATTATTGAAAATGAGGTTTTGAAGTGTCTAACCATTATTGTTGAATTAACTATTTCTTCTTTCACTTTTGTCAGTTTTGCTTCATGCTTTCTGAGTTCTATTAGGTGTAAATGTTTATAATTATATTTTTCCTGATGGATTGATGCTTTCATTATTATAAATGTTCCTACTTACCTCACTTTTTATAACTTTTTTGTTTTAAAGTCTATTCTGGTATTAGTATAACCACTCCAGCTTCTTATTCTTATCTTTGAATCTAAAAGTTGGATAGCATTAGATCCAATTGGAGAGTTATTGATACATTTAAAATTTAAATTTTTTTTTAAAGATTTTATTTATTTATTTGACAGAGATCACAAGTAGGCAGGGAGGCAGGTAGAGAGAGAGAGAGGAGGAAGCAGGTTTTCCACAGAGCAGAGAGCCCAATGCGGGGCTCGATCCCAGGACCCTGGGATGATGACTTGAGCCAAAGGTGGAGGCTTTAGTCCACTGAGGCACCCAGGCGCCTCTAAAATTTAAACTATTGAAACAGTTAAATATACACCTACTATCTTGCTTTTTGTTTCTATATGTCTCGTGTCTTTTCATTCCCCTACTATTTCTGTATTGCTTTCTTTTGCATTAAGTGGATATTTTCTAGTGTAATATTTAAATTCCTTTAATTATTTATTTAATATATTTTTGAGTTATCTTCTAAATGATAGCCCTAGGACTTACTATATATATCTTATAAAAATTGACTTCAGACTTAAATCAACTCAATTTCAGTGAGATATAGAAACATTACTCTAGTATATATCTCTATCTTCTCTTCCTCCTTTCTGTACTATTATTGTCATATGTATTATGTCTATGATGATACAAACTCAAAATTCATTATTATAGCTATTTATATAATTTTATGTCTACTAAGAAAGCTAAAAGAAGGAAGAAAGCAAGTATATACTTATGGAGATTGTTATATTAACCTTCTTGTTAACCATTTCCAATCTCTTTATTTATTCCTGTGGATCAGAATTACCATGTGGTGTACTTTCCTTACTCCATAAAGTTTTCCTCCCAACATCTTTATGCTACTAATTGCCAAATATAATACATTTCACATATTACAGGATGAACCATACAATTATATACATTGCTTTATACAATTGCTTTAAAATAATTTGAGAAGGGGATAATATGCATTTATTGTTTTTTATATTATGTAATTGGATAATTACCTTCACCAGTGTAATTTTTTATGTTGATTTTGATTACTGGCTGAAGTCACTTGCTTTTAGACTAATGAACTTCTTTTAATATTTTTTTGCAAGGCAGGTCTGCTGACAATGAATTTGCTCAGTTTTTGTATAACTGGGAATGTTTTTATTTTGCCTTCATTTTCAAGATGTGGTTTTTCCAGATATAAAATGCTTGGTTGACACATACAACACTTTGAATATGTCATTCCAATAACTTGTGGCCTCCATTGTTTCAAATAAGAAGCCAGCTATTTATCTAATTTGGCTTTCTTTGTTCATGACTAATTGATTTTCTTTTGCTTTCAAATTTTCTCTTTGTCCTTGCACTTCAGCATTTTTATTTTGATATACCTATACATGGATCTCTTTGTGTTTATCCTCCTTGGAGTTTATTAAGTTTCCTGGATGTATAGATTAATTTATGTATTATTTTTCATCAAAGTTGGGTTGTTTTCAGCCACTATTTCTTTGAATATATTTTCTGGTTCTTTCTCTCCTCTTTTTTGGCTACTCTCATTACACATATGTCGGTGTGTTTACTGGTATCACATTTTTTACAGCTTTGTTAATTTTTCTTCATCATTTCTTTTCTTTATTCTTCAGATTATATAATCTCAATTGATATAACTTCAAATTTTTTGGCTCTTTCTTATGCCAGTTGAGAAAAAGTCAGTTCTTTTGGAAAGAGCTTTGAACTCTCTCCTCTAATAGGCACTGTCTCTGAGCCACTCCTCTGGAACTGACAGTAGAAGTGACCTGTAAGTGTTTTACAAACCAGATGCTAGATAGTGATGGTAGCCTCTGGCATTCTTGTCTTGCCTCTCCTTGTGTGGAACCTCTACCCTCCTAGTGAGCTGTGACAAGGCGGTCGGGACCCCAGTATTCTCCTTTGCAGTGCCTGGGGAGAGCCTCCATCATATGAATAAAAGCTGCATAGAGGAGAGGAGTCTGAATTTCTTGGCTATGCTCATCGGGAATATAGCTTCTGCAAGTCAGAGATGGAGAACACAAGACATGTTAGTGGCATCATCTCATGAGATGCCTTATCCCTTGACTGGAAACTCAAGAAAAAGAAAACCCTGCTTTCTTGGTCAGATCTGCCTGAAGTGGCACTCTGCCAAAGCTGAGTTGGAGAAGGGGGCGAGAAGGAGCTGTGGCTCAAGCATTACAGACTTTTCTGTTTGTACTGAAATTTAGTAGAGTTCCTTGAATAAATATTTCTTCATTTTCTGTATGACCTTAGGACAATTTTCAGAGACTTCAAATGGGTATTTTTTATAATTTTCTTCATTTCTTTATTTTGCTGGGGGACAGATTCATGTAGTACTTCAAGCTGCTATTCTGGAAGTAGAATCCCTTGAATTTTAGTTTTCATAAGGAATCTTAGAATATTTAAAGTAACATGTTATTTGGGGAAAGCCTTATTTTTAAATGAACAACTCTGTTCCATATTCATTTCTTCTGCAATTTCTTTTAATATTTCTTATAAGGCAGGTCTGCTAACAATGAATTTGCTCTTATTGGTGAGATTAACAAGTATTATCACGAAAACAGTATGTTCCTTTTAAAGCCATAGTTCTGGGGCCCCTGAGTGGCTCAGTCATTTAAGCGTTGGCTTTCCGCTTCGGGTCATGATCCTGGGGTCCTGGGATGGAGTCCCACATCGGGCTCCCTACTCAGGGGGGAGCCTACTTCTCCCTCTCTCACTCCCCTTGCTTGTGCTCTGTCTCTGTCCCTGTGTCAAATTAAAAAAATAAATAAAAGCCATAGCTCTCTGTGTTTATATTTATAAATTCCATAGGCAAACACATATTTCTCCTTTAGTAGGTGATTTCAACAGATACCTAAACATTAGGGTAGGGCTGCCACAGCTTGGGCAGCAGGTGGAGTGGAGACGTGGAAATGGCCAGCAGCCCAGCTTTGCAAAGGCTCCTGGTGGCCACAGACATACATCGCACACCTGCCTCACCACCATGGTAGCCAAGAGGAAGGTTAGCTCCGCCCAACGGGCAGCAAAGGAGGAACCCAAGGCAAGGTCAGAGAAGTTGTCAGCCAAATATGCTCCTGTAAAGGTGGAAACAAAACCAAACAAGGCGACAGGAAAGGATAAATCTTCAGACAAAAAAGTACTAACCAGAGGGGAGTGAAGGGAAACCAGGCTGAAGTAGCTAACCAGAAAACAAAATAAGACTCACCTGCAGAAATCAGAGAAAATGAAAATGAGGAGAGTCTAGCTTCTGATGAAGCAGGAGAGAAAGAAACCAAGTCTGATTAATACCATATACCAGTTCTTATCAGAGTCACTGTCCACTTGTTTGTACAATCCAGAGAAATATTTTTATCAACTATTTTGTAAATGCAAATATTTAGTAGCTCTAGAAAATTTTTGAAGAGAGAATCCCACCTCATTCCATTTTTCAAGTGTAATTTTTTTAAAGAGGTAAAATCATTTGTTGGTTATTTATTTTTTGGTATAATCAGAAAACAGTGGGATATTGAATATGGGATCTTGATATCCTCAATTGTGTGATCTTGTGTGTCAGTTTAACGTTCCTTGGGTGGGGTAGTTCTTTTCATATCCTGTAATACCAACAGTTTGGAGTCGGTCATGCATTTAATATGTCTTGAATATTTTAAGTTCTATTCCCCATGTTGTTTTGGTAGAATTATTTCCTAAAGAAAACCACTCCTTGATCTTGGTTCCTCCTATCAGAATTTTGTATACTCTATAACATCTTGGTCATGGTAGTCCAGTTTTCCTAATATCTTTTTTAATGTTCTATGCAAGACTGAAAATCTGAGTATGCAGTGTATATGATATTAAATTTTGAATTAATGGGATTTAACAGTGTAATAGTATATCAGCATTTGAAGATACATGTACTTGATATACTGTTAAGAAATATTTGCCTTGAAATTTTAAAAAAAGATTTTATTTATTCATTTGAGAGAGAGAGAGACAGTAATAGCAACAGAGCACAAGCGGGGAGGAGAAGGAGAAGCAGGTTCCTCACTGAGCAGGGAGCTGGATGCAGGGCTCGATCCCAGGACCCTGGGATCATGACCTGAGCTGAAGGCAGATGCTTAACTGCCTGAGCCACCCATGCACCCCTTGCCTCCAAATTTTAAGCTGGAAGATCACTGGACTAACTTTTAGAGAAGAATCACAACTCCATGATTTTTTTTATTTTTTATTTTTTATTTTTTTTAGATTTTTAGTATGTACATTAAGAATTGTATACAAATTGGGGCGCCTGGGTGGCTCAGTCAGTTAGATGTCCAACTCCTCATCTTGACCTCAGGGTTGTGAGTTCAAGCCCTGCATGGAGCGTATTTTTAAAGAAAAGGAATTGTGTACAAACTGAACACCTCAGAACAAGCAATAAAAACTCAATCATGAAAGAAAAAAATAAACATAAAGGCAGCAATGATTCTAAAACACAATGAAACTCTAAGTTAAGGCTTTGTATTTTTAAAACCCATATTCATATGTAATTATGCCCAAATCAAATTTCCATCTTCTAGGTTGAGTTCATCTCCACAGGATCTATGTCATTTATCCTGAGCCAACAATTCCTTTGTATTAGACTGTATGAGATAGGAATTAGTAGCAATGATGATCATTTCACTTTAATGAATTATTAGTTCCTTTCTTAGGTTTTGGTCTCTGTTTAGATGATTTAGCCTTTAGTAGCTTAAGCATATGCAAAAGAAGAGATAGAGCATTTTTTTTTTGCAAAACATGGCAAACCTACATACAAACTGTATTAATTCTTATCTTCTTGAAAGCTGGCCAACAATTGATAATTCAGGACATCCTAAATACAGAAAACACAACATAGTTGACCACTCCTCAGCCTCCTTTTAAAATGTAGAACATGTCAAGGTAGGGATGGCAGGATCTGTTGATGGACAGATGACATACAGACTGTGAGAAGACACAAGGATGAATTGATGGCTTTGGGCTGAAGCAACAGGAGGGAGGGAATTGCCATTAAATGAAGCAGGCAGTTCTGCAAGGAGAGCAAGCTTTGTGGTATAGGGGTTTATCATGGATATTTTAGTAAATAAAATGTTTAGGCTAGTGTCCGAATCACAGCTTCACACTTTTACCTAATTTGAACCTTCTCTCAGCTCTGGCTTGCTTTAGGCTGGAAAGGCAACAGTGGGTTCTCCTGCTCTCTCCTGGCCTTCAGCCAGCTCTTCCTTCAGGTTAGGAAGGGACAGAAAGATCTCACTGACAGGCACCTCACAAACATGACCACTGGGGAAGGCAGATCCCGGCCTCTCATGGGGCCCTTCCTTGAGTCCATCAGAGATTCTTGTGCTGGGCTCTTTGATGACAACTCCCTGGACACTGGTAATGCCCCTTCTCTGACTGCCTTTCTAGACTCCTCCTTTTCGTCTTTCAGGCCACCTCTTTGTTGGAAACTGCTGCCCTCTATCTAGGAGGGATCTTAGACCTGCATTTGGTCCATAAGAACCACCTAGGCCTTGCCTGCCCTCAGAGGGAGCGTCCTCCACATTTTATGCAGCTGTCTCTACTCTGCTACCACTTGCTGCTTTAGCCTGGAGAATTTTTTCCAGAACTAGGTTTGGCACTTGCCTCTGTGTCACAGAAACTCCAAGAGAAACAAGTCAAACTCTCCAAGGGGGTTCTCTTGAAATCCCCTCTAACAGTTGGCTAACACGAGAGTATGTACCTACTAGAATACAAAACAAAACCCCAAACAATACCAAGTGTTAGCAAAAAAATGTGGAACAACTGGCATTATTGTATACTGGCGGCAGGAATGCTTCTTTGGAAAACCTTTGACAGCATCTATCTAAAGTGACCTGGCAATTCTAAAACTAGTTAGATATCTACTGTATGCATACATACATACATACATACATACATATGTATGATCAACAGAAGACATCGTAAGAGTAATAATGGTCCTAAACTGGAAACAACCCAAATGCGCATCAGCAAGAGAATTAATAAGTAATGGTGGTATATTTTCTAAATGGATTTTTCAAAAAAAGGGAATGAGCTACTGCTATCTGTAATATGGGTAAATTTCACAGATATTTATTAAGTCAAAGAAACAAAGTATAAGAACACATACTGTTTGATTCCATTTACATGATGTCAAAGAACAGACAAAACTAATCTAGTTGTTCAAAGTCAGGATAGTATAATAAGTAGTGACTGGGGTGGGCAAGAGAGAAATTTCTGGGTTACCTGAATATTCTGTATTTAATATGAGTGATGGTTAGATTTGTAATGCGATGGGTTTACACATTTCTAAAATTTAATCTAGCTATTTACAATTTGTGTATTTTATAAAATTTATGTTACGCTTCACTAAGAAAGAAAGTAAAAACAAAATTTATGGAGAAATTCATGTTCTTCCAACTACTCATGCATCGCATTTTATTATTTGATAACATGAGCCTGGAATTATCTAGAAGGGGTTTTTTAGCTGTGAGGACATTCTGAGCCCTAGAAGAGACATTTTGAAAAGTGAAAATGTTATGTCCAAGTGAGAATAGCCCTCTTGCTTTGCTGCCTGTGGCTGCTGGTTTCAATAAACTTCTCGGAGTTCCACTCAGCCCACATTTACGAGCATTTACCAGCAGGGGTCAGACCTGAGCAAAACCCACACAAGAGCCCTCTGTGAGCTAGAACTTTCTTCCCAGTTCAGGTAACATATCCTGGCTTTTTAGTTTTCTGAATTCGTATCTCTAGCTACACTTGACTCTCACCACCACTCGCTCTCATGATCACAACATGGACCAGAAACTTTACCACTGTCTTCTTCACTCATTCAAGGACCCTGTTCTCTCCTTCCACTAATGCCATCAAACCCCTCAGCACCAGCGACCTGACACTCCCTCTCCATCCTGCAGTCCCCTTCTCTCTTCACTGACCCCTTACCCAACTTTGACATCGTGGCTCATCAGTGCAATTACTGTGGCAAACACCTTCAACTCTTTGACCATGCCAGACCCCCACTCTTAACCCATTAATGATTTCTCATTGCACTTAGGTCAAAATACAAAACCACTACAGCACCCACAAGGCTCCTGCCTTGCCCTGTGCTGATGGGGGCCTCTTGCACCATGACTCAGACACCACAGGTCTCACCCCATGAGTTCAGTTTTTCCCTGCCCCAGTGTAAAAGTCATTTCTCCCAAGTCCTTTCTTTTGGTCTCTTTCCTAATGGTGAGGTGTTCATTTCCTTCAAGACACAATTTAAAATTATACCCATATTTGTGTACTTGAGTGCTTAACATTTGTCCTTCATTTGAGACTGTGCACTCAGCAAAGGCTGTAGCCATATCTGGTTTGCTCATCTTCTACACAAGTAGTGCCAAGCACTTGTTGGGTGCATAGTAGATCTTCAAAAAGGATTTGTTGAATGACAATATCAATCTGGATCTTGACCCCACAAATGTGGGACCCTCTATTGCTTTAAAAAACAGCACTTTGTATACTATATGTCCTTTCAGAGCACTTTCACATCCATTATCATAATAATTTCATAATTAGCTAGATAAGCATTGGAAGGCCCATTTGACAGATGAAGACAGTGAGCCACAAAGAGAGTTGACTAAAATGTCAGAGTAAGGACTAAAGCCAAAAATCTCTAACTTACCCATCTGTGAATCTTAAGTATATGTAAATGTTCTGTCTCTTGATCAAACTTGCAGTGGGGAGGAGATCTTAATAATTAAATGCTTAGGCTCTAGGGATAGACTGCTAGGGTTCCTAACCAGATCTAACACTCAACTTGCTGTGTGACTTTGGGCAAGTTACTTAACTTCTCTGAGCTCCATTTTCTCCATCTCTAAAGTAGAAATAACAATATATATCTGGGGAGGTTATAGTGAAGCTTTGAAGATTTTATATATGTATATAGTGATACACACATGACACACACACACACACAGTGCTGAGCATGGTCCATGAGAAGCACTCAAAGTTGGTCACTATTTGTGGAAGTCTTTTGAGAGAATGATTATATTTCCTCCTCTCTGGTAACTCTAACACAGAGCCTTTCACAGCGACATTCAACACAAATGCTTAACACAACTTTCTGGCAACATTGGGATTTTTGTTTTCTTGAACTAGTTCTTATCTGGGAATACTGTTGCCTTTGAAGAATGAAAAAAAAGTGTAATATGTACCCTGGGTGTGACCACTCCCATGCGTATATGCTTTAAGACCTGATAATTAGGAGCAGACTTCTAGACGCCTGTTTTCTCCTAGTTCACTCATTTTAGAGTCCATTTCGCTCTTTGGAAGAGTGTAATTAATATAACGTGTATTCTCAAACTCCCTTTATTCTGGGACAGCTATATATATTATAGCCATGGTAGTTCCTATGAATTGACCTAATAAGCTATTGAATTAATGCAGTAATCTCTACCCCCATAGGATAGGATAGAAAATTATAGAGTAGCATGCAAAGGAGGAAGGTTAGTTCTCTTTATGATGGAATTCTAAAGAAGTTTATTAGAATGGAAAAATCACATGCCCTTTGAAAAACTGCTTTATGCAGGATAAAGTGATAATTTAAAATAAGCCTACAAAAGAGAAGTAAAGGTCATGACATTTTATCTAATTTGGTTGGTCCTTTTAAAAATATGTCATGCTGTAATTTTTTTGTCTCCTGCAGCTATGAATATAAACATATAGGAATAATGGCCCCTCGTGAAACTTGTGAAACATAGGAGTACAAATTTAAATGAAGGTTTCCTTGGAAAGCTAGCACAAATGACTAATGGATTGCAGTCTATTAGAACAGACAAAAATGCTTTAACTATGTATGGTGATGCCTCTTCCCTTTTTGTGATCATTTATTAACATTTTTACAAAGCTACTGAATTTTGAATCTGTGAGTAAGAACTTATTAAACACACAGCAAAAGCATTTTTACCTATTCCGTTTCTTTTACAGAATTCAGTAAGCCATTAAATGCATGGAACAGAGTAGTATCCATCTTAATGTTCAGTGATCCTTTCAGTTTTTGTAAAAATATTACAAATTAATCAGTTAAATAGATTCTCTTTTACCTCCTGTACATTTTTAGAAATGATGAATTGGTTCTCTAGCATTCTTTAAAAATGGCCAATGAGATTTTTTTAATGAATAATTCGAATTTACTATTTATCCATATTTAATGTGTTTTAATTCATTACAGCTATTATTCTTACTGATGCTCAAATTGTTCCATGCTGGGTCAGTAGGAATGTCTTCAAGTTTGCTTCTAAGTCATTTTGACAGGATCCTATTAATTTCTGATAACTTCTTTGCTTTCTGGTAGGATAACATGGTCCAAGTCTCAATGTATACATATTCTACTTCAGACGTGGAGTTAGCCCTTTCCGTAAGAAGTATGGTTCCTTTTCGTAGGAAACTGTATTTAGAAACTACAATCTAATTGCTCAAGGTGTTTATTAGTGAGTTAGTCATTATTTGTAGGCTTCTCCAGAAAGCTACTTTGAACAAAAATTCTGATTGATTCATTTGTTGTATGTAATATCTCATTCTATCACCTCACTTCATATATTTTTAAAGATCTTATTTACTTATTTTTATGTGAAAGAGAGAGAGCACAAGCAGTCAGAGTGGGAGAGGGAGAAGCAGGCTCCTCAGTGAGCAGAGAGCCCGATGCTGGACTCAATCTGGAGATGCTGGGGTTATAACCTGAGCCAAAATCAGATGCTTAACTGACTGAGCCATCCAGGCGCCTGTATCACCTCACTTTAAAATGTCTTTTTTTCCCCCGGGTTTCTTTGTGACTCTTCTTATGGTCTTAAACACTCATTTTTTTACCTTTTTTTTTTTTAAGAAAGTATCCTTTGCCTGCTCTGAATAAATTTTTTTAAAAATATCTTATTTATTTGACTGATAGGAAGAGGGAGTACAAGCAGGTGAAGCAGGAGGGAGAGGGAGAAACAGGCTCCTGCTGAGCAGGGAGCCCAACATGGGGCAGGATCCCAGGACTCTGGGATCATGACTTGAGCCCAAGGCAGACGCTCAACTGACTGAGCCACCCAGGTGCCCCTAAAATGTTTTGATTGTGGGAAATCAATAGATTTTTGAGCATATGTGATTTCTTCAAGGAGTTTGTATGGTGTAATTCTAAAGGAGCAGGCATTGGTATCAGATTACCTGATTTAAATTCATAATGTGGGAAATTAATCTGATGCAATGGTGGTTTCCAAGCCTCCTATTAGGCAAGCTATCGTAGACTAAGTCATGGCACAGAAAAGCTTACAGATCAAAAAGAAGTTACAGTGTGTTGAATCATCTTAAAACACAAAGCTAGAAGCAAAGGGGCAAGGACAGACTGAGATATTTATGAATGGGACCAGGCCACATGGAGGACCACACTACCTGAATCCCATGTTTTACAATGTCCAGATGGATGATCTTTCTCTCTTTCTCTCTGCCACTTCCGTCTTCCCTGCTGATGATGTGATTACAAAGACCAAAGTCAAGATTGAACGAGGTGCTTAGCAAGAAGGTTACTGAAGCAGACTCACTCTTACTTTTTCGGGAGCAGCTTGGTCAAGTACTTCAGGCCAAAAGCTGTAGCTTGCCAATTAGCCTGCTTAGCGGCTATGAATTTTATCTGTATCTCTTGGATGGAGCACATGTGGAGACAGAGTGGGACCATAAGGAGTGTTACTAATGGATACTTGATTTTGAAGATAATATTAAGATATGAGAAAGATATTGTGGTTATGTTTAGAAATTTTTTTTTTAAAGATTTATTTATTTTAGAGAGAGAAAGAGAAAGTGAGGGGAAGGGCAGAGGGAGAGGGAGAGAATCTCAGGCAGACTCCCCACTGAGCATGGAGCCAAGGCAGGGCTCAATTTCATGACCCTGAAATCATGACCTGAGCCAAAAACAAGAGTCAGGCGCCCAACCTACTGAGCCACAAAGGCAGATAAAGAGATACAGGTTTGAAACAAAGCAGAAGAACTTGATAATATTATTTTAGCTCACTGGGTTGGTAGATCCATTGCCTTATATTTCTGTTTCTTGGTTCTAAACCCACACAGAACAATTCAGAAGGTGGTGTACAGAGGGTGCTCTTCAGAACTAGGCTCCTTGGGATTTTTCTAGTAGTCTATGGACTGAGGGATGCTGGGGGAAGATAGAGAGTGAGAAGTAGGTGTACAGGGTTGTGGGAGAAACAACACATTCACCACTACAGTGATTTGATGGTTTTATGGGAAAATATGCTTTAAAAAGTAGGAGTCGAGCCAACTTAAACTTGATTTCTAATTTCATGACAAGTTTATGGTACTCAGGATAAGCTTATTAAAGCTGTAACTATGATTATCAATAAGTTGTATCTACTTTACAATGCATTGTTTCTAATAAGCATTGATTCTTTTGAAAATTCAAATGTAGTTGGGGTACTTGGGTGACTCAATCGGTTAAGTGTCTACCTTTAGCTCAGGTCATGATCCCAGGGTCCTGGGCTCAAGCCCTACATGGGGCTCCCAGCTCAGTGGGAAGTCTGCTTCTCCCTCTCCCTCTGCTTCTGCCTGCACCCCCCAACTTGTATGTGCTCTCTCTCTCAAATAAATGAATAAACATCTAAAAAAAAAAAAAAGAAAGAAAGAAAGATGTAGGGGTACCTGGGTGGCTCAGTAGATTAAGCATCTGCCTTTGGCTCAGGTCATGATCTCAGAGTCCTGAGATCAAGCCCCACACCATGCCCCCTGTTCAGTGGGGAGTCTGCTTCTCCCTCTCTCCCTTGATCCTGCTCTCTCTCTATCTCTCTCTCGTTCTCTCTCAAATAAAATAAATAAAATCTTTTTTTTAAAGGAACATCAAAATATATAAAGCAAATATTAATGAAACTAAAAAAGAGAAATCTACAATAATACAGTAATGGTAGGGGGATTAAACACACTATTTGTATCAATGAATAGATTAATAAAGAAAGATCAATCTTAAATAAAACCAAATGGATTTAATAGACATTTTTGGAACATTCCATCCAAAAGCAGCAGCTTATTTTTCTCAACTCAAAATGGATTATTATCCAGGATTGGTCATATATCTGGTGACAAAACAAGTCTCAATGAATTGAAGATGACTGAAATTATATCAAGCTTTTTCTCCAAACACAATGGTATGAAACTAGAAATCAAGTACAAGAAAACTGGAAAAACTGCAAAAATGTGGAGCTTAAACAACAGTGGCAACTGAACAGCCAATGGATCACTGAAGAAATCAAAGAACAAATAAAAAAATTTGAGAGAGACAAATAAAAACAGGAAAATGATCTACCAAGAATCTATGGGATACAGCTAAAGCAGTTCTTAGAGGAAAGTTCATAGCAACACAGACTTACCATAAGAAAAAAGGAAGATCTCAAACAATTTAACTTTACACCTACAGGAACTAGAAAAAGAAAAATAAAGCCCAAGCTTAAGTAGAAGGAAGGAAATAAAGAGCAAAAAATAAATGAAATGGATACTAAAAAAAATGATCAATGAAATAGAAGCTGGTTCTTAGAAAAGATGAACAAAATTGACAAACCTTTAGCTAGACCAAGAAAAAAAGAGGAATCAAAGTCAGAAATAATAGAGGAAAAGTTACAACTAATACCACAGAAATACAAAGAATTTATTATAATTATATGCCAACAAACTGGACAACCAAGAAGAGATGGATAAATTCCTAGAAACACACAGAATTCCAAGACTAAATCATGACAAAATAGAAAATCTGAATAGGTTGATTACTAGTAAGGAGAGTGACTTAATAAAAACTTCCCCCAAACCAAAAGTCTAGGACTAGACAACTTCACTGGTGACTTCTACCAAACCTTTAAAGATTTAATACATGTTGTTATCAAAACCTTGCCAAGAAGGGACGCCTGGGTGCCTCAGTGGGTTAAAACCTCTGCCTTGGCTCAGGTCATGATCCCAGAGTCCTGGGATTGAGCCCTGCATCGGGCTCTCTGCTTAGCAGGGAGCTTGCTTCCTCCTCACCCTCTGCCTGCCTCTCTGCTTCCTTGTGATTTCTGTCTGTCAAAATAAATAAATAAATCTTAAAAAAAAAGAAAAAGAAAAAGAAAAACCTTGCCAAGTCTGCTGAAACCAACGCAGTCTGATCTGGAAATATGGCCTTGATATGTGTTGTCAGTGTTTCCGTCAGTACTCAAAAAAACCAGATTTCATTAAGTTGGATTAAATGAACTTCTTAACTGCAGATATCCAAAATACCTACCTTACTGCCAACTCCTTGTACATAAAATAAAAATACTCCAATTTTTATTGGAGTGAGTGCTTTAATGTGGGGGCAAAAAAAAAAAAAAAAAAAAAAAAAAGGACCATAGGCAAATTGTAGACATTTGGGAAAAATGTACAAAGAATGTACATTCCATCACTTGCAGAAATTATTTCCTGCTATCATCTTTGTAGACCCAAAATACACACACAAACAGGGACCATACTGTACATATTTGCCTTCTGAAATAAACATTTCATTTTCTGAAACACATTAAGCACATTTTTTTCCATGTCATTAAATAACTTTCAAAAGAGTGAAAAAAAAAAGCGGTCAGAGCTGAGATCTGATCTAACTTACAGATTATCCACATGTTGTCTTGTCTCTTTGAGTCACTTTTCTCGTCTTTATTTTCAGGGTTATCAGAAAAATCAGAGTGCTATCAAAAAGGGAAGGTCTTGGGCACCTGGGTGGCTCAGTGGGTTAAAGCTCTGCTTTCGGCTCAGGTCATGATCCCAGGGTCCTGGGATCAAGGCTCGCATGGGGCTCTCTGCTCAGCAGGGAACCTGCTTCCCCCTCTCTGCCTGCCTCTCTGCCTACTTGTGATCTCTGTCTGTCAAATAAATAAAATCTTAAAAAAAAAAAAAAGGAAGGTCTTTATTGCTACTTGCAGCAATGTGACCGTAATAAATGCATGTGTTCTAGATAGTCTAGTGACAACATTGAGCTCTGTCATCAGCCTCCGAAAGCTGACGCTTTTGAAAAATACAGTAAGATGAAGCGTTGCTGTGGCATATGGCTTTTACCCCACTTAGATAAATCATTAACTCAGGCACTCCGTGGTACAGGATATTTGACTAACCTTATAAACCACGCCAGGGAGCAAAATTAGAGTCTGTGGCAGCCTTCCCCTCTGAAGCAACAAGGGAAGCAAAATAATTTAGTGAAGAGTTCCAAGCACCACGTGCCCCAGTCCAGCTGTTGGTTCTCTCCCTAAACATGTCTTCCCTCTGATCTGTGAGGGGAAAAAAAACATCGTTAGGAAAGGATTTTAAATGAATAAAGAAAAGCCCAACTCGAAGATCCCTTTTCCCTCTTCAGTTAACTAGGGGGAAACTTTCAGGAGGAGCTTGAGCGGACTGTTGATTGATCTACTACACAATGTCAAAAAACGATCTAAGGAAAGTTGAAATGTTTTATCTTTCTCCAAAATGAGCTTTCCCTTTTCGTGGCCGGGCAGCGGTTTCTGGGTCAATGTGTGCCTTCTGGGGCAGCCGCAATGAGTAAGACGGATGGTTTGGTGATGTGAGCTTCCTCAGCCAGAAGGGGGCGAGCAGGACCAGATGCCGAGGATTTCCATGAAGTCAGGTGTCTGGTATTCACATCCACCGGAGGCGGCCAGATTCACCTACCTGAAATGAGCCCGGGTGAAACTGCCTCAAAAACTTAGAGCAGCTCTCCACAGCTCAACAAATTAAGTACAGACTCTGTGTTCTTCAAGGCTGGCTCCGGAGAAGTTCTTCAGTTTTAAAGCAGCTGGTGTGTTTTGGTCCCTGTTGAGGAAGTGCAAAGGCAGACCCTGGAGATTGCAAAAGTCTGAGTAGTGAGGGCAGCGACAGTTTTGTTAAGCAACCACGCTTCCTCCGACCAGCTTTGCTGTGAAAAGTCTATGGCTCTTGAGGGAGGACCCCGTGAGAAGAAAGCAGAGAGAGCCAACACTGGTAAGGAAAGATAAAAGACCCAAAATGGCTTTCTCTGGATTCAAACTTGGGCAATCCTTTTCAGCTAGCCTCAACACTCATCCCTGGATCTTGTTATTACCTGGAAAGAAAACTAGAATACTTTCAGGACTTCCCCATTTCTCAGCTACCACCAGATGCAAGTCATGGATTAAAAATCCTCATCTGGTGCTCGCTTCGGCAGCACATATACTAAAGATCCTCATCTGATTTCACTTCACCAAATGGGGGAATATTTTTCTACTTCCTGTTAACAAAATATCAAATGCTAGGCTAGCTGCTGACTAACGATTCTTAGTGATATCTACATTTCTTTTTCATCAGCTATATAGGAAATGTTTGAAGACAAAAGTGGCTTCAATTTAACTTTCTGACCTGCGTAGGAAACTCCTAGCCCAATCCAGGGTATTTGCCCATGTCTCATGCAGTGTCTGGAATATAGTGCTTTCCAAATAAATCTAAATATGAAAAATAAAGTGGGGCACCTGGATGGTTCAGTGGGTTAAGCGTCTGCCTTTGGTTAAGGTCATTATCCCAGGATCCTGGGATCGAGTCTCAAACTGGGCTCCCTAGTCAGTGGGGTGTCTGCTTCTCCCTCTGCTATTACCCGCTGCTTATGATCTCCCTCCCTCTCTCTTCCCCCCTCTCAAATAAATAAATAACATCTTCAAAAAAAAGTCGTAAAACATTAGAAGAAAATATGAGAGAATATTTGTATGACCTTGAGGGCGTGGTCATCTTAAGGAAAATGACAAACCCAGAAAATTTAAAGGACAAACATGGCCATGTTGGACTATATAAAAATTATTATTATTTTTTTTGCAAGGCAAAAATGCCATAATCAGAGTAAAAAGAAAATATGAGGGAAAATGTTTGCAATAAAAATGATGGAAAATGGCAGATGTCTTACTAAACTAAGGCTTCGACAAATTAATAAATAAGAGATAATAAAAAATGGGCCAGGGTTATGAAAAGACAATTCATAAAAGAGGAAGTAAGAGAAGGTGCTCAGTCTTACTGGGAGTCAGGGAAATGTAGGAACAAAAATATATGAATGAAAAGGTGTAAAAATACCCAGTCTTTGAGGGGTTGCCTCAGGGTCCATGGACCTAGGGGAGGGTAATAAGCCTGGGATTGGAAGTCAAAAGGGCTTTCAACTTTAACTACAATGCTTTATTTCTTCTATTAAAATATATTAAGATTTAAGGGGAATGTAATAAAAAGGTAACTTATCAAAATTGAGTTTTATCTTTTGGTTAACATCCATGTGCATTTCTGTTGGATATGTGACTAGGAGTAGAATTACAAGGTCATAGATATCTGTAGGTCTAAAAACATTCTAAATCTGGGTATTGGTCATAGGGGTGTGCTCAGTTTGTGAAAATTCACTGAGATATATGATAGGTGCATTTCAGTAAAAAATTAAATAATAATAAAATTAAAAAGTATAGGGCAACACTACTTCACAGCCACCAGTATGACTAAACTAAAACAGCAGAAAATACCAAGTGTTGGTAAGGATATACAGCAAGTGAGTTACTCAGGTATTACTAGTGGAAATATACTTCTATACAGTCCCTTTGGAAAACTGAAATTATTTATGAAAAATGAAAATATATGTGCTCCATGATCTGATGATTCCACTCATAGGTAGACACACCCAGCAGAAATTTGTCTATATGGTTACCAAAAGACATGCATACGATTTATGAGAAGCCATTTTTTTCAATATGTTTTTTTGAACTTTATTTGAAAGATCTTGGCATATATATATTTAAGGTGTGCAACTTGGTGTTTTGATATATTATGATACCATTCTTAAACCATCAGACTGAGAGGAAAAGAAATTATGGCACATCTGAGATAGGAACTTTATGCAAATTTATATATATGGAGTTGGTGGGATATCCCTAAGAAGTTAAATGAAGAAAACAAGAAAATATCCCTAAGAAGTTAAATATAAAGTGTCCTCATTTTTTCAAGGATAAAAATCGAAGACAAACCCCTTTTATGTGCATGTAGGTATATAAGATCAAGAAGGAAAGACTCCAAGTAAGTTAATCAAACTTTTAATATCGGAGGGTAAGGTTAAATGGGGAATGAGGAGAGAGGTAATTAGCTTTTTCTTTAGTTAGCTCTGTATTGTTTGACTTGCTAAAACTAGAATTATTGATGAGATAATTATTTTTTAGGTAATGCATATACAATAAAATTCACCACTTTAAAGTATGTAATTCAGTAATTTTAAGTATGTTCACCAAGTTGCACAAGAATTGCCACTAAGAACATTTTCACAACTCCCCTCTCTACCCGCCCCCAAAACACATACTCATTAGTAACCACTTCCTGTTCTTCCTGCCTCCTAGCCTCTGGCAACCACTAGTCTACTTTATGCCTCTCTAGATTGTGTATCATGCACATTTCATATAAATAGAATCATGTAATATGTATGTGACTTTTTTTGTCTGGCTTCTTTCCCTTGGCATGTTTCTGAGCTTTAAACATGTTATAGAAAGTGTCAATGGTTCATTCCTTTTTGTGGCTTAATAATATTTCATTGAATGGATATAGGATGTTTTATTTATCCATTCAACACCTGCTGAATTCAACACCTGATACGACTTGGATACTCCAGAGTGACCTTATTTTAAGGTCATCTGAATAGCAACTTAATTCCCCTTTGCTTTCTAAAGCTAATATAGTCACAGGTTCTGGGGATTAGGATATGGACAACTTTTCTCTGGGTGGAGAGCATTATGCCGTATACCAAGTTCCATAACACAAACTTTGGATCTGGAGAACCCTCTCATACAGTTGGTGGGGATGCAAACTGGTACAACCACTCTGGAAAAGAGCATGGAGTTTCCTCAAAAAGTAAAAAACAGGGGCGCCTGGGTGGCTCAGTGGGTTAAAGCCTCTGCCTTCGGCTCAGGTCATGATCCCAGGGTCCTGGGATTGAGCCCCACATCGGACTCTCTGCTCTGCAGAGAGCCTGCTTCCTCCTCTCTCTCTCTCTCTCTCTCTCTCTCTGCCTGCCTCTCTGCCTACTTGTGATCTCTGTCTGTCAAATAAATAAATAAAATCTTTAAAAAAAAAAAAGTAAAAAATAGAGCTACCCTATGACCTACCAATTGCATTACTGGGTATTCATCCAAAGGGTACAACCATAGTGATTTGAACAGGCACCTGCACCCCAGTGTTCATAGCAGCAATGTCCCTAATAGCCAAACTGTGGAAGGAGCCAAGATGTCCTTCAGCAGATGAATGGATAAAGAAGTAGTGTGTGTGTGTGTACACATACACAATAGAATATTACTCAGCCATCAAAAGAATGAAATCTCACCATTTGCAATGACATGGATGGAACTAGAAGGTATTGACTAAGCAAAATAAGTCAGTCAGAGAAAGACAATTATCATATGATTTTACTCATATGTGGAATTTAAGAAACAGAACAGATGAACTTAGGGGAAGGGAGGGAAAAATAAAATAAGATGAAATCAGAAAGGGAGACAAGCCATAGAGACTCTTAACTATAGAAAACAAACAGGGTTGCTGGAGGGGAGGCAGGTGGGGGCATGAGGTAACTGGGTGATGGACATTAAGGAGGGCACTTGTTGTGATGAGCACTGAGTGTTCAATGGAATTGATGAATCACTAAATTCTACTCCTGAAACCAATACTGCACTATGCGTTACCTGACTTGAATTTAAATAAAAACTCAGAAGGAAAAAAAAAAAAAAAGAATTAAAAAACCCCAAAACCTTGGATCTGAATGCAAATATTTTTAAATAGTTTGCATTGATGTTGGTTAAATGAGATTTAAGATCATATAGCAAGTAAGTGACAGGACTAGGCAGAGGACACAGGTGTTTAAATTCCCTGTGTGGTGATCCACTTACCTCATTTTGCATTCAGGAAGTACCTACTGAAGGGCACCCAGGTGGCTCAGTCGGTTAAGCATCTGACTTGATTTTGGCTCAGGTCAACCTCAGTGTCCTGGGATCTAACTCGGGGTTGGGCTCCACACTCAGCAGGGAGTCTGCTTGAGGATTTCTCTCCTTCTTCCTCTGCCCTTCCCCCTGCTTGCTCTCTCTCTCTCAAATAAATAAATCTTAAAATAAAGAAGCATTTGGACATTGAGCATTTGGATGATGTGGCTTATAACATTATGTATGCTCTTTTAATAATGGCATTTCAGAATTAACCAGCTTATTGGGCTTGGCGTTCAAGATCTCCAAAATTTCAAACTTTTAAATAATTTTCAAAGAAAATGTGAAGACAGCTGATGACTTATAAGGAACTGACAGTGCAAAGCTTACTAATCACGTGAAGTCAAAAGTCAATGACCCAGACTGTGAGGCCAAGGCAGGAAGTGCTGGTTGGAGTATGGGCTGGTAGGAAAGGAGCAAGGGAGGTGGAGCACAGTCAGTGTCAGATCGCCACCCCTCCCTGCAGGCACTCACACCAAATGGGGGGGGGGGGCTTGTATCATTTCTTAATGGATGTTTCTAGATTCTAGATTAAATGTCAAAACAGAAGGAAATGTACCCATGCAATAGCAACCAGAGAAGCTCAGTCCGTTGCTGAAACAAGGGAAAAACCAACAACAGGCAGAAGAGCGTGTATTTCAGAGTTAGTGCTTTCGTGTATTCAGCCCTTGAACCAGCATAGACTCCAGACATTGTGCTAGGGGTCAGGAACGTGGCTCTGAAGGAGGTGTGGCATCCCTTACTGCAAGCTACCTCCCAGCCAGGTCCTGCCCTGCTTGAGTGCTACCACGCAGGGAAAGGGTGGGGCTGAGAAGTCCGTCCTGCTCCCTCCCCCTCCAGCCACAGCCCCACTCACTGTCTGCCACTGCCCTGCCCCCCGGGGCCCTACCGTACCCTGTCCTCTTCAGTTCTCAGTGTCTCCCCTTCCCCCACCTTCCTCCCACAGAGCTTGGCTTCTCCCCTCCTGACGTCTCCCCTCCCCCAGCTACCAAGATAATCCTCAAACGGTAATAAGCCCAAACAGCCCACTTCCTGGGTTGGATTTTTCAAGGAATGCTATCAGGGAGAGGCAGGAGTGGTATGCAGGCCTGGAAGAAGGCCGGAGAAGGGGTGTACAGGGCACAGTGGAAAGGAGGAGCAAGAACTCTCCAGTCTCTGTCATCTTCATAGGACAGGGTAGTGAAGTGCTTAGAATCCTGTCGTCTGAAGGTCGGGGTTGCCTGGGTTCAAGCGCAGTTTTTCCTCTTGCCACCAGAACTGCCTTAGACACTGTCCCTTAACCTCTTTGACCCCATTTCCCCCACCTGTAACACTGGAAGAATAGTGATTTGAAAGGTTTTATTTCATAAGGTTGTATTCGTCACATGGCTAGAGCACACAGAGCAGCATCTCCAACATGACAGATGGTCTCTGTGTTAGCTAAAAGCATGATGTGGGGAACCCTGTGTCACCACACCAGAGCGGGCCTGCCCGGTTCTCTCAGTTCTCCTCTGCAGCTCTAGTCCTGGTGGCCTGCGGGTAGCCCTTAGGCAAAACTCAACATTTAAAATGTCACGAGATGAACCGCGAGTCCTAGGGACAGCAGCCTAAATTCATTTTCAGTGGAAAGAGGTTTGTGTCAAAGGGATAAATCTGCAAAGGTTTCCACAGCCCACTTGTAAATGACCTCCAAGGTCCTTGTGCAGAGTGATTTCTTTCCTCTTCCCTCAAAAGCCTGCTTCTAGACCCCCCCCCCCCCCCCCGGGGGGCCTCCCTCTGCCTAACAAAGCCCATTTCAGTGCCTTTCCAACAAGAAACATCCCTTGGCAACTCTCCTAGAATGTGCAAACAGCTCATTTTAAAATAGAATCCTTTTTTCTTCGGTCCTTCCACATTTAGTATACAGCGTACTAAGTGGAAAACTGTCATCACAGTCCTTCCCATTTTCTGCGGTTCTCTCTGTTCACTCTACTCTTTTGGGTCTCTTTCCTTCCCCTTTTATTGTCTTGGTTCTCTGTTTCCTCGAATTCCTCTTTAGGGCTCTGGACTGAGCTGCTGATGGTATTGTTCTGAACCAGATAGCCGACAAGTCTAGGAAATAGTTTCTTTTGTGAACTTGGTGCTGGACTGGGAAGGGAGAGTGGAGAATTTCTTAGGTGAAGACCCAAAGGTGGAGAAAGAAGCAACCGGGTCCAAGGCAGGGACATCCCCAAGCAGACCCGTTTGTTTCCGGAGCTGTCTCTCTCCAGCTTCCCTGGAGTGGCCAGACTTTCTCTCTGACTCAATAAAATGCATGATGTTGAACCCAGGTATACCCTGTTCTCCAGTGTCTTTTATCTCTGGGTTCCAGACTGTAGATGACATCAACTATTTTTATTTATTATAAAGTGTCTTTTTAATCTTGAATCCGCATCTGATTAATTTTGTGGCTTGTTATTTCCTGAGACATGAAGGGAGAGGTTCCAGTGTTCAGGAAACATAAGAATGGACAAGATTAGTTTGATGGCTTAGCAACCTCTCTCTAAAAATGAAAGTTTTCAGAGTTCTGCCCAAAGACCAGGTACAGGGAGGGAGTTTGCTCTTAGCCTACAGATACCCTATTTATCTCAGCTGCTGTTCGAGTCTGTACAATATTTCAAGAGAAAGAAAATATTGTAGTATTTGGCCACAGTTTATTTTGTGTAGCTGGATGTGAATAGCATTTTTTAAAGGGGGGGGGGGGGCACCAGGGTGGTTCAGTGGGTTAAAGCCTCTGACTTTGGCTCAGGTCATCATCCCGGGGTCCTGGGATCGAGGCCCACATTGGGCTCTCTGCTCAGCAGGGAGCCTGCTTCCTCCTCTCTCTCTGCCTGCCTCTCTGCCTACTTGTGATCTCTGTCTGTCAAATAAATAAATAAAATATTTTTTAAAAAATTTTAAAAAGGGTTTAACTGTGGATTAGAACAAAAAAATCAAATTGTTATTCAACTTTTTTTTTTCTAAATTAGTTTCTGAATTCGATTGATTGGTTTGTTTTAGTTTTGAAAATGGATTGATTTATTATTATCATCATCATCATCATCATCATCATTATTTACCAATTCAGATAGCAATGTTGAGAACTGTCTTCTCCATCACATAGAGAAGAAAAAATAGTTTTTCTTTTCCTATTCTGAATTCGTGGGTAAGACTTCTATAATAAAAGACAGATTAATGTAATGAGAGAAAAACAAACAGAACTTGATTAACATCTATACCTCATTTATACCTGGGAGACACCCAGGGATGTGGCTTAGAGGTGGCTTAGAATTCAGGATTACCCATCATCTTAATAAGGAAAGGGGAGAAAGAATGTAGGTCTCTTAAGAGAGAGTAAACAATTTTTAGGAAAGATGAGTGGGTCCTCAAAAGAACAGATGGGAGGGATGAGAGCATGTGACGTTTGTCTAGGGGTGCTGTGGACTTCTAGTTTCTTCACCTGTGATAAAATTAAATCCTCCCAGGTTGATGAAAATCCCAGGGAGAGGATTTTTGACAACTGAGTTCCTTTTGGAGGATCTGTGTTTGGGCAGTTGAGGTGAGTTTGGAGAAAGCCTCTCCCTGCATTATTATTATTGTTTTCTAATCAGTTTTTCAAGCACCTTCAGCTCAAAATAATCAAGATATTAAAGTAGCATCTTCTAGAGTGGCATATTCTTCTACCTTTCCATCCTTTGTGGAGTCAATGACCCAGGGTTTATTAGGTTACTTAAAAACAATCTGATTCCATGGGGTGCCTGGGTGGCTCAGTGGGTTAAAGCCTCTGCTTTCGGCTCAGGTCATGATCCTAGGGTCCTGGGATCGAGCCCCGCATCGGGCTCTCTGCTCAACGGGGAGCCTGCTTCCTCCTATCTCTCTGCCTGCCTCTCTGCCTACTTGTGATCTCAGTCTGTCAAATAAATAAAACCTTTAAAAAAAAAATCTGATTCCATACAAATTTCTGGATTATTTGCTCCAGCTCTTTGAAGAATACTGGTGGAATTTTTATCGGAATGGCATTAAAAGCATAGATTGCTCTAGGCAGTATAGACATTTTAACAATGTTTATTCTTCTGATCCAAGAGCATGGAATGGTCTTCCATCTTTTTGTGTCTTCTTCAATTTCCTTCATGAGTGTTCTGTAGTTCCTCAAGTACAGATCCTTTACCTCTTTGGTTAGGTTTATTCCCAGGAATCTTATGGTTCTTGGTGCTATAGTAAATGGAATCGATTCTCTAATTTCCCTTTCTGTATTTTCATTGTTAATGTATAAGAAAGCCACTGATTTCTGCACATTGACTTTGTATCCTGCCACGTTACTGAATTGCTGTATGAGTTCTAGTAGTTTGGGGGTGGAGTCTTTTGGGTTTTCCATATAAAGAATCATGTCATCTGCGAAGAGAGAGAGTTTGACTTCTTCATTGCCAATTTGGATACCTTTTATTTCTCTTCGTTGTCTGATTGCTGTTGCTAGGACTTCTAATACTATGTTGAACAAGAGTGGTGAAAGTGGGCATCCTTGTCTTGTTCCTGATCTCAACGGGAAGGCTGCAAGCTTTTTCCCATTGAGGATGATATTTGCTGTGGGTCTTTCATAGGTAGATTTGATGAAGTTCAGGAATGTTCCCTCTATCCCTATACTTTGAAGCTTTTAATCAGGAACGGATGCTGGATTTTGTCAAATGCTTTTTCTGCATCAATTGAGAGGACCATGTGGTTCTTCTCTCTTCTCATATTAATTTGTTCTATCACATTGGTTGATTTGCGAATGTTGAACCATCCTTATAACCCAGGTATGAATCCCACCTGGTTATGGTGGATAATCTTTTTAATGTGCTGTTGGATCCTGTTTGCTAGGATCTTGTTGAGAATCTTAGCATCCATATTCATCAGTGATATTGGTCTGAAATTCTCCTTTTTGGTAGGGTCTTTGCCTGGTTTGGGGATCAGGGTAATGCTGGCTTCATAGAAAGAGTCTGGAAGTTTTCCTTCTGCTTCAATTTTTTGAAACAGCTTCAGGAGAATAGGCATTATTTCTTCTTTGAAAGTTTGGTAGAATTCCCCAGGGAATCCATCAGGTCCTGGGTTCTTGTTTTTTGGGAGGTTTTGGATCACTGCTTCAATCTCGTTACTAGATATCAGTCTATTCAGGTTGTCAATTTCTTCCTGGTTCAATTTTGGGAGTTTATAGTTTTCCAGGAATGCATCAAAGAGCTGGAGCAAATAATCTCAGAAGAGACCCCGAATTGCTAAGGAAATATTGAAAAACAAAAATAAAACTGGGGGCATCACGTTACCTGATTTCAAGCTTTATTACAAAGCTGTGGTCACCAAGACAGCATGGTACTGGCATAAAAACAGACACATAGACCAGTGGAACAGAGTAGAGAGCCCAGATATGGACCCTCAACTCTATGGTCAATTAATCTTCGACAAAACAGGAAAAAATATACAGTGGAAAAAAGACAGTCTCTTCAATAAATGGTGCTGGGAAAACTGGACAGCTATATGTAGAAGAATGAAATTTGACCATTCTCTTACACCGTACACAAAGATAAACTCAAAATAGATAAAAGACCTCAACGTGAGACAGGAATCCATCAGAATCCTAGAGGAGAACATAGGCAGTAATCTCTTTGATATCAGCCACAGCAACTTCTTTCAAGATATGTCTCCAAAGGCAAAGGAAACAAAAGCAAAAATAAACTTTTGGGACTTCACCAAAATCTAAAGCTTCTGCACAGCAAAGGAAACAGTCAACAAAACAAAGAGGCAACCCATGGAATGGGAGAAGATATTTGCAAATGACAGTACAGACAAAAGGTTGATATCCAGGATCTATAATGAACTCCTCAAACTCAACACACACAAAACAGGCAATCATATAACAAAATGGGCAGAAGATATGAACAGACACTTCTCCAATGAAGACATACAAATGGCTATCAGACACATGAAAAAATGTTCATCATCACTAGCCCTCAGGGAGATTCAAATTAAAACCACATTGAGATATCACCTTACACCAGTTAGAATGGCCAAAATTAACAAGACAGGAAACAACATGTGTTGGAGGGGATGTGGAGAAAGGGGAACCCTCTTACACTGTTGGTGGGAATGCAGGTTGGTGCAGCCTCTTTGGAGAACAGTGTGGAAATTCCTCAAGAAATTAAAAATAGAACTTCCCTATGACCCTGCAATCGCACCCCTGGGTATTTACCCCAAAGATACAGATGTAGTGAAAAGAAGGGCCATCTGTACCCCAATGTTTATAGCAGCAATGGCCATGGTCGCCAAACTGTGGAAAGAACCAAGATGCCCTTCAACGGACGAATGGATAAGGAAAATGTGGTCCATATACACTATGGAGTATTATGCCTCCATCAGAAAGGATGAATGCCCAACTTTTGTAGCAACATGGACGGGACTGGAAGAGATTATGCTGAGTGAAATAAGTCAAGCAGAGAGAGTCAATTATCATATGGTTTCACTTATTTGTGGAGCATAACAAATAGCATGGAGGACATGGGGAGTTAGAGAGGAGAAGGGAGTTGGGGGAAATTGGAAGGGGAGGTGAATCATGAGAGACTATGGACTCTGAAAAACAATCTGAGGGGTTTGAAGTGGCGGGGGGGTGGGACGTTGGGGTACCAGGTGGTGGGTATTATAGAGGGCATGGATTGCATGGAGCACTGGGTGTGGTGAAAAAATAATGAATACTGTTATGCTGAAAATAAATAAATTTAATTAAAAAAAAAAACAATCTGGAAGAGTTATTGGATTCCTTTCACAATTACTTCCAACTTAAGTAGAACAAGGAAAAAATAAATTGTCAGTTCCGTAAGTGTGAAGGAGAAACTCCAAAGTTAGAAGGACAAATCCCTTGAACGGCTTTTGTATCTGCCTCTTTACATTCTGGTAAAGGTAAGCAATCGGAAGAGAATGTCCATTCTGTCTCCTTCAGTGGTTGCTCCTTCAGTGGTTGCTCCTTCAAGGTTCTTCCTCTTCTCCCAGAACCCTTACCCTTGGTATGCCCCAGGGCCCCTTCCTTGGCTCCATCACTATCTCCATTCATTCCCCTGTTATCTCATTCAGTCTCACGACTCTATATTCCTGTCAGGAATGCGGGAGTATTCTGGGGTGAAGCAACAAGATGCCTCCAACTTTCAAATGGCTTGTTTAAGCAAACAAAAAAAGAACTTTTTAGAGAAATAGAGAGTTAACATGGCAAAATGCTGATAATGATTGAAGGGAGGTAAAGGTATACATACTAAATGTATGTATATTCTAAATATATGTATATTTCTACACATGTACATGTACATGTAAAAGAATAGAAATACGTAAATTATCCTCTATGTCCTAACTCCCAGATTATGTCTCCTGCCCAGACTGCTCTACTGAACTCCAGACTCACATACCCAATTGCCCCCTGGTTTCCCCATTTGTTTGTCAAAGTAATATACCCAAACTGAACTCCCGATCTGCCCTCCTTCCCAAAAGCCTGCTCCATCTGCAGCTTCCACACCTCAGTTGATGACAACTCCATTTTTCGTAGTTGTTCAAGGTAAAAAACTTAGGAGATACATTGATTTTTGTCTTTCTCTCTCAGCCCCCATCCCATCCTTCAGGAAATCCCGTTAGCTCTGCCTGCAGAGCTGCCCAGATCATGATCACTTTCCCCACTAGCACTCTCCCCCCTGGTCTAAACCACTCCCAGCCCTTCCTTGGACCATTGCAGTAGTCTCCCAATTGATCTCCGCTTCTGCCTTATCCTCCTCAGTCTCTTCTCAACTAAGAAGCCATAGAGACTCTTTTGAAAGGAATTCACATTGTGTTCCTTCTCTCCTCCAGAGCAGCATCTCACCCAGAGTAGATAAGGAGAGAGTGGAAGCTGAAATCCTTCTACAACCTTGGGCCCTAGTGGTCTCCTTCCACTTCCCTCCTAGCCCACCATTTTCTGTTCCCTCTGTCCTCCTTGCTGTTTCTGGAACAAGTCAAGATGCTCCTGTCCTAGCTGTTACCTCTTCCTGGAAGTCTCCTCCCCCCAATTTTTGCACCTTTTCCAAGTCTTTGCTTATTGTTTACTTCTTAACAAAGCCTACTTTTACAAATACAACCTGCTCCTCCACTCAGGCTAGATCCATCTAACCTTGCTCTTATTTCCCTGTAGCTCTCCCCACTGTCTACTACATGACCTAATTTACTTACAAATATATTTCTCATCTGTCCCTCCCACCTGAACATCGGCTCAGTGAGGATAGGGGCATTTTGCTTGTTGTCAAATGCCCTGTGCCTGGAACACTGTCTGGTCCAATTTAGGGCCTGGCATGCACTGAAAATTTGCAGAATGAAAGAATTGAATGAATAGTCACACTTTGATTTTATTGCTTGAGCAAAGAACCTGGGATGTGAGCTTTATTGGGCCATAAATTAAACTTAAATCAAAACTCTTGTACATCAGAATCCTGAGCTACACTCTCACTCTAGCTTGGTCTTTATTTTCGTACTATGGTGGCACAAAGCCATCTGTGAATGGGCTCTTGTATGAATGATTTAATTGATCTTTTTATTCCGTATGTTGCAATTCTTGGAACGCCTGTCAATTCAGCTGTTTCATTGATTTCACTCAGTACTTCCTTAAAGTGAAAGGATACTACTTAATATGTGAAACTCAGTGTGAATTAAAGTCTGAGTGAGAACAATCCCCTGTTGAACTAGCAGAATTCCAACAAGGGTTCCATGGGATCTGAAGATGCCCCTTTGATATCCATTCTCCCTAAAACTCACCCACACACACTCTACATTCAGTAACAAGCTGTGTTCCTCCTAAACATTACTAGTCCCTTGGGCCAGCATAAAAAATTTCTTTTTGGTAACATAATGGATTTCTCCCAACCTTTCTTGGCTGATTCTTAGATAGCAGAAGCACAGTTATCATTACAGTCGCAGGAAGAGCTATTTATAGAATGCAACACCCTTCTTTTCTATAGTAATTCTGCTACTATAAATACTATATTCTAGAAGGTTGCCCCAATTTTTTCCTAGCTTGACCATATTCATAGACATGTTAAATGTCTTTCTTGGTTTCTCAAACTAAATCTTTTAGTTTTAAATAAAGGAAAACTCAGTGGTTAGGGAGTAGAATAAGTTTATCCTATTCTTTGTACTCTATCTCTTCCCTTTCTGTTAGAATATAAAATTTAGTGAATCAGAGGAAAATAGAACTAAAATAAACCACTGGAGGTGTCTGGATTACTCAGTTTTGAAGGGAGGTAGAAGGTATATGTACTAAATATATGCACATTTCTATACATGTAAAATGTATGTATAGTCTGCCTGGGGCTCTTAGTCATGACCTTGGGGTCCTGGGATGGAGTACCACATTCAGCTCCTTGCTCAGTGGGAGGTCTGCTTCTCCCTCTCCCTCTGCTCCTCCCACTACTTGTGCACTCGCTCTCTCTCTTTCAAATAAATAAATTAAATCTTTTTAAAAAACAAAGTAAAGCACTAAATGAAAACTAATTGTATAGAAGTAAGTTGAACAGGGCTTTGGAAAAAGGTCTGGTCCCTGAAAGAGGAAGGTAAAGCTAATGTGTCAACTGTGTTTTGGACACCTCTCTCATCTTCTGCCTGGGCACTTGCTAATAATGTACTGCTAGGGACAAGGCATACAGCAGGCAATTCATAACTACTCTTTTGGGCAGCCAAATATTATGTCTTCTGGTGTAATACAAGGAAGTACCAATATCACCTATGACAGTCTGGCCAAAAACGTTTAGTTGGAACATGTTAAGCTTTTGGATTCAATTTACAGTTCTTAGGAAGTATGAGGGATAGAGGATCAAGCTAATATACATAAGCAAGCAATCAGATGAGCCAGAAAGCGGAACAACTGGACGAGACTCTTCACCAAGTTGGTGTCATGCCTCAGCAGCTTGGGCTAGATTAAAAGAGATTTGAAGGACAGAATAACCAGATGCAATGGAAATGGACTGAATTTTCTTTTCTATTTTTAATATTTTATTTATTTATTTGAGAGAGAGAAAGAGCAAGAGCATACAGGGGTGAGGGGCAGAGGGAAAAGTGTGAGCCAGGCGTAGGGCTCAATCCTGGGACTCTGGGATGTGACCTGAGCCAAAGGCAGACACCCAACTGACTGAGCCACCCAGGCGCCCCAGAAATGAGCTGAATTTTCTTGAAGAAACCAACTGATAAAGACAGTGTGGGATCTGGGAGTTAACGGAGATAAAATTTACTAAAATGGACAGATAGAGAATGCTGACCAGGAAAAAAACAAAACAGGTTACAAAACAGTATGTACAATATAATCTAATTATAGTTAATAATTACAGAGCTCAGGATTCAGAATACGCACTAATGTGATGAGCTCTGGTTTTTCTTTTTGCTTATCTGCATTTCAGTTTTTTTTTTTTTTTTACTGCATATATATTATATCTATAACAATAAGGGGTCATTTAAAAAATGTTGTAAAGTACTTTTTACTCCAATAGGCTAGACTTGGCTCTATTTCATCTTGCTATGATTTCTTATAGTTTATTCACTATATGAAAAAAATACTACCATTCAAAAAGACAGTGGTCAAGTGGTTTAATTGAGAGAGGAATTCAAGGCCATATAATACATTCCTAAGCTAGTTATTCATGGATACTAATGAATGTTGCACAAAATGATGTTAGTAGTGTGCCAATGCTTATACACAACAATTCTGTTTGTACTTCATTCTATATTCCTACGGCTTTACACATTGTTATAGATTTTGTATTCAATAAGCACTTGTTGTTGAGTATATGTAGGAAAAGTTAAATGAGAAGATTTGATCTTTTGTTTCCATAAGCACTACAGTTTGGAGACAAAGTTATGTGTTTCTGTCTTCATTTTCTTTTTTTAAAAGATTTTATTTATTTGTTTGTCAGAGAGAGAGAGAGTACAGGCAGAGGGAAAGGCAGGCTCCCTGCTGAGCAAGGAGCTCAATGTGGGACTCCATCCCAGGACACTGGGATCATGACCAAGCTGAAGGCAGCCACTTAACCGACTGAGCCACCCAGGCGTCCCTGCTCTCATTTTCATTTTATTCTGGGTACAAGAGAATGACCTAGTTACTGTTTACCGATATTAAAGTAATTATATGCTGGCATGGTGCTCCTGTTTTCTACTTCTAATAGTTCTACAGAGCAGAAATGACAGTGGCCTTGGAGCTAGCAAACTTGAATTCCAGTCCCAGGTCAGCAACTAAGTAGGTTTGTTTTTCACATATTTAAGGTGAAAAAGCAAGGGTAGAAGAAATCAAGGGTTCCTCGGAGCTCTAAAATTCCATAATCTTAAAACATTGCTTTCTTATATTTTTTCCAGAATGAGATTCTTCATGTCAAAACAAAGAGGCAAACAACAAACCCTCATATATTTTGTGAGGCTTTAGCCAGTAGCCATTTGTATGAATGGCATCCCATAATTTGCATATGATGATTTCATAAAGGTATTAAAACAAGAAATTATTGTTATTTTTTATATTTTCAAAACTAATAGGTTGCCTCTAGTTCTAATGATGATCCAGTATATTCCAATATATATTCCAATATATCCAAAGGATAACAGATGCTCTATTATCCATCACAAGGAAATATAATATAAGTTTGTAATTCAGGTTAGGTAATGTTTGCAAATCTAAGATACCTTTTATTTCCATGGGCTGTGGGGTCAGACTAACTTGGGTTAAATGATAGTTTTGACATTTACTGTTTACTTTTTTTTTTTAAGATTTATTTATTTATTTGAGAAAGAGAGTGTTTGTGCATATGTGTGCAGGGGAGGGGGAAAGAGAATCCTTAAGCAGACTCCTCTCTGAGCACAGAGTCCAATGTGGGGCTCGATCCCAGGACCCTGAGATCACAACCTGAGTCAAAATTAAGAGTCAGAAGCTTAGCCAACTGAGACACCCAGGTGTGCCCCTCCAAACCTTCTACTGAGTTCCTCATTTTCACTTTTTTATTTTTAATTTATAGGACCATTCTCTGAATATTTTCCCCCCAGTATCATCCTGTTCTTGTTTCATGGTTATTGATTGCCTTCTTCCAGCATTATTCATATTTCCTAAAAGTTGGGGTTTTTTTCTTCTGTTTGTGTGTCCTGCTCCACATTTTGACATTAGAAGCTTCTTTCTGATCTCTGTTAATCCTCAGGTGTCTGCTTTTCTTCTATTGGGTTGTCTTTGTTGTTGAGTGGTCATTGTATTTTAAAACATTCTAGACACTGTACCCTTATCAGATAAATGATTTCCAAAAATTTTCTCCCATTCTGTAGATTGCCTTTCCACTTTCTTGGTAGTGTTCTTCAATCCACAAAAGTTTTAAATTTCGACACAGTCCAATTTGCCTTTTTTTTTTTTTTTTTTGTAGCTTTGGGTTTTGGTGTTATAGCTAAGAAATCATTGCTCAATCCAAGATCATGTGGGTTTTCCTGTTTTCTATTTTCTCCTAAGAGTTTTATACTTTCATCAGTTATATTTAGGTATTGATCAATTTTGAGTTAATTTTTTTATATGGTGTGAGGTGAGGTCTAATTGATTTTTTTTTACATGTGCATATCCAGTTGTCTCAGCACCATTTTTGAAGGGATTATCCTTTCTCCCATTAAATAGTCTGAAAATCAACTGACCATCACAGTATAGATTTATTTCTGGACTCAGGTCTCTTCCATTGATCTATATGTCTATCTGTATAAAAATACTCACTGCCTTGAATACTGTAGATTTGTAGAAAGTTTTAGAATCAGTATGTGTGAGTCTTCCAACTTTTTTCCAAGATTGTTTTGACTTATTTGAGGTCTCTTATAATTCCATATGAATTTTTGCAGAAAAGGTATTGAGGTTTTTTTTTTTTAAGACTTTATTTATTTATTTGACACGAGAGCACAAGTAGGCAGAGAGGCAGGCAGAGAGAGAGAGGTGGATGCAGGCTCTCCACTGAGCAGAGAGCCCGATGCAGGGCTTGATCCCAGGACCCTGATATCATGACCTGAGCCAAAGGCAGAGGATTAACCCACTGAGCCATCAGTTGCCCTGGTATTGAGATTTTTTTTTTAATTTTTCATTTTTTATAAACATATATTTTTATCCCCAGAGGTACAGGTCTGTGAATCTCCAGGTTTACACACTTCACAGCACTCACCAAAGCACAGACCCTCCCCAATGTCCATAACCCCACCCCCCTTCTCCCAACCCCCCTCCCCCCAGCAACCCTCAGTTTGTTTTGTGAGATTAAGAGTCACTTATGGTTTGTCTCCCTCCCAATCCCATCTTGTTTCATTTACTCTTCTCCTACCCACTTAAGCACCCATGTTTCATCACCACTTCCTCATATCAGGGAGATCATATGATAGTTGTCTTTCTCCGCTTGACTTATTTCGCTAAGCATGATACGCTCTAGTTCCATCCATGTTGTCGCAAATGGCAAGAGTTCATTTCTTTTGATGGCTGCATAGTATTCCATTGTGTATATATACCACATCTTCTTGATCCATTCATCTGTTGATGGACATCTAGGTTCTTTCCATAGTTTGGCTATTGTGGACATTGCTGCTATAAACATTTAGGTGCACGTGTCCCTTTGGATCACCACGTTTGTATCTTTAGGGTAAATACCCAGTAGTGCAATTGCTGGGTCATAGGTCAGTTCTATTTTCAACATTTTGAGGAACCTCCATGCTGTTTTCCAGAGTGGTTGCACCAGCTTGCATTCCCACCAACAGTGTAGGAGGGTTTCCCTTTCTCCACATCCTTGCCAGCATCTGTCATTTCCTGACTTGTTGATTTTAGCCATTCTGACTGGTGTGAGGTGATATCTCATTGTGGTTTTGATTTGTATTTCCCTGATGCCGAGTGATATGGAGCACTTTTTCATGTGTCTGTTGGCCATCTGGATGTCTTCTTTGCAGAAATGTCTGTTCATGTCCTCTGCCCATTTCTTGATTGGATTATTTGTTCTTTGGATGTTGAGTTTGCTAAGTTCTTTATAGATTTTGGACACTAGTCCTTTATCTGATATTTCGTTTGCAAATATCTTCTCCCATTCTGTCAGTTGTCTTTTGATTTTGTTAACTGTTTCCTTTGCTGTACAAAAGCTTTTGATCTTGATGAAATCCCAATAGTTCATTTTTGCCCTTGCTTCCCTTGCCTTTGGCGATGTTCCTAGGAAGATGCTGCTGTGGCTGAGGTCGAAGAGGTTGCTGCCTGTGTTCTCCTCAAGGCTTTTGATGGATTTCTTTCTCACATTGAGGTCCTTTATCCATTTTGAGTCTATTTTTGTGTGTGGTGCAAGGAAATGGTCCAATTTCATTTTTCTGCATATGGCTGTCCAATTTTCCCAACACCATTTATTGAAGAGGCTGTCTTTTTTCCATTGGACATTCTTTCCTGCTTTGTCGAAGATTAGTTGACCATAGAGTTGAGGGTCTATTTCTGGGCTCTCTATTCTGTTCCATTGATCTATGTGTCTGTTTTTGTGCCAGTACCATGCTGTCTTGATGATGACAGCTTTGTAATAGAGCTTGAAGTCCGGAATTGTGATGCCACCAACTTTGGCTTTCTTTTTCAATATCCCTTTGGCTATTCGAGGTCTTTTCTGGTTCCATATAAATTTTAGAATTATTTGTTCCATTTCTTTGAAAAAGATGGATGATACTTTGATAGGAATTGCATTAAATGTGTAGATTGCTTTAGGTAGCATAGACATTTTCACAATATTTATTCTTCCAATCCAGGAGCATGGAACATTTTTCCATTTCTTTGTGTCTTCCTCAATTTCTTTCATGAGTACTTTATAGTTTTCTGAGTATAGATTCTTAGCCTCTTTGGTTAGGTTTATTCCTAGGTATCTTATGGTTTGGGGTGCAATTGTAAATGGGATTGACTCCTTAATTTCTCTTTCTTCTGTCTTATTGTTGGTGTAGAGAAATGCAACTGATTTCTGTGCATTGATTTTATATCCTGACACTTTACTGAATTCCTGTACAAGTTCTAGCAGTTTTGGTGTGGAGTCTTTTGGGTTTTCCACCTATACTATCATATCATCTGCGAAGAGTGATAATTTAACTTCTTCTTTGCCGATTTGGATGCCTTTAATTTCCTTTTGTTGTCTGATTGCTGAGGCTAGGACTTCTAGTACTCTGTTGAATAGCAGTGGTGATAATGGACATCCCTGCCATATTCCTGACCTTAGCGGAAAAGCTTTCAGTTTTTCTCCATTGAGAATGATATTTGCGGTGGGTTTTTCATAGATGGCTTTGATGATATTGAGGTATGTGCCCTCTATCCCTACACTTTGAAGAGTTTTGATCAGGAAGGGATGCTGTACTTTGTCAAATGCTTTTTCAGCATCTATTGATGGTATCATATGGTTCTTGTTGGTATTGAGATTTTTTTTTTTTTTTTTTTGGTATTGAGATTTTTAAAAAGATTTTATTTATTCAAGAGAGAGACAGCTTAAGTCCGGGGGGAGGAGCAGAACCTCAATCAGACTGCACTAAGTGTGGAGCCCAATGCAGGACTCAATCTCACGACCCTGAGATCCTGACATGAGCTGAAATCAAGAGCCAAGTGCTTAATCCATTGAGCAACCTAGGCACCCCAAGGCAGTTGAGATTTTGGTGGAGACTGTGGTGAATCTGTAGATCACTTTGGGTAGTATTGCTATGTTAACAATATATTTTTTTAAGAATTTATTTATTTATTTGACAGACAGAGATCACAAGTAGGGAGAGAGGCAGGCAGAAAAGGGGAAGCAGGCTCCAAGCTGAGCAGAGAACCTGATGTGGGGCTTGGTCCCAGTACCCTGGGATCATAACCTGAGCTGAAGGCAGAGGCTTAACCTACTGAGCCACCCAGGCACCCTCCATGTTAACAATATTAATTCCCTAGTCCATAAACATTCGAAGTCTTTCTGTTTACTTAGATCTTCTTTAATTTTTTTCAGCAATGGTTTTTAGTTTCAGAGTCTGCATTTGCCCAGTTGCCTTCATTCCTAAGTATTTTATTCTTTCTATTGAAAGTGGAGTTGTTTTCTTAGTTTCATTTTTGGATTGTTCATTGCCAGTGTATGGAAAGACAACTTATTTTTGTGGGTTGATCTTGTGTCTTGTAACTTTTCTACATTCATTTATTAGCTTTAATAGTTTTTTTATGGATTCCTTAGGATTTTCTACATATAGGGTCATATCATTTGAGAAAAAGAGATAATTTTACTTCTTCCTTTCCAATTTATTTTCATATATATATTACTTATTTTATATATGATATGATATGATATGATATATTTTTACCTAATTACTGTGGCTAAAATTTCCAGTACAATGTTGAATAGAATTGGTGAAAGTGAATGCTCCTGTCTTGTTCCCAACCTTAACAATGCTCTTATTTGAAAGAGAGCAGGGGGAGACTGAAAATCTAATTTGAAGCTTTGGTGCATACCTGGACCTTACTGACTGAAATTCTCCATGGTTGATCTGACTGGGCCAGTTGATTGGGAAATCTTTGATGTTATTACCTTTAGGCTTCTCTCTTCTGCTAAATTCCTTGTCTCCTGCTTTCCAGTTTCCAAAATGGTGTTGTTGTTGTCTCTTCTTTCTCTTTCTTCCTGTCCATTAAAAAAAATCCCTTTGCATTATATTACTGTTGTTTTCCTAGGTGAAAAGTATTTACCATCTTTCCTCAAAACTTCTTTTTTTTTTTTAAGATTTTATTTATTTATTTGACAGAGAGAGATCACAAGTAGGCAGAGAGGCAGACAGAGAGAGAGGGGGGAAGCAGGCTCCCTGCTGAGCAGAGAGCCCGATGCAGGGCCCAATCCCAGGACCCTGAGATCATGACCTGAACCGAAGGCAGAGGCTTAACCCACTGAGCCACCCAGGCGCCCCTTTCCTCAAAACTTCTGAACTGAAATTAATCGGTATTGTGCCAGTTCTCATGTGCTCTTCCTCACTGAAGCACTTGGGCTTAATTCAGTCCCATAAATAAAACATACTTTTCACTTTTCAGTAGATTTTTAGAATTTTGAATGGATTGAACTTTCTCTTTAGACATTGGTTTATTTGAGAGAGAGAGAGAGAGATTGAGAGAATGAATGGAAGGAGGGGCAGAGGGAGCAGACTCCCCACTGAGCAGGGAGCCTGATGCGGGGCTCCCTCCCATGACTCTGGATCATGACCTGAGCTGAAGGCAGATGTTTAACCGACTGAGCCACCCAGGCACCCATCTTTGGAACTTCTAATAACCCAGAGACATGACCTACTGGCCCTGACTAGTGTTGTGGGAGACCTACCACTGACATGACCTACTGGCCCTGACTAGTGTTGTGGGAGACTCTTCCTTTGGAGCACCAGTCATTCAGCAATGTGGAAGGAGTGAGTCACCAGATCATAAGAGCCATCCTGCTCGCTATTTTTGTGGCCTTTTTGCTTATTTGTGCCAACAAATAAACCCTGATTATGAGGGTGCCTGGGTGGCTCAGTCGGTTAAACTTCCAACTCTTGATTTCGGCTCAGGTCTGAATCTCAGGGTCTTAAAATCAAGCTCCATGTTGGGCTTTGCTCTCAGTGAAGAGTCAAACTTCTCTCTCTCCCTTTGCCCCTCCCTGTGCTCCCATGTGCATTCTTTCTCTCTCTGCCCCTTCCTTGCTCTCAAATAAATAAATAAATCTTAAAGAAAAAAAACCAACCAATCTTTAATTACAGAAACTTCCTGTGAATTGGCCTTGTATCAGGAAAATGTCCTTCTCGTAACCTAGTTAAGCTGTGGCACCGAGAAGTAGCAAGAGGCCCCCAGTAGAGCCATATTTAGATACTTGTCCCCTGCTTGGGTCTGGGAATCGTTGGCTTCACTGGTTTTAGGGCACAGGCTCTGAACCCCAAGTACACCTGAGAATTACTTACAGAACTTGAAAAAGAAGAAAAAGAAGGAGGAGGAAGGGAAAGAGGAGGAAGAAAAGCTTGTCTTCAGTCCTCATTCCAGACTAATTCAGAATATCTGGGGATGGAGTATAGAAAGTGGTATTTTTTAAAGTTCCCTACTTTAAAATAGGTAGTAAACCTGCCCTTTGGTAGGTTCCCTAAAGGGCCTACTAAAACTTCTGGGGCCTCTCCAGCTTGTGAGGGTATGCCCTAGGTAAGGCCAAGCCAAAGGAACCCAGGCCACCTCCCTTCTGGAAATGAAGCAACAAAATCTTTTGAGTTTTACTTTTGAAGAAATTGTTTAAAATATGGAAGTTTCATAAGAACTTAATCCTTGAGTGTGGCAAGGAGAATTATAATACAGCCACCCTGACTTCATGCTTGTGTTCTTTTTTTTTTTTCTTCTCAATAGGCTCCACACCCAGTGTGGAGCCCAAAGCAGGACCCGAACTTATGACCTCGAAATCAAGACCTAAGTGAGAACAAGAGCCCAGTACTCAACCAACTGAGCGACCTATGTGCCCCGTGAGTTTATGCTCCTTAATAGTTCGTGTAACATCTTCTATCCTCAGTTTCCTTATGTACAAAGAAGAGAATGAACATCTCATAGAGCTCAATAAATAGCAATTCTTCTATTGTTTGGGAAATAAAAATAAAAATAAAATAAGAGGCAAAATAAGAGCTTAAAAATGGCCCTCCTGAGGTAAAAGATGCTACAGAAAGGCTGTGCTGGGCATAACGTATATGTTTAGCACTGTGTCCGGCAGGAATTCGTAAGAATGTCTTACCTAACAGTGCTTTGCAAACATTAATGTTTCTACAAATCTCTTTGGGATCACATTAGGCTGCAGATTCTGATTCAGTAGATTAAGTGTAGTCCTGAGAAGTTGCATTTCTAACAAGCTCTAGGTAATGCTAATGCTGCCATTCTAGGGACTACATTCTATTTTTAAAATTCTTTTTTCAAGTTTTATTTATTTGAGAAATAGAGCGAGAGCAAGGGGAGGTATAGAGGGAGAAGGAGAGAAGCAGACTCCACTAAACGTAAAGCCTGACATGGGGCCTGATCCCATGACCCTGAGATCATAACCTGAGCCGAAATCAAGCGTTGGACACTCAACCAGCTGAGCCACCATGACTGCCCCCCCGACCCGCCAACCAGGTACCACACTTTAAAGAGCAAAGTAGAGTGCATATCAGACATGGTGTCTGCTGAAACTGACCTTCCCCTCCCATAGTCCTCTTGACTGCATCCTTGGTGGGCCTCTGATGCAAGGAGTCATCCACAGGCTGGGCTTCAAAATTGAGATGATGGAGTGTAGGGGGACCATGGTCATTCCTGGACCACTCAGGCTAGAAATTTTTACCAAAGCCCAGGCCAGGCCCCAAAGGCAGTGCCTGTAGCTCCCAAAGGACCAGAGAATGTCTAGAGCTCCATTCTGTTTGTATCTAAAATACCCCATCTCTTTTTCTTCCCATAATCTGGATGCATTCATTTGTCATTCATTTATTTTTTTTTAAGATTTTATTTATTTATTTGATAGAGAGTGAGAGAGCATGACAGGGGAGAAGATCAGAGGGAGAAGCAGACTCCTCATGGAGCTGGGAGCCCAATGCGGGACTTGATCCCCCGATTCCGGGATCGTGACCCGAGCCGAAGGCAGTCGCTTAACCAACTGAGCCACCCAGGCGCCCCTGTCATTCATTTAGTCAGTATGTATCTAGCACCTATTTGACTCTAGGCATGATTCTGGGCTGCAGAGGGACAGCAGAGCGCAAAGTAAGGCCCCTGTTCTCAGACGGTTAACATTCTAGGAGACTTCTTCCAACCAAATAGGTGAGCTCAATGAAAGAGGGATCCTACCAAAGAGGTTCCAGGGTCAGTCTGCTGTGTTCTGCTAAATATTTGGAATGTGTTTAAGATAAAGGAACTTGTTACAGAAGAGACTGTAAGCCAAAAAACTGCAAACACATTTCAGAAGGATCAAACAAAATAATATGTGATGTAGTCCTAAGTGTCGGTGTATAACGTATATATGCACTCAGGTTACAAAGAAAATAGAGGCATATGGAGGCATTCTTTAAATTTTCAGAATTGTACTTTAGAGGGCATCTGTCTTTCCTTTTTATTGTTTTGGGTTTTGTTTTTTTTTTTTTTTTTGAAGGGTAGTTGACACACAACATTGCATTAGTTTCAGTTGTCCGACATAGTGACTCAACAAGTCTGTATGTCATGCCGTGCTCACCACAAGTGTAGCTGCCATCTGTCACTACCCAGGGTATAATAATACCACTGACTATATTCCCTATGCTGTACCTTTCATCCCCAGGTAAAGGGCATTTGTCTTTGAACAACCTTATCTTAAACGGATTTGGGATAGGCTACTAGCTCCCACTTTTATGTGCAGCATTTTTCAAGTATTACAGAAGGATATGAAAAACAATCACTGAGAATCTGTGAACTCCTAAGAAACACTTCATCTTTTTCAGTTTAGTAGCAAGTGACAGAACTGCAGTAGGAGCACCTTAGTCGGTTGATTGTCCAACTCTTGGTTTCGGCTTAGGTCCTGATCTCAGGATTGTGAGAATGAGCCCTGCCGTGGACTCCGTGCTCAGGGGGGAGTCTGCTTGAGGTATCTCTCTCTGTACCTCGGCCCCTCCCCTCTCTCTAAAATAAATAAATAAATAAATATATATATATATATTTTTAAACCGTGAGCATTCTTAATAGTGTTTTATAAAGTAATATTTAGTGCGTAAAGTAGGGCAACTGGCAACATTTGGAATTCTGATGTTCCTAACCTGTCCTTGTTTTCTATGGTAGGAAGCAGTGAAGCACAGTGGTTAAGGCCATAGGATTTAGAGTCAAACATACTTGGGTTCTGATCCCAGCTGCGCCTCTTGAGAATCATGTGGCTTCAGGAAAGATTACCTCTCTGACTCTCAGTGTCCTCATCTGTAAAATGGGCATAATTATAATACCAGCCTCACAGGATTTATTACAGGGGCTAAATAAAAACAATTTATATATTGGGGAAGGTATGTGATATTATGAGTGCTGTGAACTGTGTAAGACTGATGATTCACAGACTTGTACCCCTGAAACAAATAATACATTATATGTTAATTTAAAAAAACAATTAAAAAAACAATTTATATGTAATTCAGTATCTACTGACTTTTATGAATCACTGTATTCCTAAAAATATACTCCCATCTCCTTTCCTCCACAGTGACCCAGCATTACTAGTGAGAACAAATTAAATGGTACTTCAGTAATGCTCGTCATAGGTATTCCTGGGTGGCTCAGTCAGTTAAGCATCTGTCATGATCCCAGGTCATGAGAGCTCAGGTCATGATGCCAGGGTCCTGCGATAGAGCTCCACATTGGACTCCTTGTTCAACATGGAACCTGCTTTTCCCTCTGCCTGCTGCTACCCCTGCTTGTGTTCTCTCTCTTTCTGACAAATAAATAAATAAAATCTTTAAAAAATTAGTGTCTGTCATGACCTCTTCTCTCATCTTCTTCTCATCTTGTCCACTGCTGCTCTGTAGCCTCATGGTGGAACCCCCTGATTGACACCCCCGAGCTGTTGTCTCTGGATACTTCCAAACTTTGCAGTTCTTAGAGCCCAAAAACAGTGCTGGGGTAGCTAGAAATGAGAGGAAAGGGCATCTCCTCTTCCATCCCTGGTTTTGACAGGTCTCTCAAAGCCTCTTTTGAAGAGTTCCATCAACTTCTGCCTCCAACTCTCTCCCAGTAGTGAACTCCAAACCAGTCCGAGGATCTAGGTAGATGCCAGAATCCCTTCTATCTCCTTCCATTTCCCAGCTCCTTCACTTCAGCTTCTCCCCCTCCCCACACTTCCTCTCCACATTCTCTGTTACAAAGTAAAATGCCTCCTGTATGCACACAAACATGCTAGCTCGTACTGTAGGATCAGTGGTGGAGGTAGAGTGTCTACCCTGGCAGTAACCAGACAATAAATGCCCTTTTTTATACATAAGTGTTTGGATATTGATTGTACTTCACCACACATGTATAACTCTCTTTTATAACTTTTAATTTAATCGAGTAGTATAGAATATAATGGTGTACATTATGTACCCTCCTAGAGACAGACATTTGGTATTTTCTGTTACTGACAAAACAAATCAATTCCATGGACACAGTGTCAAGTATTTATTAATAGGATTTTGTGGAATGAAACGAAATAGGGGTGCTGCTTCTACCTTGCTTTTCCAGTAGATGGGAGAAATAATGTTAACTCTCAGCCTGATCATCTGCATGGCTTTGAGGCTAATGAACAGAGTTCAAGGTTGGGACTCTGAAAAAAAAAAAAAAAAAAAACCAACAAAGTGAGTTCTTTCTTTTGAATTGTCCAAACTAGTTCAGTGAGTCCTATGGGATTGACTTGCTTCAGCAATTAGATTTTAGGGATGACTGAAATGGTTGGCTTAGCCACAAATGCAGCCCAGCTGGACATCTGGAAGTGCATTTAACCAGATTCCAAGGAACAGTGGGTGTGCCCATGGATATTACACTGATGTCACGCCTTTTACCCCAGAGAACAGGATTTTTTGTGAATGAGGTATTATGTTTGCATATTTTTATGTATGTAGAGTATATTCTGATTTGATTTTTTAAAATTATGGCAAAATATACATATAAAATGTACCATTTTATTAATTTTTTAAAAGATTTTATTTATTTATTTATTTGAGAGAGAGAGAGAAAGAGAATGAATGGGGTGAAGGAGCAGAAGGAGAGGGAGAAGCAGACTCCCCACTGAGCAGTGAGCCCAATACAGGGCTCAATCTCAGGACCCTGGGATCATGACCTGAGCTGAAAGCTGATCCCTAATTGACAGAGGCACCCAGAAGCCCCACCATTTTTATCACTTTAAATGTATAGTTTAATGGTATTAAGTACATTGCTGTGCAAGCCATCACCACTATCCCTCTCCAGAACTTTTTTGCCATCCCAAACAGAAACTCTATACCTATTAAAGAAAAACCCCCAATTCCCCACTCCTTCCAGCCCCCTGAAATCACCATCCTACTTTATGTCTCTATGACTTTGACTCTTCCAGGTGTGTCATATAGTGGAACTGTACAATATTTGTCTTTGCGACTGGCTTATTTCACTCAGCATAGTGTCCTCAGGTTCATTCATCTTGTGGCATGTGTCAATATTTCTTTCCTTTTTAAGGTTGAATAATATTCCATTGTATGTCTACACCACATTTTGTTTATCCGTTTTGTCCATCTGCTGATGGGCATCTGGGTTAATCCCACCTTTTGGCCATTATGGATATAGCACAAAACATGCTGCCATGAATATGGGTGGAGGGGAAGCTGAAAGGTATGTTTCAGCTTATCTCAAAGTCCTTTGAAAATAACTTTTGCATTAGAAAATTAAAAAGAATTTAAGTAAATTCCTCAGATAACATAGAGTTATGTGCTCAAGAAAAAAATGAGAGGAAATAGGCTATAAATCTAAGACAAATATAAGAAGTTATTGGAAATGTTAGAAAAATATCAAATGCCACTCTGTGTTTCATGAAGGGTAGAAGAATGAAACCTGTCATTAGGTCTGTGAACCATACAGTTCAAAGATACATGGCTGCTCTTGGTTGCCTAATTGAATAATTCCATTTGCATTCAAAATTCAATCAGAGGAGGGCATGAGGGACATTTTTGATCAAATTACAGAGTTCCCTTAAAGAAAGAATCTTGTGTTTTCTTTTTTATATAAATTTCAGTTCTTGGTTGCAACTGTTGACCTTCAGGTCGAAAATAAATTGAGTTTGATAATATATTTAGAACAAACACATTAAACTGGTTTTCCACTGGAAGACTTGTCCGAGATGTTTGGCAATGTCTGACGCCAGTTTTGGTTGTCACAACTAAGAGAGTGCTAGCGGCTTCTAGCAGGTAGAGGCCAGGATGCTGCTGAACATCCTACAATGCACAGAATAGCCCCCACAGGAAAGTTCTGTGGCCCATAATACCAAGTGTCGTTAGTGCCACTGCTGAGAAAGCCAGCACCGAACAGGGTATCTTGAACAATTCCAGTCAACCGGGACAAAACTGATACTTGAAAGCACTTGATCACAATGAATCTCTATTTCCAATTCTCATAAAAAAATGTTATTTTCTTCCTTCCTGCCTCCCCTCCTTTCCTTCTTCCTTCCTTTTTTGTAGGGACATGAAAGAAGCTTATCTACCATCAACTCTACTCATTCTGGACTTTCATCATTATTTTAAAGTGGTTAGAAATATGAATGGGGGAGTTCAAGTTGGAAGTCAGACAGCTTAGAAGAAATCCTACTACCTCAAAATAGAAAATATTGACTTGTGACCCCAGGCGTGGTTTTTCCTAACCATCCATTTCCTCCTCTCATCAGCAGGCCGTGCCAATCTGCCTCGTGGGCTCTGCTCCCCCGGTACTGGGAGTTCCCTGCTGGTGTCACTTCTGATCGGTTCATGCCTCATTTGGACTAGTTGGTGCCCAAGCCAAATGTTTTATTATCGCCATACAAAGTGGATATAATAACTACACTGCCCACCCAAAAAGACTTGGAAGGATCTTGTACGGCAGCTAAAAATACTTACAAAGAATAACAACAATGTGCATGTAAAGTCTTAGGGAATCAAAGGACATAAGAATACCAAGGATGACAAACCAAAGATCAAAATGTGCACAGCCCCCATCTGGGGGTTCAGTGTGAGGTTATTCTTAATTTGTTTTGCTTTTTAAGCTAAGTCTTTGTTTCTGCTACCATTTAATTTGAGGGAAGCAAAGGCCATTATGGCCTTGAATTTTTATCTCAGCATAGTTCAAATCCTTTTTTGGTCACAGGAGAACAAATTATGACAGAAAAGAAAAAAAAATCTTCTAAATAATTGGGTCATCATGGCATGGATCCATGTGAGCTCTTCTGGGACAAGATTTAATCACTTTGTAAATTGTGTATGTTGGTTGTGTTATAAATAATAATCCTGTGTGCCTCATTAAGCCCTGAATGCATGTCCTTGCATGAAACTCATTCTTTTCTTGCCAGCCTGACTAGTTGCATTGTCTTTGGATTGTCTTGGAAAACAGGTGCACCTGGCTCAGTTAGGCAGGTGCAAGATGTCTCAAGAGCAGTGCAATTTTATGCTCAACAATTTTGACAACAGGTGCTCTAGATTAACTAGCAGGGCTTTCTCTCTCTCTCTCTCTCTTTTTCTCTTTCTCTGTAAATTAACTGGTAGATCAATTAATAAAAATTGCCAGATATGAAAAATAGCTTGACTCCTGAGACTCCAATCTGTTATATTCTATATTTAAGCCTTGAGTTTTACAAAATGGGAGCCTGTCCTAATTTCTTCCACAAAACCCGTTTCTGTTTAGAATATATTTACTTGGAATGAACCAACTTCCTGGAAAGATAAGCCATCGAAGCTGAACAGATTTTACTTTAATGTTAAAGAATGTAACAAGAAATTCCTACATTTCTATGGTTTTTTTTTTTTTTTTTTTTAGTAAGAGACTGATTTCTTGTGAAATTGGGCAAATTGTAGTGCTACTCAAGGTGGGATCCATTGGCTAGGGCCATCAGCAAACTGTTACTCATCTGCCCATAACAACACAGGCACAGAAATCAAGAGTAAGCATCTGGAAGTTTTATAGCAATCTAAGCATAATTATTTTTCTAGTACTTTATTTTCATTTCATTTAGCAAAAATGTCAGTTCATATTAGATTGAAATGAAAAACTCTGGTCCTTCACGGTAGATAGTCTGAGAAGTGCTGTCGTAGGGAATTCTTCCAGCACTATACTCTCTTCTCCAAGGATGATTATCTTCATAAATTTTTCTTAGGCAACAGAATAATACTGTTCTATCCTTAGCTGTACTGCTTCGAGTGTGAAGACACGTAATAGCCAGTGTTTTTACCTGCAAATACTAGAGCGTTGATAGAAGATCAATTCCCATTCCTTCTGCCCTTCTAGTCTTCTGAATCCTTTCCCAACACATCCCATTTCCTTCTAGATCTTGTGCAATATCAAAAGTGTGCCCTTGTGAGGCGTTCGTGGTACTCTGGTTGGGCTCCTGCATTTAGAAGGGTGCCTGTACATTCCTCACTCCCATTCCAGGAGTCAGGTTATTATCATTCTTGCATCAGAGACAGGGTTAGGTTAGCTGAGTTGTGAGGCAACTCGTAATAGGATATGCAGTGACCTTCCTTCTTCATAGTCGGTCTTATATTGTGAAGGAAATGGACCTGACAGAGGCAAACCCCCAGGTTTTTATTCTCCAAGTGGCAAGGACCAACATATTAAGTCCTCTCCAGTCTCAGTCTTCTTCCCTCCCTTCCCTGATGCATTTACATTCATGAGGTTGGCAGGTACATTTCCTATCTCTGTTTTGATACTTTCACTATTTTATTTCTTTTAATAAACACTTACATAACACTATACAGTTACCTATTGCTGCATTACAAGTCACCTTAAAACTTACCAGCTCAAAGTAACATCAACAATTCTTTTATTTTCTCTCATGGTTCTAAGGGTTGACTGGGCTCAGCTAGGCAGATCTCTCATAAGGTTGGAGTTGAATGGCGGCTGGGGCTGGAATCATCTCGAAGGGTTCCTCATTCACTGACCTGGAGGCTGATGCTGGCTGCTGGCTGAGACCTGGGGCCATTGGCTGGGACTCATGCATGTGATTCTTCTCGCAGTTTGGGCTTTTTACAGCCTGGTGGTTGGATTCCAGGAGGGATTCTGCCAAGAAGACCAGGTGGAAATTGTAGTACACTTTATGATCTATCTTTAGAAGTCACATGGCATTATTTCCCTGATAGCCATAGGCCCATCCAGATCCAAAAAGAGGGAGTGTAAACCCCCCACCTTACTTCTTGATGGGGGAAATGTAAATGTCACATTGTAGGAAGATCATGTAAGATGAGAAATCTTGTTCTGGCCATCTTGGAAAACACAACCACCCACAGCACTTATTATGTGCCAGGTACTATTATTCTGTTTTTCAAATAGTGCATATCCATTAACAAGATGTGATACTATCATATATGTTTTTAATCTTTTTATAAATGGTAGCATTTATAAATGGCAGCATTTATAAATCTTTTTATAAATTGTATAAATTGCAACATTTTCATTAAGCTTTTTAGTTTCAAGACCTACCTAGCTGATACATGAGGGCTAATTGTGTGTGTGTGTGTGTGTGTGTGTGTGTGTAAAGCGATAGAAGTTTATGAAGTGAAGATACAGAAATAGCTCTCGAGAGAGAGGGGTCCCAACAGGGTTGCCCTCTTTTTCTCTTAATTGCTACTTTCTACTGTATTGTAGGAACATGTCACAAGTTGTCTATCCCCTGTGTCCATATATCTTCATTTTTAAATTAAAATCATATAGAACATATATGTGACATCCTTTTTTTTTGAAAGATTTTAAAATTTATTTATTTATTTATTTATTTATCATTTATTTGAGAGAGAGAGGGAGATTGAGAGGGAGAGGGAGGAGCAGACTCCCCACTCAGAGAGCCCAATGTGGGACTCAATCCCAGTACCCTGAGAACATGACCTGAGTCGAAGGCAGACACTTAACCGACTGAGCCACCCAGATGTCCACTTTGTGACACCCTTTAAAAAACTACACTAAATGGCCAGTAGTTTTCCATCCCACCATATACTCTCCCAACACAAAAATTTTAGTGGCTTCGCTCTATCCATCTATCATGTCAATGGAACATAATCTGTAACTGAACCTTTAGAGTTGAATCTTTAGGTTGTTTGTATTTGTTTTTGCTATTAAAAAGAAATCACCACAACCATTCATATGTATATCTGTATAAATCTTCTATTATGGGGCGCCTGGGTGGCTCAGTGGGTGAAAGCCTCTGCCTTTGGCTCAGGTCGTGATCCCAAGGTCCTGGGGTTGAGCCCCACATCAGACTGTCTGTCCAGTGGGGAGCCTGATTCCTCCTCTCTCTGCCTGCCTCTCTGCCTACTTGTGATCTCTGTCAAATAAATAAATAAAATATTAAAAAAAAAAATCTTCTATTATTTCATTAGGAAAATTCTTTAAAAGAGGAATGAGCAGATGATAGGTATAAACAATTTTGAGGCTTTTAACACATATTGCTAATCTTGGATCCCTTTTGTTTATTTTTACATTAAGACCAATACCAGAAACACTTAGGTGTCCATGCAACTTAAGAAGTAAAACAATGCCAACAGCTGAATTATCCTGGTCACTCTTCCCATTTCATCCCCCTCCCTCTTTCCAGAGGGCCCTGCTATGCCAAATAATCTCAGGTATTTTTATGTTTATATTAATAAAATCAAACTACATATATAGAAATGCTTTCCATGTATTTATATATTTACATAAATGAAACCATACTATATTTATCATTCTGCGACTTTGATCAACATTGTATTTGTGAGATTTATCGTATTGATACTTGTAACTCTAGTTCATTCATTCCTGCAGTGTAGTATTCCATTAAATGGCTACACCCTTTGATTTGTTTACCCGTGGTTTGCCCCACACGGTACTATCAGATTTATCAGTTTGATGGGTGTGAATTGGCATCTCACTGGGGGTAGCACATTTTTTTAAAAAGATTTTATTTATTTATTTGACAGAGAGAAATCACAAGTAGATGGAGAGGCAGGCAGAGAGAGAGAGAGAGAGAGAGAGAGAGAGAGAGGGAACAGGCTCCCTGCTGAGCAGAGAGCCCGATGCGGGACTCGATCCTAGGACCCTGAGATCATGACCCAAGCCGAAGGCTGCGGCTTAACCCACTGAGCCACCCAGGCGCCCCGGGGTAGCACATTTTAAAAAGCCTCTGAAAATTGGCCTTAAATCCAGTAAGGAGCGCCCAGGCTGATGACAGTTTGCAAACAGATCACATTAAGAAATAACAGAAGAAAATCAAGTTGCATGGTCAGAGAAACAGGAAGACCAGTAAGAGCTATATTGACAATCCTCAAATACAGGAAAAGCAGACATTTAGAAGGGGACTTGATTCATTGTCACTCCAGAGAACAGATATCCCTAGTGACTCCATTTTTCAGACACGGTCAAACAGAAGCGAAAGGCCTGGTTTCAGGAACACGGTGGAGCAGTGGCAACCTTGGTGGGGGAGATTCGAGGATGGCCTTTAAGAGTCCAGTGATCCTCCTGGAAATGTTTGCAAGCTGCTGGTAAAAGTTCTGGCTGGTGCTTTGGGAACAGAGTTCTTAGCTTTTTGTCTCAGGGGGGTATGACCTAGATAGGACAGACTGGACTAGGATCCTCCCAGGGCCTATCTAACCAGCTTTGGGGTTTTGTTTTACTAGTAGGAGATGCTGAGTATTTATTGATGGGGATAATAGAAGTGATGGAGAGTAGGGTAGGGGACAGATTGCGGGAAAAGATTATGAACTGGTCAGCTGAAGTAGTAGTAGTTTGAGAGAAAGAACAAGGATGTCTAAAGGGAACTTATGGTTGTTTAGCTTAGTCTGCCCATGAAAATGTCAGTAAATGGCACTTTGGGAGTAAGGTCTACCCAATAGGCCTTTTCAGGTTGGACATACATACCCACAATAAGAATGTTTCCACTTTGAGGGCTTCTGGGTGGTTAAGTTGGTTGGACATCTGACTCCTGATTTGGTTCAGGTTGTGATCTCAAGGTTGTGAGATCGAGCCCCACATCAGACTCCATGCTGAGCACAGAGCCTGCTTATCACTCTCACTCTCTCTCTCTCTCTCAAAAACAAAACAAAACAAAACAAAATTGTTGCACTTTTATGGGAGGTTGCAGTATTTGACCTCTAAGCATCCTTAACTACCCATCACAATAAGATGGTACTGGTTATCCCAGAAATGATTGCATTTTAAAAGATCTGCAGAAAGTAAGCAATGCAAAACCCTAAGGAATGCCTCATTAATCTTAGAATTTCAATCATGGGCTAGGACAGGTAGATGATTAATGTTAGGGAACATTCTGATTCCTCTCAAATTGTACCACTATAGAAAACAGCCTAGAATCATAGAATTTGGGGGGCTAAACTTCTTCATTGCAAAGGTTCAAAACAGAAACATAGAATCCCCTTCCTCATGAATATGGGTTAGAATTAGTACATGACTTCTAATAAATAGAGTATGGGAAAAAAGTAATGATTTTATATTGGAGAAATCTGGCAGATACCACCTTAACCAAATGATCAACTTAACATCACCAGTAATAAGTCATGTTACTATCATGACCCCCCGATATGAAGAGAAGGGCACATCATTTCTATACTCCTTTTCCACAAAAATCCATAATTGCAGCCTAATCATGAGAAAATATCAGACACCCCAAAATAAAGGGAAATTGTACAAAATATTTCACTCTTCAAAAGTGTCAAGTTCATAAAAAACAGGAAGAGACCAAGAGCTGTCAAGACTGGAGGAAACATGATGAGTAAATGCAACGTGGTGTCCTGAATTAGATCTTAGAACAGGAAATGGATGTAAGTGGCAGAACTGGTAAAATCCAAATAAAATCTGTAGTTTAGTATTGTAGCAATGTTAATTTCTGAGTTTTGATAGATGTGCCATGATTATGTACATTGTTAATATTAAGAAAGTCTGGAATCTTTGGATTTTTGATGAATTTAAAATTATTTCAAAATAAAAGTTAAAAAATACAGTTTCAATTTAAAAGTACTGAAGCTCAGAGGAGTTCATTGATATTCAAGATTACACAACAGGTAAGTTGTTTACCTGAAATTAGAGTGCAGGTATCTAGACCCAGACCCAGAATTATTTATCCTTAAAGCCATCTCCAATAGGCCACCCTAACCCTGTGGCCCATCATTCCTGATCATCTTAGAGCATATATTTATGAATTCAACTTCTCTGGACTTTCTGGGTGGGAACTAAATAAGATTCTTCCAACTACAGTCTTTCCTGCAACACTGCAACCCCATCTTCCCGTTGTCAGAAGCAACCATTTCAAACTTTTTCCCACTCCTCATTCTTGCAACCCAATCACCTTTTTCCTCAATCCCTCAGATGGCCAGATCTACTTCACAGCAAGCACAGAAGCCATCAGAGAACTTCCTCAAGTTCTGATGACCCAACCTACAAACCTACCTACTTCCATTCCCACCTGCCTTTCTCCACCCCCTACCATTTCACCAAAAGAGATATTTGTCATACTGTCTCCAACTGTACCCCTCACCTGTGTCCTGAATTTTCCTCCTATTCCTGCCTCAGGGACCTCTACCTACCAATGAACCTCCCTCCTATCTCTTTAACTTCTCCCTCTCTACTGACATCTTGAGATCTCTTTTCTTATTTTCAATCCAAAAACCATATTTCCTCAATACTATAGGCACTCAATACCTTGCCCTTCATAGCCAAATATCCTGAGAAAGTCATCTAACTCATTTCTTTCTTCACCTCCCACTGTGCTATTTTTTTTCCCATTTGATTTCTCTGAGCATTTAGCACTATGAACCATACCATATTCTTCTTCCTTTTTTTTTTTTTTAAGATTTTATTTATTTACTTGACAGAGAGAGAGATTCCAAGCAGGCAGAGAGGCAGGCAGAGAGAGAGAGGAGGAAGCAGGCTCCCCGCTGAGCAGAAAGCCTGATGCGGGGCTCGATTCCAGGACCCTGAGATCATGACCTGGGCTGAAGGCAGAGGCTTAACCCACTGAGCCACCCAGGTGCCCTCTTCTTCCTTTTTTAAGTTCACCCATTTAATGTGTACAGTTCAATGGTGTTTAGTATGTGCACAATTTTAAAACATTTTCATCATCTCACAAAGAAACCATGTACCCCTTAGCTGTCACTCCCTTTTCACCCCATCGTCCACTACCATCTCTAAGCAACCATTAATCTACCTTCTGTCTCTATGGATTTGTCTGTTCTGAACTTTCATATGAATAAAATCACATAATATGTTGACTTCTGTGATTGGCTCCCTTCACTTAACATAATGTCTTCAAGGTTCATCCAAGTTACACATGTATCGGTACTTCATTCCTTTTCATGGATGAATAACCTCCCATTATATGGATATACCACAGTTTGTTTATCCATTCATTGGTTGATAGCATTTGGCTTATGTCCACCCTTTTTTTACCATGATTTTTTTTTTAAAAAAAGATTTGATTATTTATTTTAGAGAGAGAGGGAAGGAGAAAGCAAGAGTGAGTGTGGGGGAAGGGCAAAAGGAGAGTGAGAGAGAGAGAGAGAATATCTCAAGTAGACTCCCCACTGAGCACAAAGCTGGACATGGGGCTGGATCTCACAACCCTGAAATCATGACCTGAGCCAAAATCAAGAGTTGGATGATTAACCTACTGGGCCACCCAGGTGCCCTTGAACAAATTTTCTTAATACTAATTGTCCTCCTACCTCTCTAGCTCCTCCTTTTCAATCTTCTTTGTAGACTTCTTTTCCTTTACCTTCCCTTGAATAATGGTCTTCTCCAAGGTTTTATCTTCAGGGATTGTTCCAGTCTCTCTTCCTTTTCACTCCTCCCTGTATTTCTCCTTTACTGTCTGATTAACTACATTCATCCCTCAACCCGCCTCTCAGATAAGCCTCCCAGACTCCCCAAGTAATATCAGCTTTCCCTCTTTCAGAATACTTACCACCATTCTAATAAACAATCCATTGTGTAATTAGTTGTTTAATGTCTACCTCTTCCACTAAACCATAAGCTCGATGACAGCAGGGAACATGACTGTCTTTTTCATTTCTATACTTCTGAGGCCAAAATAATTATTTGTTGAATAAATGAATGAGTGAGTGCATGAATGGAAAAATAAATGTATGGTTACATGGTATCATCATCCATTTCCATGGTCTTGGTTTTCAGTGTATTGGTGAGAGAAAAATCATGTATTGCCAAGTCTCTTTCTCTTTTGAAACTCAATAAGAAAATGATATTCAGGGAAAGTCTCTTGTTATATTATAAACAAGTGCCAGAACATCAGAATTCCATGTAGATGTTTGGAAATGTCAAATGTCAACAAATTGAGCACACTATTCAGCTAATGCTTGATCTCGGATGAAGCGTTTACTGCCCACGAAGTGTTGAGAGACAAGTCTCCATGTGTCTCTCTTCTTTTTTCAGGTCTTTTGAGTAGAGGCACCAACAGTCTTTTGTTCTGCATTATCTTTTCTAGGACCGTATAGCCTACAAAGAAGGAGATAGTGTTTTTCTCCAGAGCAGAAGGTAGGTTCGTTTGCTATGCAGTGCAATAAAGATAATGTCTCCCTCTGGAGCAAAGGTTGAGCAGTGGGTTTGCATCCTGTCCATTACACAAAACTGAGGTTTCCTAATCTTGGGGTTCTTCTCCTGGAATGTGATTAGCTTGTACCACCTGGCCCTCATTCTGTCACCTGTAGAAACTGGAGTTGGGGAATTAAGGCCAGAAAAATAATTGTTCTCTGTCTATTTCTATTGCTATGAGTAATAAACTGTTCTTTCCATCACTATCCCAGATTTGCCTCTGGTTAGCATTCACAAAACTGTGGCAGACTAACTTGTTAGCTTGCAATTGGGAAAAAGATCTCAAATCCTTCATGGTTCTTGACACAAAGCAGTAATTTATAGACATTCATATTAGTTATTTGGTATCAGGTGGCAAATGTTTTAAGCCTTTTACAACCCAGTATAGCTGATTATCACTTACATATGGGTGCTTTACAGTATTTTAGTTAGGACTTAGAAAATTGATTGAGAGGGCGCCTGGGTGGCTCAGTGGGTTAAGTCTCTGCCTTTGGCTCAGATCATGATCTCAAGGTGCTGGGATTGAGTCCCGCATCGGGCTCTCTGCTCAGCAGGAGGCCTGCTTCCCTTCCTCTCTCTCTGCCTGCCTCTCTGCCTACTTGTGATCTCTCTCTATCAAATAAATGAATTTTTTAAAAATCTTTAAAAAAAGAGAAAATTGATTAATGTATAACCAGTTATACTTTTCTCCCTTTAAATTACACAAAATAGGCTCCCCGTTTGGGTTTGCACACAGAGTTTCTACTTTTCAGAAGAGCTTTTTTTTTTGCTATTGCATGGGGGATGCCTGTGCATCTGTCCATACTTATTGGTATGTAGTTTTGAAAGTGCCTTCACATACTCTCTTCCGTGTGAGTTTAGCATTGCTAAGCACTACCTCAAAGACAAGAGTCATGCTTGTTACTCTTTTGTATCCTTCTCCTCCTTGTAAGGTTTGGTACACGCTTCTGGTCCAAATATTCTCATCATTCCAACATGGTAGATTATTCTTTCCAGACATTGCTGCCACATCTCCCACCTCTCCCGCATTGCTCTTGTGCCAAGTTAACTTGTCACTCCTTCATCAAGATGTGGCATCAATTTCGGCATCCCCTTGAATCTGAGAAGGCCCTGTGACTGCTCTAATAGAATATGGCAGAAGTAACACAGAAGAAGTCCCAGCTTAGTCCCCAACTGACCCAGCAGCTTCTGCTCCTGCTTCTTGGGATCCTTGTTCTTTGACTGCTTCCTGTCATGACTCAGCCTTCATGTTGAGAGAAGCGGGGGCCACGTGGAGAAAACATATGCAGGTGTTCTGGGTGACAGCCTCAGCTGTGCTCCTGACCAACATTTAGCGTTCGTTGCCAGCCAGGTAAGTGAGCTATCTTGACTGTCTCCCCTAGTTGACCCTTCAGACTGCAACTGCATGAGAGACATCACACAAAAACTGCTGAGTTGAACCCAGTCAACCCATGGCAGATAATAACAAATTGTTGTACACAGCCATAGAGAACCAGAGCAAAGAGGCCTCTGAATAAAGAATTTCGTTTGACCATGTGGTTCTAAACCCATCTCCAACTGCTTAGAATCCTTAAAAACAGAAAGCAACTTTCACTCAAGATTTAGTGTGGCAGCTTGTACCCCATAGACATTACTGAAGTATTCTTATGAATTAATGAATGATTGTATTTAAAATAAAAATCACTACAAAGCAGAGGTCTTAATCCCAGAGCTTTTTTTTTTTTTAAAGATTTTATTTATTTATTTGACAGAGAGAAATCACAAGTAGGCAGAGAGGCAGGCAGAGAGAGAGAGGAGGAAGCAAGCTCCCTGCTGAGCAGAGAGCCCGATGCGGGACTCGATCCCAGGACCCTGAGATCATGACCTGAGCCAAAGGCAGCGGCTTAACCACTGAGCCACCCAGGCGCCACCCAGGCGCCCCCCAGGGCTTTTTAAAAAAGATGTTGATTTGCCCACTTATAAATTAAACACTTGGGGGAAAAAAACCAAAAACAAAACTCTTCTTCCTTAATTTAAATTTATTTGGCCTCCTGGGCATGGCCAAATCTCGAGACCAGAATCAAGTTAACCTGTTTGATCACAAGTCTAAGCACAAGTAGGAGGATTCTAGAACTGGTTTTGCTGTTATTGGGCAACAATTTGAATCTTATGTTGTTATGGTAGACTATCATGGAGGCTCATTCATCACTCTTTTTAAAACTTTGATAATGTTAGATTTTTGACTCTCGGGATACTGTGTTCAGATCTCAGAGCATTAAGTGTGTTTTTTGTTTTGGGGTTTTTTGGGGGGGTGGTTTGTCTCAAAAATAAAAAGTCACTCAGAAGCGTAACAGAGGACAGCAATCTCTTGCCCACTCCCAGCCAACTGGCCTAAACTGTGTGCCTCTTTCCTCTCATTCCTGTGTTCCAGCCTTGCTAATCTTTTATACTACATATTCCTCCCTGCCACAGGACCTTTGCACATGCTATCTTAGCTCCTACACCCCTTCCTCTCCATTTCTTCATCTTGCTGAATTCATCATTTTTGCTTCAATTCAACCACGAGTTCCTCAAAGATGCTTTTTCTGACCTCTGCAGAGTAGTTGAGGTGCCCCAGTTACATGCTTCCATTGTACCCTATATTTATCCATCAAAACATATTTTGCAATTATAATTACATATTTTTAGTCGTGTAATTACTTTATTTCTTTGAAGTGGTGGATTTTCACATGTTGATGGCACCATCTAAGTAGCACAATGTCTACATCAACATGACTTCACCATTCCAGGCAACTCTTTATCAGGAAGGTAGATGTTACAAATGACTTTACTGTTGATTCCAGGACCTGCCTGAAAGACACATCTGCTCTTCAAATAAAGCATCAGATAACAATTTTTATTTCAAGACTCTGAGCTCCTTGCCTCACTTGCTGTGTCTATCAACCCTAAACTATTATATCGTGATCCTTATCCAATGCTAACCAAGACTTCCCTCTCCCCTCAGTGAAAGACCCACTTTAAACCAGACTTTTGAAGTTCAAAAATAGCCAATTTTGTCCTTAACTTCCTTTGAGATGCTACAGAGGCTATCTAGATAATGCTTTCCCTTACATAGGTAAACAATAAACACATTGCTTTAGTGATATTTTTGTAAGGAATGTGTGATGGCGGCATCAAATCAATATGTGTATTTAGTATGGTAGCACATTTTTGCCTCCTGAAAAGCTGTTATTAAGTCCATGATGGAAAACAATGATGTCTTATATTTGAAGAAATGTAGTAGTTAACAGCTATATCACTTATGAGAATTTACATTTTTCATAAGGGCATAGACCCACTCAATTTTTCTCATTGGTTTATCTCCATGTCAGAACAAAACAGGTGCTTAATTACATAATTGTTGAATGAATGAGTGGATCAATGAGTAGATGACAGACCAAGATAGATGGATTGCCCAGCCAAGTTATGTAATACTGCCATTAGGTGAAATAGAAATTGTCCACGAGGTTGCCATTGTTTTAGAAGTGAATTAAAATGAGTTCCTAGCAGCATATAATAATGTTGGTGTGGCTTGACTAATTGAAGAGTGAAGGGTAGCAGAATATGCCCCGCTAAAATATGCCACTTTGACATAAGGATGATTTATTATTTTGTGGACTCCTTATAGTCACAGGTGTTACACTCCTCTGTGATGGTTCTGAGACCTACTTAGGGAATCTTTTTTTTTTTTCTTTTAAAGAGACAGCTGGGGAATTTTTTATCTGATTTTATTTATTTGATGCATCTATGGCCTTGCCCTGCCATTTACTGAACACAGTGATGACCTTGGCAGTACTCTGCCTTCAAGAATATTCCAAACTGGGGACAACTCCATGGGAAGTAGAAGTCGGGGAACCAGGTGTTCAGACAGAGGTTCTTTTCAGCATATTGAGGGTCTGGAGTTTGATATCTATGGTAGGCATAGCATACTTCAGCGAATCCTTTCCTTTGCCATTTTTTCCCACTGACCATGCCTAGATGGACAGGAGTTTCTTATGTATTACACTTTAACACATTGTTCTTTCTGGGAAGATGGGCTGAAATTTATTTTTGGCTGAGAATATAGGGAAAAGGTTTAAGTAATCCTAGATCTTACTAATATGGCAATTCTTTCCTGAGGATCCAATTAATGAATATGTTGGATGTTTATTAGGTATAAGGCACTGTGCTAAGTACTTGAGGGACATAGAATTGATAAGGTGTGGTCCCTGCCCTCAAGGAGCTCATAGTCTAGCTAGAAAACTAAAACATATACACAAAAAAATTTTAACAAATAGTATGTAGTGCTGATAGAACTTTCTGCAGTGAAGGAAATCTTCTTTAATGTCCATTGTTGAGCCCTTGAAATACAGGTAGTGCAACTGAGGAACTAAACTGAATTTTTAACTTAATTTTAACTTATTTAAATAGCCACATGTGGACCAAGGCTTCTGAACTGGACAGCTTCATGTGAGGCATTACATAAGCACTAACAAAACGGCTGAGGTAGATAAGAGAGGACAAAGAGCATCCACTTCAGGTTGATGTAGATGGGGAAGGCTTCCAGAAAGGGGCGTGATTATAATGTTCTGAGAGGAGAATATGTGGAGGATAGCACTAGCTTCTGGGAACTTTCAGAGAACACTGTTGAGGGTACCAGAGAGTATCTATTGAACAGAGTAGAGTCTTATCTTGGGTTTCATTAATCTGTTGTGTTAAAAAGATGGCTGGATTTGATGAGGCAATTATCTCTCTTTAGTGCTTTGACACTTCCTCTCCAGGGGTCTGAGCAAATACTCTTACTGGCAATGGGAAGAGCACTAGACTCGGAGTCAGGAGACATAAGTTCTATTCTTACTGTGTCATTAACTCACACACAGGCTTAGTTAGGGTTTTGTTGTTGTTGCTGTTGTTTTGTTTTGTTTTGTCTAAAAAGGATCAAGGGTTCTTTAGCAAATATTCTTGAAGGTTGTTGCTGAGTGAAGTTTATTCTTCTTACCGCTTTAACAAATGTCTAGTTTTGTCTTTCTTTCTTTCTTTTTATTTTTTAAAAGATTTTATTTATTTATTTGACAGAGAGAGAGAGTGAGAGAGGGAACACAAGCAGGGGGAGTGGGAGAGGGAGAAGCATGCTTCCTGTAGAGCAAGGAACCCAACGCCTGGCTCAATCCCAGGACCCTGGGATCATGACCTGAGCCAAAGGCAGATGCTTAATGACTGAGCCACCCAGGTGCCCCATCTTTCTTTCTTTTCTTTTTTTTTTTTTAAGTGTATATGCTACTCAGTGCTCGTGATGATAAGTGTAGTCTTTAATCCCCATCACCTATTTTACCCACACCCCCACCCACCTCCCCTCTGGTAGCTGTTTGTTTGTTCTCTAGAGTTAAGAGTCTGTTTGTTTCGATCTCTCTATCGTCCCCTTGCTCATTTGTTTTGTTTTTTTGAATTTTCATATATGAGTGAAATCATATGGTATTTGTCTTTCTCTGACCGACTTATTTTGCTTAGCATTATACTCTCTAGTTCCATTCATGTTGTTGCAAATGGCAAGATTTCATTCTTTTTTATGGCTGAATAATATTCCATTGTATATTTATTCCACCTCTTCTTTATCCATTCATCTGTCAGTGAACACTTGGGTTGTTTCCATAGTTTGACTATTGTAAATAATGCTGCAATAAATATAGGGGTGCATGTATCCCTTTGAATTAGTGTTTCTGTATTTTTAGGGTAAGTACCCAGTAGTGGAATTACCAAATAATATGGTAGTTCTATTTTTACTTGAGGGCCCTCCATACTGTTTCCCACAGTGACTGCACCAGTTTTCTATCTCACAAACAGTGTAAGAGGGTTCCATTTTCTCCACATTCTTGCCAATATTTACTGTTTCTTGTCTTTTTTATTTTAGCCATTCTGACAGGTGTGAGGTGGTATCTCACTGTGGTTTTGATTTGCATTTCCCTGATGATGAGTGATGATGAGCATCTTATCACATGTCTGTGGTCATCTGGAGAAATATCTATTCTTGTCTTCTATCTGTTCTTAAATTGGATTATTTGTTTTCTGGGTATTGAGCTGTATTAGTTCTTTATATATTTTGGATACTAACACTTTATCGGATATATCATTTGCAAATATCTTCTCCCATTCAGTACATTGTTTACTAGTTTTGTTGATTGCTTCCCTTACTGTGGAGAAGCTTTTCATGTTGATGTAGTCCCAAAAGTTTATTTTTGCTTTTGCTTCCCTTGCCTCAGGAGACATAACCAGAAAAATGTTGCTTATAGCTAATGTTAGAGAAATGACTGCCTGTACCCTCTTCTTGGGTTTTTATAGTTTCAGTTCCCACATTTAGGTCCTTAATCCATTTGAGATTATTTTTGTGTATGGTGAAAGAGAATGGTCCAGTTCCATTTTTTTTTTTTTTTTGCAAGTGGCTGTCCAGTTTTCCCAACACCATTTTTTTTTTTTTAAGATTTTTTTATTTATTTATTTGTAAGAGAGAGAGAGAGTGAGAGCAAGCACAGGCAGACAGAGTGGAAGGCAGAGTCAGAGGGAGAAGCAGGCTCCCTGCAGAGCAAGGAACCCGATGTGGGACTCGATCCCAGGACGCTGGGATCATGACCTGAGCCGAAGGCAGCTGCTTAACCAACTGAGCCACCCAGGCGTCCCTCCCAACACCATTTTTAAAGAGACTGTTTTCTTCCCATTGTATATTCATTGTTGAAGATTAATTGACTGTGTAATTGTGGGTTTATTTCTGGGTTTTCTATTCTGTTCCATTGATCTATATGTTATTTTTTGTGCCAGTACCATACTGTTTTAATTACTATTGCTTTGTGGGACATCTTGCTGGCTCAGTCAGAACAGTATGCAACTGTTGATCTCGTAGTTGTGTGTTTGAGCCCTATGCTGAGTATAGAGATTACTTAAAAATAAAGTCTTTAAGAAATTTACTACTGCTTTGGAATATAACTTGAAGTCTGAAATTTGCCTTTGCCTTTCTTTTTCAAGATTGCCTTGGCTATTTGGGGTCTTTTGTGGTTTCATACAAATTTAAGACTGCTTTGGTTATGTGAAAAATGCTGCTGGTATTTTGATAGGGATTGCATTAAATCTGAAGATAGCTTTGGGTAGGATAGACATTTTAACAATATTTGTTCTTTCAACCCATGAACATGGAATGTCTTTACATTTCTTTGTGTCATCTTGAATTTCATTCATCAGTGTTTTATGGTTTTCAGAGTATAAATCTTTCACTTCTTTGTTAGGTTTATTCGTAGATATTTTACTGTTTTTCCTGCAATTGTAAATGGGATTATTTTCTTAATTTCACTTTCTGCTGCTTCATTATTGGTGTATATGAATGGAGCAGATTTCTGTAGATTGATTTTGGATCCTGCAACTTTACTGAATTCATTTCTTAGTTCTAGTAATTTTTTGGTGGAGTCTTTAGGGTTTTCTGAATTTGTCTTCGACAGTTTTCTCTGTGTGTGTTTGTGTGTGTGTGTGTGCGCCCTGTTTCAGAAAGAGGACAATTTCTGGTCTTTCTAGTACTTCTACACCAGGGCAGCTTTAACTCTGCCCTCAAACTGCACAGTCTTCCACCTGTACCTCTCTCCAAGGCCTTTCTCTTCTGTTCTCTGACTTTAACTGGGGCCTTGGTTTCCATGCTGATGGGTAAACTGGATGTTTCTGGGTCACTTTTAGCACCCCCCTTCTACCCTCCACACCTTCAGGTTCTACACCTTGCTCTCTGGAATCTTCCTTCCTTTCCATTCTGGATGCAACTACTCTATGTCAGGACATCGGCCTCTTGCCTTAGTGAATCTAATTACCTTTTAACTAATCTTCCTATCTCCAGTCACCAGAGAACTCCAAAGTGCTTCTTTTAAAACACTGACATACATACATAAATACATACATACATACACACATACAAACAAACAAACATAAAACACTGGGCTGATCACTTTCCTTCTCAGAACTTTTCTTGGCTCTCCCCATGACCTACTGAACAAAGCTGAAACTCCTTAGAAGGCATTTGGGATCCCCCTTACCTTACCTTAACCTAAATATCTCCTACCTTATCTACCATGGAACCTGTGATCTCTGTTCCTTAAATACATGTGTATCCACACTTCTAGGGTTATGCTTACATTGTTTTATCATTCTGGGATGTAAGGCTCCCTTTTCCCCGTTTCTGCCAATGACCAATATTTTACTTTTTTCAAGGCCTAATTCAAATATCACCTCCTTCATGAAAGCATGCCTAATAGGTTTTTTTTTTTTTTAATTTCTTTTCAGTATTAGAGCATTCATTGTTTATGCACCACACCCAGTGTCTGCCTTCCATAGTACCCACCACCAGGCTCACACAACCCCCCACCCAACTCCCCTCCAAAACCCTCAGTTTGTTTCTTAGAGTCCACAGTCTCTCATGGTTTGTCTCCCACTCCAGTTTCCACCAACTCACTTCTCTTCTCCATCTCCGCATGTCCTCCATGTTATTCCTTATGCTCCACAAGTAAGCGAAACCATGTGATAATTGACTTGCTCTTCTTGACTTATTTCATTGAGCATAAGCTCTTCCAGTCCCAACCATGTTGATACAAAAGTTGGGTATTCATCCTTTCTGATGGAGGCATAATACTCCATAGTATATACGGACCATATCTTCTTTATCCATTTGTCCATTGAAGGGCATCTTGGTTCTTTCCACAGTTTGGCAACTGTGGCCATTGCTGCTATGAATATTGGGGTACAGATGGTCCTTCTTTTCACTACATCTGTATCTTTGGGGTAAATATCCAATAGTAAAATTGCAGGGTCATAGAGAAGCTCTATTTTTAATTTCTTAAGGAATCTCCACAGTTTTCCAAAGTGGCTGCACCAACTTGTATTCCCACCAATAGTGTAAGAGGGTCCCCCTTTCTCCACAGCCTCTCCAACATTCCTAATAGTTTGAATTAGAATTGTTTCCTTCCTCTATATCAGCTCATATCTTTTTTTTTGAAAGTCAGGTTTATAATTGAGGTATAATAAATATACAGCAAAATTCACCCCTTTCAGGTATATAGTTCTGTGAGTTTTGATAAGCAAAATATGTAGTTGAGTAACTAGCCATCACCACAATGAAGCTATACAATATTTTAGAGAAACCAAAAAGTTCCATTGTGTCACTTTGTAGACAATTCCCTCTTCCCATTCCTAGTTCCTGGCAAACACTGACCTGATTTCTGTCCCTATACACTTTATATCATTTAAATGTATTTTTTGCATTTTCCCCTACAGGCCTTGCAGACAGAGAGATGTAATCACTCACCTTTGTATTGTTCATGGTTCTAAGTACAAGTTCCAGACACACTTATTACATACCCAGTCATAAATATTTGATAAATGAAAAAAGGAAGAATGGCAGACCAGAAGAAAGGAAAGAAGAAAAAAGAAATGAAGAAAAGAATGAGCCAAAGAATAAGTGGACAAATAGTCCTAGGAAAATTCTGATTCAGCGATGGGGCAGCCAAGAGAAAAATGCTAGTTTAATAAATTATTCTGAGTTATTAATCTGAACTACAAAAGCAGTCATTCTTAAACACCTAAACATAAAATATATTGAAGTTTGAATCAGCAAAACTGACAAACTCGGTTTGGGGAGGAAATCTTTTTTTTTTTTTAAGATTTTATTTATTTATTTGACAGAGACGACAAGCAGGCTGCGAGGCAGGCAGAGAGGGGGGCGGGGAAGCAGGCTCCCTGCTGAGCAGAGAGCCTGATGCGGGGCTGGCTGAGCCACCCAGGCGCCCCTTGGGGAGGAAATCTTAATGTGAATGACATAAGTTGTACTAGCAGGTAGGAAAGGACCATCCACCATTCCCAGGCTAAGCTGCCTCTGATCTCCTCACATATCACACCACCATTACCAAGATCTGAAATGTTCTGTTCTTGGTACATAGCACATGCATTTAAACTCCAGGGGAGTTAGGGGAAGGAGAAAGGTAATGTTAAGTGCCCCAAAGTTATGGTGTTTTATGCTTTGTACTGTTTTATTTAATTCTTACAAATACTCTCTCAATGAAGTTAAAAGTAATTAGGAGGTAACTCTTTATTGGGAAAGGAAATAGATAATTAAAGGAGGTTTAGTGGGTACTTCCTAAGGGGAGAGACAAGTTAACAAACCATTTTTTATTTCAGGTTAAGTTCTTTGGAGATTCTGAGTTTTTCTTCTGTGAAATCACAGTAAGCAAGAAGGGATAAGAGTCCAGAGTAATAATTTTTTGGGGGGGGATGTCTGTCATTGATCCATTCAGGGTACTTCTGGTGTGGTGACCGTATTCATTTCAGAAGCCAGTATCATGTGAAAGAATGCTAATGTGCTGTTTGATGAGGTTGTCAGCAAAGGCACATGGTGGCATTTGGGGTTTAAGGAGTATAGTTACTAAGTGGAGTATATAAGGAGTATAGTTACTAACTGCTTTCTTTCTATATTATAGTGTCACGAGAATTTAAAGTGATTTTGCAATCACTCTTGGGAGATAATTTCTTGGTTCTTAGGATAAGTTGGAAGATAAACTTTGGACAATGTATTATACTATGCCCTTTGCAATTAAATAACCCAAGATAATATGTTAACGTTTAGTGGAGATTTAAATTCCTGAGCTGATTAAAGAGAGTTAACACTATTTGGTTTTATAAATGTTATTACTCCCGGAGTTTCTAGGCACTAGGTAGTGATGAATAGCTTCTTTCCCTCGCTTATTACTTTTCAATCTTGCAGAACAGCTCAGCATTAAGTAACTAAAATTACAGTTCAAATTGAGGCCTGGGACCAGGGCAAGATGATCTTAAATTTCTGGCTGACTTCGCGCTGCATCGCTTCCCCGAAAAGTGGAGCCATTGAAAACTGTGGGTTCATGATGGAAGTGCTTTTTCAGGAAGAGAAATCTGGCTATGTGTGCAAAGGGTCTGGGGCAGAGAAGAGAGGCAGCCTCCATTCGGAGGCTCCTGTAATATCGAGGCTGAGGTCATCAGAGCCGCGTGGGAAAGGGAATGGTAAAAAATGAAAACAGAAATTGGTAGTGTGGTCTGTGGCCAACACTGGACGATGACCAGATCCAGTGAGGTTGGGTGAGTGAGGAAGAGAACTGAAAGAACAGCTTCATGTTCTCCAGAGACCTGAAGTTCTCTACAGAGGCCCCTCGACTCCTCTTACGTCCTTAGTCCTTATCGCCGACGTCCTGGGATCCGCAGGAAAGCTCAAGCTTCAGGCTGGCTCACAGGCGGAAGGACCCGCCGGGCGTACACTCCGGCCGGCCTTCTTTCCCCGCCTCTGCTATCAGGCTGTCCCTTGATTTCTACCCATCTCTTCTCACCCTTCGGAGTCCCCAGATCACCCCCCGCCCTATCCTCAGTTCTTGGCCGACACCGCCCTCTCTCCCCCACTCCCTCTCCTCCCCCTCTTGGGGCGCTGACTCGCCCGGCTGCCACGTCTCACTGATGACATCACCAGGGCCGCTCGGTCTTAGCCAATCCGCTAGGGGGAGTCCGAGCGAAGTCCTAGCCAGCGAGTCAGCGGGGCGGGGAGCAGGGAGGGGCAAGAGGGGGAGGTGAGAGAGTGGGGAATGGGGCGGGCGACAAGCTCTCAAATACGCATGCACCAGGAGCGCGGGGTTTCGCGGGAAGTTGAGTCCTGGCTGCCGCGCCGCACCGTAGGTCTTCAGCGCCCACTGGGTGTTCGAACTCTCTTTCCCGGCGTGCCGCGCGGTGAGGCCGCCCTCTGCGCTGTGTAAAGACCCCTTGGTTTAAGGCTTTCCTATTTCCTGGTTCGCCGGCGGCCATTTTGGGTGGAAGCGATAGCTGAGTGGCGGCGGCTGCTGATTGTGTTCTAAGGGGACGGAGTGGGGAAAGACGTTTGCTCTCCCGGAACAGCCTGTATCATTCCTCTCCCTCGATTACCCGTGGCGTGAAGAGTCAGGGCGGAGGCTGCAGCAGCAAGGGCGGCGGTGGCGGCGGCGGCAGCTGCAGTGACATGTCCAGCATGAATCCCGAATAGTGAGTGCAGGAGAGCACCGGTCGGCTGGGTCCGTGGGCCAGCTTGGAAAAGCTTAAGGGGGGAGAGGAGGGCTGAGGCAGGGGTGGGAGCCTCGGCTGCGGTAAGGTGAGGGTCGTAGGGCAGGAGATGCTGGCGGCCGGGAGCCGGGCCCCATTGTCTGACGGAGAAGGGGCGGCCGGGGGGAGGGGAGGGGTCGGGCCGGAGGGGTGAGCCGCCCGGGCCTGGACGGGTCAGGTTGAAAGCCTTGAGTGCCAGACCGGTGCGGAGGAGCAGTCTTTCGAGGGTGTTGGGGCGTTTGGGAGTCGGTGGTGGGGCGGTGGGAAGGGGTAGCTTCACGCGGAGGCAGTGACTTTTGAAGGAAGACTTGTTTTTAAGGGGAGAGGCTAGGGTGGGAGAGCTCTCCTAGAGGGCACTGTCAGACCCTGCGCCCGCACTCTGCGGAGCTGTCAGAATCGTCAGGGTGGAAACCAGCTTTACTTGTAAATCTTGAGCTTGTTGGCTCTATTCTTTTACCCTTCCGGCCAGGTTGCATGTAATATGGATGCGTTTCAGAACTGCGTGGGATTGGGGGGAATGAGTAGATGGTGAGAAGAGATTTTAAATTTTTAGTGTTTTTTAAGTTATTTCCTGGAGCTCTTCAAGAACTCAGGGGGCCCATTGCCTTCGTGAAAACCTGGACATTTGTGAGAATTTTTTTTTAGAGGACACTGAAGTCATTTTGTCTTCTGTAGGTCGAGAAATAACAACTAAGACTTAGGAACATTTTTCTGATATTATCAGATTAAAGGACGACTGCTGTTAAGTTGAAAGAGAAACGAATGGGCTCTATCATCTGTAGGTTTTGGGTTACCTGCTTGAATGCTCAAAGATAGGGAGTGAGGTTCCATGACGTGTCATGAAAAGTTAATGCATTTCTTTTTCTTGCTTACTCAAGAAGTCACCACAGCATATGTGACACACCTGACACCTTTCCTGGGAATTGGTGTTCACTTTCCTTGGGAAGACTTCGTGGGGGTCTCCTTAATGGCCCTTTAAAATCTCCTTCAGTTTAGTATATAAATTAATGAGTAATTGGAGATTTGATTAGTATGCTTCTTCAGTATCGGAAGGCTTTGGGGGAAAGAGGGAATACTTATTTTTTAAAGTAAAAATCGGTATTTTAAAAGCTGAGTATATTTGCTCCTTTGGTCAGTTACTGCTAAACATTTCCCCTAAAAGGTCCACCCATCAGTTTAGCTGACTGTCATGTGTGTGTCACATGGCTCTTGCAAAATGCATTCTAACTTCAAGTTTTGTAATACCGTGGTTTGATGCCGAAATGTCCCCCTTTGCACTGAACAGATGCCACTGTATTTCATTAAAATTTTATATACTTTAAGAAGTTGAGTGTTCTCGGGGTACATGGGTGGCTCAGTGGGTTGAGCCTCTGCCTTCGGCTCAGGTCATGATCCCAGGGTCCTGGGATCGAGCCCCACATCGGGCTTTCTGCTCTGCAGGTAGCCTGCTTCCTCCTCTCTCTCTCTGCCTGCCTCTCTGCCTACTTGTGATCTCTGTCAGATAAATAAAGAAAAAATCTTTAAAAAAAAAAAAAAGAAGAAGAAGAAGAAGTTGAGTGTTCTCATAGTGCCATATTTGCTATGCTGGCCGTTTTTAATTTATCAAGGACTCCGAGGACAGAGTTGGTTTTGCACGGTTAGGGAGATCAGGGAGGTCCCTAATTTGGTGGTTTTCCTGGCAGCAATAAAGTACATGGATTTGCAGACTTGTAAACCTCCTCTTTTCAGGGAGTTTCTTATATTTGCTACATATACTACTATGAATAGATCTTTAGGATTAGTTGAATAGAACCATGACAAATTAGCCTCTGAATTTGTTTCTCCTTTTGTAAAATAGGATAGTAGGAGTTGTTACTCCTATCAGGGTAGTTGTGAAATTCTAGTATAGGTAAAAGAAAACATAAGAGCACTCTAAGTGGTATACATCGTTATCACGTATGACATTCCTATAGTGCTAGGATTTAGGAATATGATCCTTACCCTCAAGGAGTTTAAAATGGGCTATAGAAAATAGATAGTTATATATGTCAGATACCAGTAGATCTAGTTTTTTCCACATGTGCAGGATAGATAGGAGCAACAAGATTTCAGAGGAGGATGGAGGATTGTGGTTGGCCAGTTGGGTTCAGGAAAAATGTATAGAAAAGAGACTTCTGAGGGAATTATTAGCAATAGGTTTAGAGAAGTAGTAGGGAAATGAGGATTTTTCAAGAGGGAGGAAGGAAGACTTGTTAATAAATGGCAGTGATAGCAGTTTTTAAGTAAAACCGTGCCAAACCATCGGTCAGATTAATGACCTTAACAGAACCAAACCCAGAAATCATTTTTATACTTGTTCTGCCATTGACTTAGCCAGTACCAGGCCTACTATATTTCTATTCTAGACTGTATTTATAAAATAGGAGTTTGGAAAAACCTTTGGAAGAGCATTACTGAAAATTATTTGGAGGAAAGGTGCTGGATATTTTATTGGAGAAGGTCACAAGGGCAACCAGCAGGCAGATTTTTAACAAGGTGACCTCAGCAGTTTTTTCATTCTGTCTTTAATGAAGTTTGTTAACCATCATAAAAGTAATTAGTGAAAAATTGGAAAATAGAGAAAAGAAGGAAAGAAATTCTTAGAGTTTTATCACCGAATACAGGTCTATTTACTTTAATACCTTGTTCTGAACTTTAAAATCTTAAATTTTTCTTAAATTGAAACTTTTAATGGGTGAGTGCCTTTCATGATTCTATGATGTGTCTTAATACCTACCATTTATAGCTATGTGTATGTTGGGTATATTATATATTATAATACATGTGTGTTACAGCACACGCTTATATGCTAATGTGAAGGGGGGATAGTATACTAGATAATGTTTAAAAGTCCAATCTGAATATTCCTTGGTTTTGGTTATCATCTACTAATTTATTCCTTTTAGAAACATTTAAAACTGCTTCATGGGTGCCACTGAATTTAGTAATGAAAATGGGTTCTTGACAAAAGAGGTTTGATTCTCTCAAAAAAAACAGGATTTTAGATTATTGGTTGACATAGGATTACTTGGAGGTAGCTTTTTTTATTGAATTTACTTTATGATCTTTAAATTATAAGCTTGTTTTGGGAGTGAGGATGATAAATACATCAGTCAAAGGTTAAATTTTAAGCTGTCCCTTTGACTACTTTCTGTGTTATTTGGCTAATAGGGAGAAAAGACAACCCTGGCTTATCTTTATAGTAGAAATTAAGGGTAATGACTGATTTGTTTGAATTTCAGGTACAAACAAAAAGAAAAAGCAACTGAAAGTGAGATCTGAATAGTGAAAAGATGGAAAAGATCAGAGCTTTCATTTTTCTGGAGATATGAAGAAAGATTTTGATTTTCTGAGCTAGGTGGTGAAGCAGGCAGTGATTATTTCAGCATACTGGTTGAGAAATGCTTAACATTATTCTCATTCCAAAAACATTTTTTCTAATCCATTAGCTTTTAGTGGATTTTTTTTAGTGTCAAGGGAATCATTTTGGCTACTTCATCTATAAGGAATGTGTTAATAAAGTATGTTTACCTATCATGGATATTCCAGTTAACTGTAATAGGAAGGACTGTAGTAGTCTACTTGGATCAACTGTAGTTCTTTAATGCAGAAAAATTTTATAGTAAATGCATTGTTTTGTTTTATTTTGTTTTTTAATATGGCTCTGGAGTGATGTTTAAGATTATGGCTCAAGATTTAGTCAGTCTTTTAAACTTTGCCCTTCTATCATAGTAGACTTCAGGAACATTTGACTTTTTTTCCCCCCAGCAGTGTGCTTTGAATTAATTTGTTTTTAAGGTAAGGATTTGTAAAAGCAGCTTAATCAGTTTTGTTGTCTGTGTGTCAGTATAATTTCATTAATAAGTATGTCATAATTGGCTGTCATAGAATTTTTATCTAGAACTTTTTTAATTAGAAAAGCATAAATCAACTAAAAGTAAGTTGCCTTTTTGTTGGTTGTCTTGATGACGTTTTGGTGGTGTTGGTAGTGGTTTGAAAAAATCCAGAAAATTTTAAAGAAGAATAACCAGTATTCTCACCATAGGGTATATGATTTCTTAATGTCTGTAGAGAATCAGCAAGTATGATTCTTTAGGTAGTGTAAGTTTCTAGGCGCTCTACAGAATCTGCAAAATGAATCTTAAAGAGTTTTGTGTGAATAGACGATCCTACAAGATCATTTGAAGATGACGGAAATTTTGCATTTAAAAATTTCTTTTTCATAATTAAGTTATAATGAGAGTTGACTTTTTTTACATATTCCAAATAAAATTTTTAATGTTTAAAAAATAATAAAGATGGAAGAGCTTCAGAATCAGATGTTCTCTTGACAGCTCTTTAATTGACTTTTGAAGAGAATTTTGCTTTATAAGTAATTTTATGTCTTAGTTCAGTCTTTTTAATTCTGGAAGCAATCAGTAATTTGTGGTCTAACATTTTGTTATATTCACATCCTTTTAGCAGTCCCTTGTGTACATGTGTTTTCTTGGCCACTTTTGACTACAAATTTAGGAGAGTTCTATTTGTAGTTGTAATAATTTCATTTTTAATTAAGAATAGATTCTTTTTGCTAATGTTATCTACTTTTGTCTCTAATATATGAAAATATTTAAAGTCTAATAAAATCCTTTTTAAAGTTTTTGAGTTTTGTTTTTGTGTTTTTTAAAGATTTTTATTTATTTATTTGACAGAGATCACAAGTAGGCCGAGAGACAGGCAGAGAGGAGGAAGCAGGCTTCCTGCTGAGCAGAGAGCCCGATGTGGGACTCCCATCACGACCTGATCGGAAAGCAGAGGCTTTAACCCACTCAGCCACCCAGGTGGCCCGAGTTTTTTTTTGTTTGTTTTTTAAAGATTTTATTTATTTATTTATTTGACAGACAGAAATCACAATCACAGAGGCAGGCAGAGAGAGAGAAGCAGGCTCCCCGCTGAGCAGAGAGCCCAATGCAGGGCTAGATCCCAGGATGCTGGGATCATGACCTGAGCGGAAGGCAGAGGCTTTAACCCACTGAGCCACCCAGGGGTCCTGAGATTTTTTTTTTTAAGATTTGCGATAAAATACTTTGTATCAAGGTGTAAATAAACAAAAAAATGGGTATAGGATGCCAGCACATGAGATATTTTAGATGTGTCACTTACAGTTTTTTGTTTTGTTTTGTTTTTTAAACCACTCTGTCTGAACTCAATTTTGGAGTTTTAGTAATAGAGTTAGGCAAAAAGCCTTTTTTTTTTTTTTAATCTTGCAGGGAGAAGGGAGTGGTCAGACTGTTCCACTGTTTTCCTGTAGAAGGTGGAGCTGATACTGCTTCTTTGATGTCTACAATAGAATTTAGGGAAGAACCCCTAGGTCTTGCTTTTCTTTGGAACTGCTCTGTGTTTCAGATTATAAAATGGTAATCGTGGGGTGATATTTGAAAAAAAAAAAAATAATAGCCTTGAGGAGCAAGAGAACAAGTGTTGGTGTGTTGACTGACTTTAATAATTAAAGAAATGAAAGAAATGGGGTACAAAGGAAAAGTAGGAAATGAAGCTTTCCTTGGTAATTTTGTGACTGGTTGGCTCAGGTGGCCAGAACACTCAGCTTTATTAAATCCAAGGTTGTGATAGGTTCTGATTAAGTTTACTCTGTTCCCTGTTTGTGGATTCCTAATTATGACAAGAAGTGTTGTATGTAAGTGCCTTTGTGCACATGTGGAAACATCATTTTTTAATAGTAGCTAGTATTTAACAAGTGCTTACTCTGTGTGCTAGCTGCTTGGCATAAGGTCTTTACACAGGGTATTTAATGCAGTCTGCCCTTCAAACTAGGGAGCTTTACAAATGAAGTTGAATGATGTAATTGAAGTTGTCCAAGAAGAGTGATGGATTCTGCTTGTCTGAATGTATTTCCTTTGAATAACAATAGTACTTAAACGGAATTATTATTTCCACTCTGCCTATAGATATTTTCCAACAACTTGATTGAGGGTGATTATTCTTTTTTAAAGCTTTTATTTTAATGCTAGTTTCTTAACAGTGTTATATTAGTTTCAGGTGTACAATATGGTAATTCAACACTTCCATACATCACCTGGTGCTCATCACAACAAATTCACTCCTTAATCCCTATCACGTATCTCACCCATTTCCCACTCCCCTCCCTTCTGGTAACCATCAGATTGTTTTCTATATTTAAGAACCCTTTCTTGATTTGTCTCTTCTTATTTTTTTTCCTTTGCTTGTTTGTTTTGTTTTTACATTCTACATATGAATGCAATCATACGGTATTTGTCTTTCTCTGATTGACTTACTTTGCTTAGCATTATACTTTGGCTCCATCCATGTTGTTGCAAATGGCAAGGTTTCATTCTTTTTTTATGGCTGAATAAAATTCCATTACATATAAATTCATATTTTATATATCTTTTGCCCATTCATCAATCGATGATCACTTGGGCTGCTTCCTTATCTTGGCTATTACAAATACTGCTATAAACATAGGGGTGCATGTATCCCTTTGAATTAGTGTTCTTGTATTCTTTGGATATATAGGGCAGTTAATCTTTTTTTTTTTTTTTAAGATTTTATTTATTTATTTGACAGACAGAGATCACAAGTAGGCAGAGAGGCAGGCAGAGAGAGAGAGAGAGGAGGAAGCAGGCTGCCTGCAGAGCAGAGAGCCCAATGTGGGGCTCAATCCTAGGACCCTGGGATCATGACCTGAGCCGAAGGCTGAGGCTTTAACCCACTGAGCCACCCAGGCGCCCCTAGGGCAGTTATTCTTAACCCATTTATGGTTATGTATTCCTAGGAGCATTTGATTAACTCTGTGAACCTGTTTCTTTATGCATACATGCTCATGCATTTTGCATAAAAGTGCAAACCTGAAAATGATTTAAAATCTGGTATTCTAAACTAATTAGTTTTAAAATGTGAGATGTGTTTGGGCACGCTTTATTTTGATGACCTGTTCTGTTCTTTTTCTTTTTTTAAAATGCTGCCTTTCTGTTTCTCATTAAGTTTTTAATACATGAGTCTTGTTTTCCAAGTTTTCCAAGAGCCTTGAAACAGAGGCATACTAACTTCACAGACCATTAGTGTTCTCATGAAGAGCAATAGGTCATCTCTTTAGTATCTTTACTACCTCAGAATGCATATGGATATAGTTAGAATAAATGCCTAACCAAGTTTAATATAGTCTTAAGCTTTTGATGGAACTTATAAAAATAGTTGAATAGCTAGGTTTACAAAAGGACATTTGAAGCAGCTTTGTGAAATACATGCTGTGGGTAGTTATTTAGTGCTCTATTTGTAGATTGGTAGCACCTGTCTTCATGAGGCGCAGTTGGTTCATCACTTATTAAAAGCTAATGAATTCTGAACTCTAAAATTTACCATGCTTTTTGAGCTGAGCTAACTTATTCTCTACTAATGCAAATGTTCTAAGTTAATTTAAACAGTAAATCACACTTTTCTTTATATTTGGTCAGGTCCTGTGTGTCAGTTCATAGATGGTTTGATTTCATTCTGATAGGTTTTTATATTTATGATTTAACTTACATTTTTATCATCTAAGTATATAAAATAAATCATTGAAGGAAAGTGGTATGATAAAAAACTCATTTGGATTTATAAACCCTAGGTTTAAGTTCAGCCTGCCACTTACCTCTGCAAGTTATTTGTGATTTTTGAGCCTGTTTCTTTATCCAAAACATGTGATTAGTACCACTTCAGTTCTGAGTCTCCAAAGTAAACTGTACAGTACTATGCAGATGTTATTTGACATGTATAATCTAATAAAGGATGTTAGAATAAATGTAAATGGCAAGTGGTTTCAGTTTTATAGCTTTTCTCACACATGATTAATCATCACACAATTGTGTCTGTTTTTGTCTAACAGTTTTTCAGTACAGATTTTTTAAAAATCTTCAGTAAATGTGTACATATATGTGTGTATACACACGCACACACAGGCACACACACTCAGAGTTAATTTAATCTTAGAAGAAAGCTTGATAAAGAAAACAGCCAGCTTTTTCTCTGTCACCAGTAAAGATTATGCTAAGGGTTGGGGGGTTTTTGTTGTGTTTTTTTTATTATGAAACATGGACTCTGCTCCCAGGTCCTTACCAATTAGTTAAGAACATGACTCATGCTCAGACAAGTATAATCAGTATCATAGCATTAGCACAGACAAAATCTTTTTTTTTTTTTTTTTAAGATTTTTTATGTATTTATTTGACAGAGAGAAATCACAAGTAGATGGAGAGGCAGGCAGAGAGAGAGAGAGAGGGAAGCAGGCTCCCCGCCAAGCAGAAAGCCCGATGCGGGACTCGATCCCAGGACCCTGAGATCACGACCTGAGCCGAAGGCAGTGGCCCAACCCACTGAGCCACCCAGGCGCCCCAGCACAGACTAAATCTTGTGATACTTTCAAAGAATATAGTGGCAAAATAGTGCAAAAGATTTAGAGAAAAGGCCTGTGATTTCTATTATTAACAGAAGGTTTGATTTAGCTGGAGGGTAACAGAGCACTGTTGAGCAGCGTGATTTTCCAGAACCCTTGGTGCTAGTAGTGGGATGTGGTCAACAATTAAGAATTTGAGTTGTTACCACCAGCCATAAATTTTATGTATGTAAATTCTTTCTCTCAGTCCCATGAAGAAATAGTGTCCTAGTTTTAGAGATGGGGAAACAGAGGCAGAGAAGAGTTAAATGGCTTGCCTAAGGGCTTTCAGAGTAAATAGCAGAATTGGAATTTTAACTCAAGGGCCTGTGATTTCACAGTCGTAGTATGTTTTTTCTGATTTAGTGTGTGTGCTTAACTCCAGGAATTTAAAATTTGAGCCAGTTAATTAAGTGACTAACATTTCTGTGGTCCGTTTGTTTTAAAATTCATGATTAGAGAGGTCTTTTTAGAAATGTTAAGGGTTTGTGAAGTACATGTTATAAGGTACATGTTATGGTCTTTGATTTTCTTCACATCTTGTGCTGGGTTGATATTTAAAGCTTCTTTAGGCTTGAAGTTAATTATTGCTTCCATTCTCAGTTTTTCTACCCTCCTGCCTGTTCTTGAATATTGACACTTGGGGCCTAAGAAGTCATGTGAGTAAAAAGCAGGTGAAGCAGAGAACTGTCTTTCTTTTGCTGGAGAGGGCACAATTGCTGCAGACCCTGTTACTCTTTTATGTGTTACTAGGCTTTGGGAGTTGTGACTGTTAGTTGCGTGATTTTTAAACTTTCGCTTTAGATTTCAGTAGTGAACTCATGATATTTTGTCAGCTATTTGAACAGAAGCTTGAATAAATAGCTTCAAAGTTTTTGTCAAAACACTTGACGGTTTTCATCAAGTTACCTTGCAGTTTGGAGAAAGGAATAATAATAATAGTAATAGCCACTTACTGTGCTCCTGTATTGTGACAAGATACTGTGCTACAGGTTTTAGAGGCATTATTCCTAAATATTTCTAATGCCTAATTCTTATTACTTCTATTCCTGACAAGAAGCTTAACTGGATGATAGAGGGTACTAATGGAATTTCTTACAGATGAGGAAATTGAGGCTCATGGTAGGGAATGAGTACCTTGCCTCAAGATCTGACAGCTAGTATGTGATGGAGTCTGGATTCAAATACAGGTCTTTCCAGCTCTAAAACCCACGCAAGCTTTGAGAGGTAGAAGAGGTGGAGGATAACACACCTCCTCCCTGGCATAGTTTTCAGCAAATATTTGTTATATAGGTTGTGAGACCATCTATCTACTTTCTTGTCCACTTGAATGACTTGGGACTTCTTTAGCACTACCAAACTTTTCTTCACTTTCTGAATTCCTGCTTCAAATTTTTAGAACACTGTTCTAAACAGAGCTAAAGTGGAACCTGGAAAAAGTGATTGTCTCTAAATATCAAAAATGTGTAACCTTTAGGAGTAGGTTATGGGGACAGTTTTTAAAGAATTGCTTGGCTATTTCCTTAAATTTGGAGGAATGGCTCTTGTACTCTCAGATTCTTGATAATTGATTATTTTGACTGTTTATTTTGACTAATAGACTGCTTTTGTCCATAGCTGGAGGTTTATTTTACTTAGTGTAACCCTCAAAGTAATTAATATGTGCTTTATAAAATTCAAACAATGTAGAAACATGTGAAGGAATGAAAAGTTCTTACCTCTTTTCTCCAGCCTGATGGTCAGTTTTGAATTCTTTTCTGTGGAGCATACTTAAAATGAGTGAGGAAGAAAAGTGGATGTTAGTCACAATTAACTGCAGCCCAAAATTTTAATTAATCATTCTATACCCCAAAGTCTAATAGTGTATAGTTTAATAGTGAATTAAAATTTGGCCACTGTGTCATGATATCATAGTCATAATTTTGTTTTAGTTTTTATTTATTTGTTGACAGAATGTCAGCGAGAAGGGGAACACAAGCAGGGGGAGTGGAAGAGGGAGAACTGCGGGAAGCTTAATGTGGGGCTGGATCCCAGGACTCTGGGACCATGACCTGAGCTGAAGTCTGACGCTTAACCATTGAGCCACACAGGCGCCCTGTTTTAAATTTTATATGTGAGCTTAGTTTTAGGCTATTCTCAAGTATGATATTTATAAAAAGGTAAAAATAACATTCCCATCATGCAAGTGAATTTGCAGATAAAAAACAAATTTACTTTCCACTGAACTTTTGAAAATAGTAGGCCTTTTCTAAGGTATATTTATAATGTAGGTGATGTTATGAATTTTGTATTTTGGGGGTACTGCGTGGATAAAAACAACTTTGTTATAGTCCTCCACTGTTTTACTTTTGTCTTTTCTTCCTTCCAAAGGTTGGGGTGATGAAAGTTTGTTAGTGTCAGTCAACTTTCCTTTATAAAATATTCACTGACATGTGAACTGTATCTGATAAATTTTATTTCATAAAAGAAGAAAAAAATGTTTTTCATTTAACCCAAAAAGTTGATTTCTTATACTTGTGACTGTATTGGGTATGTGCCAGTCCTATCGGCTTATAACCTCAATCCTACTCTCTACCTACTTAGAAATCATTTCTGTTACGACAGTTATACACTGAACAAATTTGCAAAGGTGTGAAGTCTTTGAAAAACCCTCTAATTTACACTTTTTCCTCCTCAACATTTTTTTTGTTAGAAGAGTAATAAGAGCTTACTGCAGACTTTGAAAAAAGTATAAAGAAAATATCAATTGTAATCCTAACATTTGGAAGTATCCATTCCCCCCATATTTTTATGTATGTGAAAATTTAAAAAAAATAAACATGTGAAATGAGTTATACTAAATAAAATGTAATTGTTTCACATCAGAGTGTTTCACATAAACAGTCTTTTTAGAGATTTTAGAATTTCCAGTAGCATTTTATTTTACGTTATTTTTTTTTAAGATTTTATTTATTTATTTGCCAGAGAGAGAGAGAGCACAAGCAAGCAGAGCAGCAGGCAGAGGGAGAAAGAGATGCAGGCTCTCCACTGAGCAGGGAGCCCGATGCGGGCATCAGTCCCAGGACCCTGGTATGGTGACCTGAGCTGAAGGCAGCCGCTTAACCAACGGAACCACCCAGGTGCCCCACCAGTAGCATTTTAGATTCAGACATAAGATACTCTCTCAGTAGCGTCTTTTTTAAAGGTACAGAAAATTTTCTGTTAGTGCTTGCATGCAAAAATGATAGTATCAAGATTATGTCCAAATCTTAAATAATGGAAATAAAGAATCTCCAATATTACTAAAATAGACCATGGATTGAATTACAGGAGAAACTGATAGCAAAAAATTTTTCACTTGGTTTATTTTTGCCCCACAATCCAGTTGTTAAAGGCTGTTAATTTCCCCAAATCTACCCCTTTCTGTCTAACCTTAATCTATGTTAGTCTTACCGTAACTTTCTTAGCTTTCTCACTAATCGTTTCCTCTTTAAATTAAAAGTATTATCTGCTTGTGTTGTTCCAGGTTCAAGCAGCTTATAAGAGTTTTCCCTGAAAAAAATTCTTGTTCCTCAAAAGCAGCTGTTAAGATTTTATTTTATCGATTATAGCAGATACATGATTTGTTGATTTAACTCGAGAAAACACAAAATATATGTCTCTTTAAAAAATATCAGGAGCTAACTTTTCAAAGAGCTTTTTGTTTTGTACCCATTTAACTAATGTCCTCATACATTGTTTTTTTTAAAACCTTTTTATTTTGAAATAAATTTAGATTTATAGAAGAGTTGTAAAAATAGTACAGAGAATTCCTGTATACCCTTCACCTAGCTTCCTCTAATATTAACATCTTTCATACCAAGGTACATTTATCAAAATTAAGAAATTAACATTGGTACATTATTAACTAAACTATAGACTTTTATTACAGTTTCTTCAGTTTTTTTTTTAATGTCCATTTTCTTTTGCAGAATCTAGTCCAGGATGCCATATTGTATTTAGTTGTCCTATGTATTAGCGTCCATCAGTCTGTGAGTTTCTCAGTCTGTTTTTCATGGTCTTGACACTTCTGAAGAGTACTTTTAGGTATTTTGTAGAATGTCCTTCAATTTGGATTTGTCTGATGTTTTCTTATAATTGAACTGGGGTTATGGACTTTGGGAAAGATATTGTAGAGGTGAAGCACTCTACTCACTACATCATATCAGAGCATACATGATATCAGGATGACTTATTCTTGGTGATACTCACCTTAATCACTTAGTTAAGTGGTGTCTGTCAGGTTTCTCCATTGTAAAGTTACTGTATTTCCCTTTCCGTATGCTTAGAAAGCAGTCATTAAGTGCCCACACTCAACAAAATGGAATTAAGTCCAGTTCAAAGAATTGGTGGACATACATTAAAGCCACCACTGCAGTAAGTGAGGCTTGGATATTTACATGAGGCCATGTAAATATCCTGTTTTTCCTTAAAGTTTCATTCACAACTTTTAGCATTCACCAGTGGATTTTGCCTTCAGTGGTTCTTACTGTGGTGATTTATTGATACACGTTTCTACTTCTCTGATTCCTTCTATACATGTTATGTCTCTTCTCCCATTTATTTATTTAATAATTGATAGCAGTATGAATTCATGGATGTTTATTTTGTTCTTTGGCTTATAACCCAGTACATGGTTGTTTATTTTGTGGCTCTAGTTATTCTGCCTTGACCAGTGATAGAACTTTCATGTTGGCTTCTGTGTCCTTTTGACATGCCATGTCCCCATCTATTTTTTTCACCTAGTTTTATCTGAAATGTTTATCAGTGATAGCTGTAGATCTTCCTTAGTTATATTTCACAATGAAAGAGAAAGATTAAAAATGCAAAATTAAAATGCTCTCTGATCTGTTAGCATGTGCTTTGTAAAAGGCACAATGCTTGATTTTGGATACACAGAATAAGTCAGTTTATCTTCACACTCATAGACAGATATGGCAGACATGAGAGTGGGGAAAAGTGGATTCCAGAATACTGAGGGGGAGAAAATACTCACTGTCATAGTGAATTAGACATGAAAAAGACTAGAGGAGGTGGCGCCTGGGTGGCTCAGTGGGTTAAGCCTCTGCCTTTGACTCAGGTCATGATCTCAGGGTCCCAGGATCGAGCCCCGTATTGGGCTCTCTGCTCAGCGGGGAGCCTGCTTCCTCCTCTCTCTCTCTGCCTGCCTCGCTGCCTACTTGCGATTTCTCTGTCAAATAAATAAATAAAATCTTAAAAAAAAAAAAAGATTCAAAGTTCTCATTTGAGAACAGTGAGTAGGATTTACTAGAAAATCTAGAAGAGTGTTACTAAAATTGTGACTATAGATTTCTAAACTGGAATAATCAGTTTTTTCATTTAGGTCAAATTATATTGTAGACTAATCCAAGATCTTGGGGAATAGAGGAAGAATACATTCAGAGTCTCACCATTTGCTAAATTATTCTTGACTCTATACCAGAATTCTCACCTGATGCTCTCTGTTTTTAGATTGGCGTATTTTTTTCAATATTTTTACTGTGTTATTTTATAAATTATTGTTAGAGAATATTAGTAAGCAGTCTCAAATTTCTGAATTGTCTTGAACATTCAGAATATTAATAATTTAGAAATAAGGTACTACAGTAGTTAGGTAATTGTATTTTATTACCATTTTTTTGGTGGTGGGTAATTTTAAATGTCCCAGTACAAGTTACATGCTGTTGATCACAGTCTCCAGGTATGTTTATTCAACAAGAGGAAGAAGTCTGTGAGATTGATTTTGTTTCCCATTCTCCTTCATGTCTCTTATGTTAGTAAAGCTGATTGTTTGGGAGAGAACAAAGTAGTCTTAGCAATAATTATTTCATTGCAAAGAAGAGGGAGCAACTGTTCATATTATTTATAATAGCCGTGAACCTTAAATTATCAGAAATTTACAAATTAAATATTTCATAATAACATTACTAAAGTTAAAAAGAAGTGATAATTGAAAAAGTTGATTTTTAGAAAATTGACTATTAATTTCATTTAACCATAATGTAATTTGTAACACACTTACTAGGAAGCATTCCTGTTTTTGTTTCTCAGCCGTATGGTTACTCTGAAAAAAGAAGTTGATCTTTAAGGTAATGAATGACACCTCAGACACATTTGTGGCCCAGTGCTGTCCTTTATTGTAATGGGTTACAGTACGGCCAGTTCAGGGAGTGTTTTCTGGATGTCTGGCACAGTGCTCTGGGAGATTGGTTAATTCAGGGCATTAGTTGTTTCTAAATTTCTGTTTAAAATGAAGTAACTCTAGTAGTATTAATGGTGAGATTAGTCTTGCTAATGTGAAATGTTATTTGTTAACATGTACCGTGTACTCATTGCCAGTGTTCAGTGTTCATCATTCTTAAGAATTTATTTAGTCTAAGGAGCGTGTGAATAGTACTAAAGTCAGCAGCTTTATTGGCTAATAAAAGTTGTTTGGTATTAGGTATTTATTAAGGGTAAATTTTATAATTATTATCCGCTTCCCCTCCTTTTTTCTTTAGGATCTCAAACTGGAAAGGATGTTAGTTATTTAGTTCATCCTGTGCTTCACTCCCCTTCCTAATGACTTGTTTAAAAGCGTCTTACTTCCTTCTGTGACTTACTTTGTTGCTGACAAGGGCACTTTGGATTTTTTTTAAATTTTTTTTTTCAGATATAATTAGGAACAATAAGTGTATTAAAATAACTTGGTAACCCTAAAAATTTAAGTAATATGTATCTCTGTGTAAACTTAGGTAGCAGTTGATGAATATCCACAGAGATAGTCACTGCTGAAAGTTTTATATCTTGCTTACATTTAAATAATGATAATTGTCATCTAAATTTAAATTGTGAGTGATATTTAGGTTTTATCGGAAGTTAAAGTACCTTTTCTTTCTTTTAATGATAAAGGACAAAACTGAAAATCATGAATAGGTTTCCTTTAAAAATGTGTAAATTCTGGGGCTTTGGGTCCTTTTGAAATTACTTTAAAGAATACATAGCAGTGGTCCAAGTTGAAAAGGATCTCTGAGGGACTCCTTGGGAGGCTGTGGGCAGTAAGTTGTCTTCAGGTCCAGGAAGCAGTCCTTCTCCTGGAAGGAATCCCTGGGGCTGGTTTTTGAGTTAGGCCTGGCAAGTTAATGTACATAAATAGAGCCTAGTTTTCAGAAGAAAGCTTTAATACAAACTTAGAAAGTTGGTAAAGTTGTATGTTGATGTAAACAGCATTTGATTTTACCACATCTCAAGTCTAAAATATTTTTAATACAGGTTTTCAGAAGTTAAATGATCATTTTTTTCTTCTTCTTTTTTTTTTAATGGGGAAAATTCCAGGTACATGTTAGGAAAGGATCATTAAAAGCCCCTACATTGGAGGATTACCATGAAATAATGATCTGGCCTTGGAATTTGAGAGATTTATGTTTCATTGACAAGAACAATGGAAAGTTAACTCCCTATATATACTGCAGAGGAGTGGAATTTATCTAGCATAAGTCTCTTGGGCTCTCCAGGCATATGCATTACTTATATTTTCTCTCATTCTTTCCTTGGAAGTAGAAGTTCATTGATCTCAAGAGATCATGGGTGGCATTGCTTATCTTACTTTTGCAAAAAATTCTGTCATGTTCAGTGATTCATGAAAAGGGCTTCTGAAGCCATTCATGGGCCTTTTAGAGGTCCTCAAGTGATCTGTTACTGGCCATATTTTGTAGAACTTACAATGCAGTATGCTTTTTATTAATGTGATCTTCTTTTTCTTTTTGCAGTGATTATTTATTCAAGTTACTTCTGATTGGCGACTCTGGGGTTGGAAAGTCTTGCCTCCTTCTTAGGTTTGCAGTAAGTTGAAATTGAAATGCCTTTAAAGAAATTAATGCTGTGTGTGTTTTCTAGGTAGAGGATCAAACCATTTTATTCAGAATTAAATAGTTCTTCCAGAATTTATGTATTTAAAAGCCTCCAAGTGTACATTCCCAATATCTTGGACTCTGAAGTAGAAGAAATGCTGTTGCTTTTAAAAAGTTCAAAGCATGATTATAAAGTTACAATGTCTGATACTCTTGGTAGAGTTCAGTTAGTTGCCCTGTATTTAAGTGACTGGATGAAGAATGAACCGTCAAGTAAAATTTTAGTAGAATAGAAGAAAAAGCAGGGCGTGGTACAGACTTTTTTTTTCTCCTGACAGTGGCGTAGTGTTTTATATGCTACACTTTACAAACAGGTGTATAACTTTAAACCTACTGAATAGACTCCACAGCTGCCTTCAAAGCTGCCTTCAAATTTAGCCTGTTTTCCTTCTCACTGTCTAGGTCTTTGGTTCTCAGAGTATGGACCCTGGGGGATAATCAAGACTTTCTCAGAGGGTCTGAGAGATTAAAGCTTTTATCTTAATAATACTAAACCATTAGCATTTACTGAGTACTTACTTAGTACTAAGACAAAGACGTTTGCCTCTGTCACTGTTGATATCTGCTCTGATGCTGCAGATGCAGTGGTGGGTAAAACTGCTAGTGTCTCAGCACCATGGTAAGGCAGTGCTAAGTGCTGAACTGTAACGCGTAGGCACTGTACTTCCCTGTATTTATTCATGGGGCGGGCGGGTGTTTTCACCTCAAGAGTTACTGATGAGAACAGTAAGAACGATTAATTTTTAAACATCTTGATCCTTGAGTGTTCTTTTTAACATGTTCTGTGTGAAAAAAATGAGGAGTGCATATAAAGCACTTGTACTGCACACTGAAGTATGTTGATTGCCTTGAGGAAAGTAAAAGCACTTACATAGTTGAGTGAGCCGAACTAGCTGCTTTTTCCATTTTTTAAATTTGTTCCTTTTTTGTTTTATTTGAAAGAACAATTGACAAACTGTAGTTATGTAGAATTTGGTGGCATTGGGCAGATATTTTCTCAAATGAACTGAGACTCATTTCAAGAAAAAAATCTGATAGCATTTGCTGCCTGTAATAAAATTGAAGCTTTCAAGGGAAGATTACAAGTTTTCTAAACTTAAAATTCACCCCTGTGAGCTTGATAGCATGTCAGATACTTACTGTGACTTTTCTGATGAGTGACCATATTAATGAATATCATTAAAAATATACATAATTCTGGGGTGCCTGGGTGGCTCAGTGGGTTAAACCTCTGCCTTTGGCTCACGGTCCTGGGATCAAGCCCCCCATTGGGGTGTCTGCTCAGCAGGGGGCCTCCCCACCACCACCCACTTGTGATCTATCAAATAAATAAAATCTTTTAAAAAAATAAAATTAAAAATACCTAATTTTTTTTTAGATTTTACTTATTTATTTGACAGAGAGCACAAGCAGGGAGAGCAGCAGAGGGAGAGGGAGAAGCAGGCTGATGCAGCTTTGATCCCATGACCCGGGGATTATGACCTGAGTCGAAGGCAGTTACTTAACTGGCTGAGCCACCCAGGCCCCCCTAAAAATATATATAATTGTATTATATGTAACAGCTAGTGAAACCAAGGAACTACTAGAATAAAACATAGGCGGCTCATAATCTTGTGCGAAAATACTTTCTAACATGGAAACATCAGGAAAGGATTGTTAAATTTGCATTTAAATAAACGTCAAGCACATGCAAAGGTAGAAAACATGATACTAACAAAAAATATATATATGAGGAAGGGATGACATTCTCAATATATAAAGCACACTTACATACTAAATAAGAAAAGGATGTTTGTCCTGATGGAAATACGGGCAAATACATGAACGGGCAACTCACCAAAGAAAAAATACACGTTGACAGTAAATACGAAAAGCATAGTTTTATTTATAATTAAAGGACTTTAAAACTAGGCAGTACTTAATTTTTATTAAGTTAGCAAATATTAAAATCAGGAATCATCCCTGTATTAGATCATACCCAATGCTGGGTATGTGGGAAGAATCTGGAGTCTCTTGATGAAAATGGTTATAGCCTGAGGTATCTGTATGTTAAAGAAAATCCTCTTTGGGATGCTTATTGATCTAAGTCCCACATTTTCAGTATTGCCTACCTACACACAGAATTGCCTGGGAAGCATTTAAAAAGTACTGATTCCCCGGTCCGTAGAATAGAGATGAGCTGCACGAAGTATAATAAAGAAATATATAAGCTATGAGAGCACAGAAATATATAAGCTACAAGAGCTATGAGAGCACTGTTGGCCAGGGAGTTAAAGAATGTTTGGACAGTCGGTATTTCCTGAGCTCAAAATCCAAGAATAAATAAAAATTATGACCCAGGCGCTGGGGATTAGGAGGTATGCATAAAGAAATGTTGAAAATTTGGACAGAAGGAAGAGAATGTGCAGTGGCTCAGAGGCAGGCAAGTAAGGCAGATTTTAGGCACGTAAATAAGAATTCTAACAAAGCATTAATAGTATTTACAGCAAAATACATGTCATGTGGGAGTGCTAAGTGAATATTTATTGTACTCACTTGGTTCTTCGTTCACTTTCTGTTGTACCTGATACTTATTAGGCACTCATTTAGAAAGAAGTAAGTTTTAAAAAATGAATACCTAGTATTTGTGATCAGCATTTTGTCAGATTTCATCAATGCTTTAAAAAGATCCTTTTACCCAGTGATTTTTGCATGTGTATAAATGTGAATATATGAGGAAGTCAGCATGGCTACCTCTAGCCACTTGGAACTCTCTGACACATTTTACAGTTTTTCTTTTCTTTAATTCTTTCTTTTTTTTTTTTTTTTTAAGATTTTATTTATTTGACAGGGAGAGATCACAAGTAGGCAAAGAGAGAGGGGGAAGCAGGCTGCCTGCTGAGCAGACAGCCTGGTGGCGCTCCATTCCGGGACCCTGAGATCATGACCTGAGCTGAAGACAGAGGTTTAACCCACTGAGCCACCCAGGAGCCCCACATTTTACAGTTTCTCTTAAGAGATCTGTTTTGTTTTAATTCCATGGACACATTACATTCAACATTATGGAGACTTGCCCACACTGTTTTCATTTCTTCCCTTACTCTTTTTTGGAGTGTTTTAATGCGAATTCCAAATATGTCATTTCACTCCTTTATACTTCTCACAATGCATTTCTAAAAATTGGACATTTTGAGGGTGCCTGGCTGGCTCACTTAGGGAGTATGTAACCTTTGATCTTGGGGCTGTGAGTTCAAGGCCCACGCTGCTTTGATTACTTAAAATCTTTTTAAAAATGAATAAAAACTGGATATTTTCTTATAACAATGTCATTGTCAGCTTACAAAATAAATTTTGCTGATTGTCTCAAAAGTGTGGTATCACAGATGCTTTGAATCAGGATTCAAACATGGTATATACATCCCATTTGGTTGTTTGCTGCTCAGTTTCTTAGAGTTTTTCCAACCCCCTTTTTTATTTATGTATTTTTCATGTCTTTTACTTTTGGCAGAACCTGTGCAGTTCCTTATATAGATTATCCAGCATTTTAGATTTGTCACTTTGCTTCTTTGTGGTGACTTTAAACTTGTTCCATTATCTCTCCTGTTAGTGTAGTTGGAAGCCCCAGAACTGTGCCATTCTTATGGTAGCTACTAGCCCTGTGGCTTTTTACATTTAAATTAATTAATTAATTAATTAAATTTGAATAGAATTTAAAATTCGGTTCCTTATTCTCACTAGCTAGTGGTTACTATATTGACTAGTACAGTTTATAAAACCTTTTCATCATCAGAGTTCTGTTTGATAGGGCTGCTCTTAATAGATTTAGGCCCATTTTTGTTGGCAGAGTACCTGCTAAATGTTGCTTTGTGCTGGCTAAGATTATTCAGTGGGTTTAGGTGGTGATAGCCTGATCTCTCCATTCACGTATCTTTTCACAAACATTTTCACTTTTTTTTTTTTTAAGATTTTATTTATTTGTCAGAGAGAGAGGGCACAAGCAGGGAGAGTGGCAGGCAGAGGAAAGAGGAAGAGCCAGGCTCCCCACCAAGCAAGGAGCCTGATATGGTACTTGAACCCAGGACTCTGGGATCATGACCTGAGCCAAAGGCAAATGCTTAACTGACTAAGCCACCCAGGCACCCAGGCATCCCACATTTTCACTTTAAAGAAAAAAGTTTTGTTTCCATTCTGAATGTCATAACAGATGACTTGAGGAAAACAGGTATAATTTTAAAAGTTTATTTATTATTGGGTTAAACATTGTTCACACAAAAACTTGTGCACAAATGTTCATAGCAGTATTTCTCATAGTAGCCAAAAAGTGGAAACAACCCAAATGTCCATCAGCTGATGGATAACAAAATGTTATTCAGCCATAAAAAGGAAGAAGGTACTGGTACATGCTGTAACATGAATGAGCCTTGAAAACTTCAGCTGAGTGAAAGAAGCCACACACAAGAGACCACATCCATTCACAGGAAATGCCCAGAATATGCAAAGCCACAGGGACAAAAATTACATCAGTAGTGGTTTCTGGGGTCAAAGGGGAGATGAGGAAATGGAGAGTGACTGCTACCAGGAACAGGGTTTGCTTTCAGGGTGATAACAACATTCTGCAGTTAAATTTATGGTGATGATTATACAACTTTGGGAATATACTAAAACCTACTGAGTTGTACACTTTAAATTGAATTTTATGGTATGTGTATTATATCTCAATTTTTATTGATCAATTTTATTATATGTCATAGCTAGGAAGTAAAATTGACTTCTTAAAAAAACCGGAAGAGAATGACGTGAGCATTTCTTTGTGGTGAATATATTGGATGGAGGGTCAGGGGAGCAAGAATTTTGCTGATTAGCAACTAGAAAAGTCATTTGTAATCATTGAAAATATAAAACCTTTTTTGATATGATGTATGTAAAGAATTTGCCTAGAGATGTTTGGTAAAATTAAAGAATAGCTATTGAGAAAATCTTAAGAAACTGCTATTATATAGTGTATTGTAATCAGAACATGAACTGAGTACTGGAGTGGGATGAAGTAGCTGTTCTCAACATGTTATGGCTTATAAACTTTATCATACTTTGTAGATATAAGTTGACATATTTTCTTATTTCCTCTATTGAACCTTAATTTTATTTGTTGACTTTTTTTCTTTTCAGGATGATACATATACAGAAAGCTACATCAGCACAATTGGTGTGGATTTCAAAATAAGAACTATAGAGTTAGATGGGAAAACAATCAAGCTTCAAATAGTAAGTCATTTTAAAACTAGAATTTGTTTCGGGAAATCATTTTGGTAAATTTAAAATGTATTACTTGTCACTTTTTAACATGCTAAAATTTAAAGGATCTTAATCACGCACTTGTGATAGAATGGTAGAATAAGAATTGTTTAGATTAAAAATGACTTCTCTAGTTGAATTTTATGTTCATAAAGTAAAGAAATACATGTTGTAAGTTATACTTGGTCCTAGTTTTTTCTTGTGCTTTTATCAGTGTGGGGAGGGGGGATCCTCAGTTGAAGTTTACCTTGTCTTAATAGTCAAAGTAAATTGAGCTTTTCCTGATGTCTTTTACTGGAACAGTAAAGAAACCTTAGGAAAGGGTTTTCATATGTGGCTAGTTGGAGAGTTTTATTTAGTTCTTTTGTATTTATTAGATTGTGTGTACCAACTCTGTAGAAACAAGAATTATTGGAAAGGAATTTAGCTTTTTAACATTTATGTTAGTGTTTGTTCAGAAATAGTTTTACAGCTTAGAAAACTAATGCCAGGAGATTTAATGACTTGCCCGTAGTTACTGGTAGAACCAAGTGACTTACAGCTTGCTTTCCTCAGTATTTTGTTTCTGTGCCATCCTAGCCCCCTTATTCCTTCAATCCCCAACCCTGAATTAAAAACAGGCAATGGTAGTTGTTCAGTTGTATCACCTTTATATAGGGTTTGGGCATTACAACTGTGGACATATCATTGGTCTTCAAAAACATTAATTTCTGGGTCTCTTTTGGTATTGACTCTTTGTACAAGGTGATAGGGAACCACTGACTGCCAAAAGGAGTTCTGGATTTGGAGTCAGAAAACTTGAATATATTATCCTTACTCTGGTATATATTGTCAAAGAGTCATGTGTTGTTTAACTTAGTTCAGCCTTTTTCTTGGAACTCCATTTCTTATCTCTAAAAGGACCATGATGATACTTGATTTACTAACTTACAAGGTAGTTGTGAGAACCAAATCCAGTAGCTCGTGTCTGTGGATACAGTAATGTGTGTGAAAGCCTGTTGTGAACTTCTGGGCATTACATAAATGTTACTGGTTATGTGACATACCCAAATAAATGGATGTTTGACAGTTTGCTTTTTTAGTCGCTCCCTTTTTTCATCTGCCTTTGGTAAGAAAAAAGAAGGTACATTACAAAAGAACTGGATTTTGATAAAAGGAGCATACTTAATACTACAAATTAGGACTTGCAAGGATATGGTTATCAGAGATAGCTTACTCTAAACCAGTGAACAGATAACCTTCCATATTGATTTTTCCCATTTTATGTAGAGTGCCAGCTTTATACTTGGTACCACAAAGAATATTGCAAAAAAAGGTGTACCCAGCTGTCTAACTTACTGATGTGAAATGATTATACTATGTGTGTCATTGAGCTCATAAGGGGTTCGAGTGTATATTTGTGAAACATCCATTTATTGTTCCTTTCCTGTGGCTGGAAGGCATCTTACAGGTCAGTTGCTCAGTCTTCCTTTCATCTTCAGTAGGAATTTCCTTTTCCTATCTGGTGCCTTTTTTTTTTAATACTTCTGGTAAGTTCACCATTTTTCAAAGCAGCTGGTTTCGTTTATAAATAACTTCTGATTGTTAATTCTTTATATTGAGCTGAATCCAGTTTCCTTTAATTTCTCATTCCTCTGCCTTTTGGAGCCACCTAAAACATGATTAATTCATTTTCTATTGGCAGCCTGCCCTTTAGGTTGTCTTATCACAGACTTCTTTTTTTTTTTTTTTTAAGATTTTATTTATTTATTTGACAGAGATTACAAGTAGGCAGAGAGGCAGGCAGAGAGAGAGAGGAGGAAGCAGACTCCCTGCTGAGCAGAGAGCCCGATGCGGGACTCGATCCCATGACCCTGAGATCATGACCCGAGCCGAAGGCAGCGGCTTAACCCACTGAGCCACCCAGGCGCCCTTATCACAGACTTCTACCTCTAAAGTCAGTCATTGCTTCCAGAACTTTTTACAATTTGGGTCACTCTTGCACATTATAGGAGTGCCTTTTATTAAAATGTAATTCCTAAAATCAAATATGAGATAGAGTCCAGCCAGTGTGAATACATGGGATAAATTTTCTCTTGATTTGGACTTTGAATTTTTTTCTCCCCTGCATTTCAGGATTCATGCCCTTTTCTCGTAATTAATCCATTCAAAGGTAGATGCAAAATTACAGACATGAAGGAAAACAGCCCCATACGAAGAGATGCCATTTCAGTGGGAGAGACGTGGAAAAATCAGTTACCCTGTGATTACAAGGGTTAATGAGAATTAGATACCAAGTGACCAGTTGGAGAGGAAAGTACTGTTAGGATAAGAAGTCACAGGAATTTTCAGAGTGGCAAGGAGACAATTATTTACGTTAGTGTTTGTTCAGGAATAGTGTCTTCCTTTCTTGTCTAACTTTGCTATCTTTGTGAAAGGGGTCAAGGGGTGGAGAAGGGAACTAGTATTTTTTTATGGAGCAGCTTCTGTAATCAGGCTAGGCATTTTACAAACATTAGTTCATTTAAACCCCTTTAGCAGTTCTGTAAGGTGAGTGATACCTAGGATCTGTAGTTAAGTCAGGTTGCCTTGACTCCAAAGCTTATGCTTCTCCATGGATATCCTGAAAGAATTTGATACTCCTCACTTAGAAACTGTATGTGTAAATAGTCTTCTGTGCTCTCAAGCTTAGCACTTTGGACAGTAAAGGTAATGAAGCTGTGGTGACTTGTTTGCTTTAGATTAACAGTTAACATTTTACCTTATCTGCTTCATCCTTTTTTTTCCTGGAGCATGCTGAATTACAGACATTAAATTTACTCCAAAAATACTTGACTGTGCATCTCTATTTTACTGTGTAACGCCATTTTCACATCTAAAAAAATTGACACTAATGCCATAATATCCAGTCTGTATTCAGATTTTCCCCAAATTGCAACTTGTTTTTAATACCCCTATGTGGGCTGGGTCTTAAAAAAAAAAAAAAAGGAAGTGGTTTCACTGAGTGTTCTGAACCTTTAGTTTTGCCATTTAAGATGTTAGGGGGGGATCAGTTGTCAAGTTGATGGATATATTCCAAAACTTTACAATTCCTCCCTTTAAAGGCTTTGGGGTTCCTTGCTGGCTGGGTTAATGGACTGTTGATCTCATGGTTGTGAGTTTGAGCCACATGTTAGATGTGGAGATCGCTTAAAAATAAAATATTTAATTTTTTTAAAAGGGGGCTGTTGCTTTTTAATCTCCATTTGTCTTAGGCATCAAGTCCATTTTTTAAAATGGTAACCATTAAGTAACCATTGTGCTATTACCCCATCGGTATTATCTTCAACCAATTTCTTTTAGTGGGGTAGTTAGCTATTCTAATTGCACAAATAGTCATTGACTAGGGGCACCTGGATGGCTCAGGGGTTAAAGCCTCTGCCTTCTGCTCAGGTCCTGAACCTGGGGTCCTGGGATTGATCCCCACTTCCAGGCTCTCTGCTCAGTGGGGGGCCTGCTCTCCCCTCCCCCCCCACTGCCTGTCTGACTACTTGTGATCTCTATCAAATAAATAAATAAAATCTTAAAAAAAAAGAAGTCATTGACTAGGAGTAATTCAAACAAAATTCTCATTGCTGTCCTTAAAACCAAGGCTTTTAAAATTTAACAGTTGAGTTTACCTCTTGATGTTTTAAACAATTAGTTTTTTAAACCCAGAATTTTAACATAACATAAGCATTTGTTTTCATTGCTTGAGCCTATATGGTTGAAGTGTGGTAAATGGATCTTAAAACGAGTTTTATTAAGATATGGAATCATCTTACATTGTTTTTCCTAGCACTGAGATAGTATCTTACTGAGATAAAGTGCTATCTTGACTAGTAGTTATCCGGAAGTAGGTCCTTTCAGTGCATGTTCTAACAAGTGATTCTCTTATTTGTGAAAGGATACAGTGTTAATGGGGTGTGAGGCCAGCAGCTTTCCTAATTGAGTCAACCTGTCTCTGCATTCACTGAATGCCTTGCACAGTGCTAAGGGTTATAGGGAATATGAAAAGTATGATACAGTTTTTGAATAAGTTTACTGGGAGCAAGCTAAATTAAATGCATTACCTTCTTTTCCGAATCTTCAGGTATTTGGCATGCAGTTTAGGTGTGTATTGAGGGTTAATGTTTCCATGTTAAATCTTGATAATCTCTAAAACTATGTAAATTTTAAACTCTCCTCCCTCTTCCTGCCCTTTCCCCCAACTCTTATTTAATGTAATTGTTTGGATTTCTTGATTATTTTGTTAACAGTGGGACACAGCAGGCCAAGAAAGATTTCGAACAATCACATCCAGCTATTACAGAGGAGCCCATGGCATCATAGTTGTGTATGATGTGACAGATCAGGTAAGTTCCAGGAGGAAACTGTACTGCTGTGACAAAGTAGGAAGTTCCTACTTAATAAATTTCAGATTCTTTCACTTTGTACATATGGCATCAGTGTTATTTACATGGCACAATACTTTGTCTACTCCCAAATATAAAGGAGTCACATTGGAAAACATTTAAAGCAGTACTCTTTTTAAAACAGGTACATTGGTATTTTTCTTCCCTCCATTATTTGAGTATCTAATAAATTGGCCAACCAAAATTTTATTTTTTCCCTTATTTTTTCATTTGGTAAATAGGAAATTTAGTGATTGGTTTTATGTTTGCTTTCAAGGGACTCTCCTTATATTTATTACCAACTGACTTTTTGATCATTTTGGCAAGAGTTTGTAGGGAGCTGTGGATTGTTCAGTGTATACTGTGTCCTTGGTGCAGAGTATTAGCAGGAATTTGTTAGTAATTAAACCTCTTAGTTCCCAAAAGTGAGATTAGAGGTCTTTGCCTATGGAGGATATGATTCAGAAATGGGATGAGCTGGAGGAAGATTTTTTTTTTTTTTTTTTTTAAGATTTTATTTGACAGAGACACAACGAGAGAGGGAACACAAGCAGGGGGAGCGGGAGAGGGAGAAGCATTCTTCCTGCTGAGCAGAGTCTGATGTGGGGCTCGAACCCAGGACCCTGGGATCATGACCCGAGCTGGAGGCAGACGCTTAATGACTGAGCCACCCAGGCACCCTGGAGGAAGATTTTTAAGAGGACAATGAGGGGGCACCTGGGTGGCTGTCTATTGAGCAGCCGACTCTTGATTTCAGGTCATGATCTTGGGGTTCTGGGATCAAGCCCTAAATGGAGCTCCATGTTCAGCAGGGAGTCTGTCCTCCCATCCCTCCTCCTGTGCCGCCTCCTGCATGAGCCCTCCTCCCACGTGAGCATGCTCTAAAATAATCTTTAAAAGAAAAAAAAACGAGTATTTAAGTTTAGCTGTTGAAATAATGTAGGGGGTATAGAGATAGTGTAAAGATGGGGGTCCAGGGGCCACGAGTGTTCTTTTGATCAGAAAGAAAATTTCAGGGTCCTTTTTTTCTATCAAAGAATGAAGATAAACTTTGAATATTAGAATTTATTTTTCTTGCGGCAAATGTTAAATTTTACCTCAACTGTGAAGTAGCTAATTAGGAGATAACTAGAATCATAGACTTTGGTCAGTGCCACTAGAAGTATTGGACAAGGGACACCTGGGTGGCTCAGTGGGTTAAGCCTCTGCCTTCGGCTCAGGTCATGATCTCAGGGTCCTGGGATCGAGTCCCACATTGGGAATCTCTGCTCAGCAGGAAGCCTGCTTCCCTCTCTCTGCCTGCCTCTGCCTATTTGTGATCTCTGTCTACTTGTGATCTCTGTAAAATAAGTAAATAAAATCTTAAAAAAAAAAAAAAAAAGATTTCAAAAACCAGCTGTTTATAGGTGTGCTAAAATTGCATATTCCAGGGTACCTGAGTGGCTAGTCAGTTAAGCATTTGCCTTTGGCTCAGGTCATAGTCCTCCCTCTCCTTATGCCTGCTGCTCTTGTGCTCTCTGGTGCTTGCTCTTTCAAATAGCTAAAATCTTTAATTTGGGGGCACCTGGGTGGCTCAGTGGGTTAAAGCCTCTGCCTTCAGCTTGGGTCATGATCCCAGGGTCCTGGCATTGAGCCCCGCATCAGGCTCTCTGTTCAGCAGGGAGCCTGCTTCCTCCTCTATCTCTCCCTGCCTCTCTGCCTACTTGTGATCTCTGTCTGTCAAAAAATAAATAAAATCTTTTAATAAATAAATAAATAAATAAATAGAATCTTTAATTTGAGCTGTAGCTTATTGATGTACTGTTTGTCTCTTTAAGCCTTCAAATTCTAATCTCTTTTCGTATAGGTACTGATAGTCATTTTAATATATCACTTCACTTCCTTCCCAGCACTGTAGTTGTTATTTTGTAGCTAGAGTTGTCTCACTAGTTCTTCATAGGCCAGGAAAAGACCTTTGGTTTTTACTTGCTTATTGAGTGATTGAGTTCAGAATTGTATGATCATTCTTAAAAACGTCTGTCTTTTTAGGAGTCCTTCAATAATGTTAAACAGTGGCTGCAGGAAATAGACCGTTATGCCAGTGAAAACGTCAACAAGTTGTTGGTAGGGAACAAATGCGATCTGACCACAAAGAAAGTAGTAGACTACACAACAGCAAAGGTATGTTTCAAGTTTGATTTTCAAACTGAATGTTAACTGAGTGTTCAGTTTGGATGATGTGTGGGTATGGAGTCACCCAACAGCCACTACCAGCTGACAGCCTTTACAGTCCGGGCAGTGTCTGTCTTCAGTCCCCATTTCAGATGATAGAAATGTACTAAGTGGGAAAAAATTTTCAGTGTTAATTAAGCCTTACTATTCTCTTAGGAATTTGCTGATTCCCTTGGAATTCCATTTTTGGAAACCAGTGCTAAGAACGCAACGAATGTAGAACAGTCTTTCATGACGATGGCAGCTGAGATTAAAAAGCGAATGGGTCCTGGAGCAACAGCTGGTGGTGCAGAGAAGTCCAATGTGAAAATTCAGAGCACTCCAGTCAAGCAGTCAGGTGGAGGTTGCTGCTAAAATTTGCCTCCGTCCTTCTCTCACAGCAATGAATTTGCAATCTGAACCCAAGTGAAAAAAAATTGCCTGAATTGTACTGTATGTAGCTGCACTACAACAGATTCTTACCGTCTCCACAAAGGTCAGAGATTGTAAATGGTCAATACTGACTTTTTTTTTATTCCCTTGACTCAAGACAGCTAACTTCATTTTCAGAACTGTTTTAAACCTTTGTGTGCTGGTTTATAAAATAATGTGTGTAATCCTTGTTGCTTTCCTGATACCAGACTGTTTCCCGTGGTTGGTTAGAATATATTTTGTTTTGATGTTTATATTGGCATGTTTAGATGTCAGGTTTAGTCTTCTGAAGATGAAGTTCAGCCATTTTGTATCAAACAGCACAACCAGTGTCTGTCACTTTCCATGCATAAAGTTTAGTGAGATGTTATATGTAAGATCTGATTTGCTAGTTCTTCCTTGTAGAGTTATAAACGGAAAGATTACACTATCTGATTAATAGTTTCTTCATACTCTGCATATAATTTGTGGCTGCAGAATATTGTAATTTGTTGCACACTATGTAACAAAACAACTGAAGATATGTTTAATAAATATTGTACTTATTGGAAGTAATATCAAACTGTATGGTGATAAGTATTGTTTTAATTCTTATGGTTAAAGGGAAATAGAGCCTTGCATTATACTCAAAACAGCCATTTGTGTGTGCAACCAGGGCACTATAGACCTATCTTAGAGCAGCATCCAATATGCTTTCCAGATAATATACCCAGTATATGACCTAGGGTGGCTTCTGTGTTATGTAGGGATTTAACCAAGCTAAGTGGTTCCGGGAGACTAAGTTGTATGGAAAACAAGTTTAGAATGTATGCTACCCATTCTATTATCCTCTGCTCCTTCTCTAAAACCATTTGAAATGGCTTTATCAATCAACATTTTGTTCTGTGGTAGAGGTGGAAAGCAGCACACCTTTCTTAATTGGCAAGTGATCAGACTAAATTCTGTATGTGCTGATACTGTTTCTTCCATGCTCTGAGTCACATGTCAAACTATTTTATCCTCCACAATTACATAATTTAGGTTGGAGGAGAGTTAAAGCATTAAAGTAGAAACAGGAAATTTACTATTGATTGTCCTAATTTTAGGAATTATATCCCTAAAAATTAACTAAAAACACAAATGCTAGGTGGGAATGATAAATGAGAAAAATGTATTTATTTCAGTGGAATTTTGCACATGTGAAATTTTGTTAAATAGGACCTTAAAGGTCCTAAGATTTGTTTTTATTGTGGGAAACAAAGACCTTTTGCTAACAATGACATTTTGAGGTGACAGAAGTCAAAGATTGGGGTTGAAATAGCAGCCAAAACATTCTCTACTTAGACACTTGGGATGTGGCTGTTGGCAACACGTTTTATGGTGGGATCTTTAATCCAGTGATAAAATTTAAACTAAAAACAAGCCAAAAATGATAGGTTTCTTTATTTTCACTAAACAGGCAACTGAAATACATGGTACAAAAATAAGTGGTAAGATTATTGTAAAATGAAATGGACAGAATAAATATTCAATTTAATTTTTCCATCTATGAGAATTTCACAATAAAATCATAGTTTTACTTTGTATTATAGATGTGCTTGTTGGATCTATTCATCCTCGTATAAGGCAACTGAAAATCCCTCAAGTTTTACCAATAATTTTTTGGTAAAGTTTTGTTTTTTGTTTTTTTAGTGCTTCAAAGGTTTGGTTTTTGCCTTAATGATACAGTATAAAGGGGGAAAGAATAAAGAAACTTTATTCTAAAGTAGATGAATGCTACAAATGTTAGTGTGATGCTCTTCAAACTGGCAGCTTATTGGTGAGTTAATAAGAACGAACATTACATGAATTTAAGATGTAAGCATATTTACATACTTATTTAGCTTTGAAAATCTAGTGTTCTTTCCCCCATGGCAGTCAAGACTGGGGCTTACCGCAAAATGTTTCAGCATGCTTCCCTATTTGCTTTTTCGTGTAGGACAATAAATGCAGTTCTGAAAAAAATATACAAACACTTCAAGCTACTATGGGCTTTAATAACTTGTTCCTTAATAAGGGGAATTCCCACTTGTCATATTTTAATGTCCCTGGCTGCCATGAATTAGCATATGTAAGTGAAGTGTCCTAAGCCTGAGGGGGTCGCAATCTCTGGGAAATCCTAGTAGAATGATAGGCACTCTGGTCTGAGCAGGAACTTCCTGTTCTTTGAAATTTCCTTTAGTATTAGTATATGTGTTGCCATTGCAGCGTACTTGACCTCATCCCTTATGTCCCACTGAAGCTTCAAAATAGCCCTGTATTGATATTGTCTCCTATTTGCAGATGAACCTAGCCGTGGAACTGCAACCCGAACCCAGATCTTAGTACTACGTACACTTCCCTGTGGACTTCGATTCTATTTATGTATAGGGACTACTAGCAGCCTTTACTACCGGTAAACTTGGGATCTCATAACTACTGTTAGGTCTGTATAAGCCACTGCTGTCCTTAAGGCGAATGTGCACCAACCACAGTGCAATTGGCCGGCCTGGCTGTCTGCTTCTAACCCCGTCACGTCTGCTCTTGGACTTGCTGCTGGCAGCATCTTCCTAGGCTAAAACCATTTCAGCCAACGTTTTAAGGGTGATCTTAAACTCCTTCCAGCACTGCTAAAGATAGAATTACAGCTGTGTTAAAAAAAAAAAAATTACAGCTGTGTTTAGACCTCTTCCATGGCATTCATAGCTAGGTCCAGAGTACCCTCAGTCACACCTTATTTCAAAGGAGATAAAAATATCTTAGATCATTTCTGAGTAAAGTAATTAGTTTCTTGGGATAAAATACTCCCAAAATTCCTGTCTGTTGAAACTGGTAATTATTAGGCTGGATGAGAACAGAATGGTATATTCAGCATTCACTTGCTATAACATTGGCCAAGTTTGTTTCCCTAGGGTTGTCATCTTTGTGGGCTCCTTTTTTTTTTTTTTTTTTTTAAATACAAACAGGTCTATCAAATACTAGCAAATATAAATGGGTTTAACACCTTAGGGCTGTCCTGTAATAGTAGAAAGGCATGTACCAATTTATAGCCACATCAAAGAGAAGGTGAAATAGATCAATTTAAGAACAGAGGCCATTATACATTTTTAAAGCATTTGTAGGTTTTTAAGAATATTTTATGCATGTAATTATTTGCTCTGGAGGTGTTTTGTTTTGTCCTTTTTAAATCTCACAATGGAACCAAGATTAATATGGAGGTGGCAGAATCAAAACACATAGTTGAATTCTGATCATGTCCTTGCTCCATGCCCTTGCTCATTGGTAAATCATACCATAGCAGTAGGCACTTGAAATAGTGCATTTTATGTAGTTTACTTTTGTAGTTAATTTTTAAATATTAGAATTTAACAGCAACTTTTCCCAGTGACAATAAAGTCAGATTTTAAAGCAGAAGTCACATTTAATAATAGGACTTGAAATGCATATGGAAGTAGATGAGATGGTGGTAGGATTACATACATGGCCTCAAAACTAAAGTCCTAAACTTTTAAAGAAGGTAATTTTGTATTAAATGTTTTGTTCTAAGGGGACGTCTGCTCATGAGAATAACGGTTCCAAAGTCACCTTCTTTAGGTTCAAGATGACTTGTTCATTTTTCTTTATAAACATGAGATCTTCCTTAAGAATGAACCCTCCTCAAATGAGAATCTGGAAGGAGTCTGACAAAAGATAAAGTGTGAAGAATCCTTTTCTGAAGTCTTAACATTTTGCTTTCGAAAGCTACAGAACTGATGGTTATATATTTTTTCTTATCAAGGTACATGTCACTCCCAAGCCATGAAGAATTTCCCTTTTTTCCTTCACTACCTACAGCCTTAGTTTCTGTAGTTAACCAGGCTGCATGACCCTATCTATGCCCTTCTCCCTGATCTTGTACTACTCTTCTAAGGGAGAGTAGGAATACACGGTGGTGTCGCTCTAGAGGTAATTTTGTATTAAATGTTTTAAGGTGTGGATAATCAGGCCACAGTCCTGCAGAAGCTCAGTGACAGTTCCCTAAGTCCCTGACATTAGTTAGGCAGGCAGATGGAGCCCTACTGAACCCCAAAGATAACCCCCAAGATGTCCTAACAGCCAAAAATAATTCGTTTAGAACTATTAATTTGGAGATTTAAAGTCTCTTCTAAAACTTTGAAGAGGGATTTATAAACCTAAGTTAATTTTATAAAAAGACCCCAAGTTCTTGGCCAATGATTCTTCCCCATCCCCTACCCCCCAAGTTTCTTCGGTCTTCTGGTATACCGGAGAATACCAAGTATTTGGTACCTTCTCTCTCCTGTGAACCTTCTTCAAAGGCTCTCAGCAGGGACTATTTTAAGAGCTCTGGTCTTTTTAAATGGATTGGGGCGGGGTGGAGCAGTGAAAGACCTGTAAATAAGCTTTATCAGCCTTGTTTGATCAAAAACTGCAAAACTACAAGCTTTTATAGAGAAGCACCAAAAGGAAAACCTCAGTTTGGAAGGATTCATTTTAAATAAAGAAAAGTAACTCAACAGCCTTTACACTTCAGGGACTAGAAAGGTATTTTAAAGCTAGTACATTACAGTTAAGTTTACCCCTTGATTTCAGTGTTAAATGGCTCTTACAAGGGCTTCCTGAAAGTTTCCCACCGCCAGATTTTAGTCGACAGGTTACATATCTGCTTGAGATGCCTGAAAGAGAAAGAGAAACTTTTTTAACAAGCAGAATGCTGGGCGCCTGGGTGGCTCAGTGGGTTAAGCCGCTGCCTTCGGCTCAGGTCATGATCTCAGAGTCCTGGGATCGAGTCCCACATCGGGCTCTCTGCTCAGCAGGGAGCCTGCTTCCTTCTCTCTCTCTCTGCCTGCCTCTCAGTGTACTTGTAATTTCTCTCTGTCAAATAAATAAATCTTTAAAAAAAAAAAAAAAAAAAAAAAACAAGCAGAATGCTGCAGAGGAAGAAATGACAATCACTGTATTTATTTTAGAATTAAAATGACTCTTACTCAAATTTCTGAGGCAAGTACAGGGACTCCCTTGTCTTGACATACTTTGATTTTATCCTTTATGTTCTCTTGGCTACAGTGAACCTAGAAAGTCTGTGAATTAAGTACCACTTTTTTTTGGCTGTGGGAGAGAAGTTTCAGAAAAAGTGTGGTCCAGTTGTGGAATCATATAGAATGTTAGGCAGTGGCGATCCCACACTGGGCACCAACCCCTCTTCCCTATCATTCCCTGTTCAACTTTCCCAAAGATCTAAAGAAAGATGTTAAGTCTCTAAGGCAGGTTACATCCCGCCTATCCCCCTAGCCCTTTTTGGGCGTTGGCAGGGATCACTGTTGGGAAGGGAGGGAGGGGGACCTATCAGTAACAGTCTCTGTGGGCACTTGGTGCTGTCCAGTTGCTTGAAGATTGAGCACCAAAGGAGCTGGGCAGGAAGAGCCTACAGAACAGGCAGCCTGACAGTGGCCCTATACTGGAGAAGCTTACATAATCCAGTTTAGGGATAGAGGAGTTTTGCAACTGTTGTCTTGAAGGGGTAGGGACTGCCACAAAAGTGCAAGCATGGGGCACCCTAGTCCTCAAGCAGGCAGCAAGGGTGAAAGGAAGTCATGGAAGGCACCAGTGAGCCCCCTCACCACAGGAAGACACCCAACCTTCTTCCTGGCAATGATAGCATCTTCCTTTTTCAGTGTCAGGGTCCCCTCCTAGCATCTCATTTACTTAAATAACTTGGTTCAGCAAGCTTCTAAGAAACAGCCAACTGTTTGATGAGCTCTGTATCCTAATTGGGCACTGGGGTCTGAGGACAGATTTTCTTCTCTTGAGCTGCCTACTTACCAGGCTCATCCCCTTTACACTCGTGCTCTTGGGTGCCACTGGCGTGTTGTCAGGAATAAGGGTGCAGCCAGCTAGCATGTCCAGAGAAGCTAAGATAGCATCATACAGGCGATCTGCGTGGCTCTCCAGCTCACTGGGCTGCTTCGAGATCCTCCCGAGGACATCCTTTAACACTAACAAATGAGGTTCAAAGCAATTAGGCCAAAAAACCCTCCCAAAACAAAAACACAACATGTAATTACATTTTCTAAAGAATCACAGAAGGCTACAGCATTTTACTCAGAATAGGAACAGGGCCATAGTTTCAGGATGTCTACGCTTTATAACAGTGACTCCAGGGACTGCTGCTGACTGGAGGATCTATGTTGACTTCTGACTGGAGCGGAGAAGTTTCACTGGCTCCACTCTGGATTTACATAATTCACAAACAGGCACATAAGCATGGTTCTCTGGTGACTGGTATTATCTGGCTTTTAGAGTTAAGCACAAGGCACACCCAGATCGTATGAGGCAGACTTACATAAAACAAGATGCCAAGATCAGGACACTAGGCCCTGCTATCAGGTCCTAACAGCTTCTGTTGGCTGGGGAACTGGTACTTAACATGTATACAGCTAGCCTAGTAATGTATTCGGGAACGCTTGTGAACCCTTTTTCGTGGGTCCTCAAGGAAGACACTTCAAAAGAAAATGATCTGAAAGCAGGCTGACAAGAGGTTAGTGAAGCCAAGATTTCCTCCAACAGGCCAAGTGTTCATCTGCGGAAGGGATGGACTAAGTTCAGAGTGCATCACACACAGCAGGCTGGCTTTTCTCTAAAAAACCTTATTTCCTTTGTTAAACACAGAGGCTGCCTTAGCTTCCTGAGCCTTTATCAGCTATGTTAACACTCCCTCCAGTTTCCTGCTACAGCTGCAGCATCTGCCAGCAGCGGAAGGGAAAGGGGAAGCTGCCTATCTACAGAGGATGCAGCACGAGGAGGAACCAGCGCATGCTGCGGTGAAATCAGCCTCTACGGAGGCCAGAGCAGTGCCGTGTCGTGCAGGTGGCCTGCGGGCAGCAGCTGTTCACCACTCCACAGTCACCAGATCTTTTTCCTTAGTGTGGAATTCAGAGACCCTTTATTTTTGTTCTGAACTTTTATTTTAGGATGTTAGAATATTTAGTTGGGGCCAAGTAAAAGGAAAGCTGGGAGTGAGAATGCAATCTTTCCCAGCCAGGCTTTTGTGTTTTAATTGAATACAGACATACAGGAGATAGTCAAAGACGCCTACATCTAGCTGGAGCAACTCTGAAGGTCAAGGGGAATGTGTGGTCTTCACACAACCAGTTTCTGGTTAGTCGTAGCAGAGGATGGGAGGGGCAATGTGTCCATCTCAAAGAGCCTGAGTACATATCTGAAAATCACAGGAACCCTAAATGCCTCTTATTTTGAGACAAGGGAAAGGGGGATGTTCTTTTTCCAGATTAAGCACTGAGAAGTATTATTGGGTTGGTTTTTGAATGAAGGTCAAAGAACCTGTAGCTTTTAAAAGGCCTATTGTTATAAGCAGCCTCTGGGCAGAGTTTCCTACTATGGAGCTCTCTCCCTTCCTGCTCAGGCCCCCACACCTCCAGACAGGGCACAGCACCAGGGCAGTCAGCATCAAGGGGGCTTGAGGCAGGCTGTCCCTGCTTGTGTGTTCCAAGGCAGGTTCACAACTGAGATGAGTAATAACACCATCCATCTCAGGCTGACTAATATGTCAACTGCTGCAGCACAGTGTCCGGGCACGGCTTTCAGGAGGACAAGTAGCACAGGAGCCTGAAGGACTGTTTCTGCCCCAATAAAACCCCAAAACCCTAGCGAAGGAACCAAAACAAAGAACTCCCATAATTCACACTGGGTAACTGCCCTGCTGAAAAGTCCTTCAGTGGCTCAAACCCCTCTGCCTGTTCACAGTTCTCAACCCTGGTCATCCATCTTCCCAGGGGATATCCCAGGGGATACAACATCTGGAGGGAGGTAGAGCTGTCCCTACTGGAAAGGAGGTGGAGGTACCATTGACATCTAATGGGTGGAGGCCAGGGATGTTGCTAAACTTCTGCACTGTGTAGGGCCACCCTCCTCACACAGCTTGATTCGGCCCCAAATGCGGATACCACCCAGGCTGAGAAACTGCTCTAGGTCACCTCACTCGCAGGCACCCATCTGGTCGGGTAAGCGCCACCTCACCGCCTCCCAAGCCCACAGGTCTGGCCCAGCTTTGCTTCTGTGGTTTGTTTCCAGCAGAAGCCCCACCTCACTCCAAACTGAGGCATAATATAAAGGGGATCTTTAGCTCTTGCTTTTTAGTCTTACGGGAAATCAGGGGTTGCTTTTGGCAATCTATCAGTTCTTTGCTTTAGCCTAGCATTTTCCGAGTTCATCCTCCATGTCCCATCTGTCCACAGCAAGGGCAACACCAATCATAAATCCTTGAACCCTGCACGCTTAGGTGTACTCTCAAAGTCTGATTTTACATTTTCCTAAATTGGTAAGCCACCCCACAAAATGAACTCGAGACTGTCCCCTCTCATCAGCGCACTTCTTCCTTCAGCCCATTCCCTTAGAATGGACTGCTCTCAAATACAGAAACGGATACTTCCTCAGAGCAGAATGCCAGAGAGCAGATAGCCAGAGAGGGGTTCAGCCTGTGCTGGGAAAGGAGGGGAACCCCTGAGGGCCCCCTACTGTGAACATCCTATTAAAGAACCAAGGGTGACTGGATGAAAACCAGCATTCCCATGCAGGTCAGTATTAGGAGAAGGTGAAAGTGTCCTCCTCGCAGGCTCGACTCTGCTTACCTTTAGGTGACCGGCTTTCTGGGCTGCAGGGACAGTGATGAGGTGAGGGCTGGCAGGCAGCCATCAGTATCTAAGGTAGTGGGTGCCAGGGGGGTGGGGGGAGGGTGGTGCTCTTGCACTGCTGGATCCTTACCAGTGACCCTTAGGCCCCTGGACCTGCTGCTGAGAGGGAGTGAGAGCCGGCTCGATTCAAAACTTCAAGCATCTCACCTGGGGTGTTATCCAACAGGCACTGAAGAAGAATCTCCCCCTTCTGTAAGACACTCTCTGTCAGGGACTGGTGTTCATCTATATCTTTCTTGAATTGCTTAAAGCATATCAGAAAAGAAAGAAGTTTTGTTACTATCGTTTGATAAAACTTACTCAAAATGATCCTTTGTGGAGTAGTAGCTCAGTTCCCCTCTAACCTGAAGACAAACCCACCCAATCATCACAATTCCCCAAGTAAGCAGTGCATTAGTTTAACTTCACCTACTATGAGCCCAAAGGAAATACTCCATCCTTCTTTCCGTTTACAGTCGGACAAAATAAGAGTTTTCTTCTCCCCAACAGAGCCTGGTTCATGAACAGCTTGGGAGTCCAGGTTTCTTTCTGTCATATCTCATGGAGTTTTCTTTAAACTCACGAGGCTACAGGATTCTCAAAACACTTCTATTCTAACGAACCTAGTAAGACCCACAAGAGAGGGACCCCCACCCACTTCTTCCCTCAGTGACCTACTCTGTGCGGACCTTGGGCCTCAGGAAAGCTGTGAGTCTCCTAAACAGCTGATTTGTTTTCCCCTTGTGGGTACCAAGCCTTGTAGTTGTTTTTGACGTTCCTCTAGCTGCTAAGATGTGTAAAGTCAAATCCATGACGACCTTTAGTACAGGGTACAGAACTTGGTGGTTCACATTCTGGAATTAGAACCTTAATCTTAGGGGCGCCTGGGTGGCTCAGTGGGTTAAAGCCTCTGCCTTCGGCTCAGGTCATGATCCCAGGGTCTTGGGATCGAGCGCCACATCAGGCTCGCGGCTCAACAGGGAGCCTGATTCCTCCTCTCTCTCTCCGCCTGCCTCTCTGCCTACTTGAGATCTGCCAAATAAATAAATAGAATCTTTAAAAAAAAATCTTAATCTTAGATTTAACTATATTCCTATCTTTAGTTTTCTGCTGCCCTAATACCTGTACTTATTATTTTATTCTTTAGTATTTTCTGTAGTTTATATGCTGCCATAAACCCACTGTGTTTATGGGACACAAAGTTCATGAGATGAAGTCAGAGTTGACAATATGTGAGCACACAGAGAGACATGCTTATATGAGCTATCATCTCAGCAGGGGTCGAGTTAGCTCTCCCACACACATGCGGCATGCACCAATCTGTGTGGGGAAGGGGCCGACAGCAGTCCCACTTTGTGACACAGCTGTGTGGGTGACACACAAGAGGGCTAGTCTTAATAACCTGTGAGGATAACGCCCAGCTCAGATCTCAGTTCTACCCACAAAGCAAGAAAGCTGCTCTGGCTAGCCTGCACGATGATGGGGAGAAGGACAGAGTGAGGGATGAAATGGAGGGACTGGACTTGTTCTACTTGGCACCTGCTTTGATAGGGATGAAGCTCAGACACTGGGCCCACACTTCTGAGCAACTTTCAGGCAGCTTCCTCTCTCCCCACAGCAGTACTGTCCCCGAGCCCCGAAGGAGTGGGCCCTGCTCAGCTCTGCACACACATTCGGAAGCTACACATGGAGGACCCTGTCCCACCCAACCTTCTCTTTCCTCAAGCATACTCTGGGCAAGGAACTCCAGGCAATCTCTCCACAAAGCAGTAAACAGCACTGCTCCCACTAAAGTACAAAAGCTGGCCCATTCAGGGAAGTCCCTGCCCTCACATTTTAGTTGGTGCCAGGCTCGCTCTGTTGCCAGGGTGTGAGGGGGATGTTGGGGTGTGCTGCTCTGCTAAGGTGCCTCTAAAGGCAATTGATAAGGTGACAGAAATCCAAAGAACTGTCTCAAAAAACCCTTTCTAGACTAGTCTCACAGGCTCAGACCCCACACACTACCTGTGCTCCTTCAAAAGAGGTTAGAAATGCTTGGCCAACCAAACATGCTAGAGGTCTGTGGGTAGTTCAGTCAAGATTAATGTTATACTTAGGGTAATTGTACAATTTATCATACATCTCAGAACACTTCTGAAAATGAAGGGGGACCTACTGACAACTATTCCAGAACAGCAGGCACACACTATCACACCAAACACCTACTCTAAAGTCAAATTAACCAGAACTCATAATTAAAGAGATTTAAAAAATAACAAAACCTTAATGAAAAAGAGGCAAAAACAAAAACAAAAACAAAAAAAACCCAAACACCCCCCCAACCCAAAGCCAAATACACCGAGAAGCAGGTTCCAATTAGGGCTGTCCAACAGAACTTTCCATGATGATGGAAATGTACCATCTACACCGTTCAGTACAGTAGCCACTAGACAAATATGATGCCTGGACACTTAGAATGTAGCTAGTATAACTGGAAAATAGGAATCTTTAATTTTACTTAATTTAAATAGCCATATGTGACTAGTGACTCGTAGTAGTGCAGTTCTACATTTAACCCCGAGACATCTGCAAAATTACATGGCAAATTCCCTTAAGTAGATCTGATTGAGGATCAATATATTTTCTCCAAACTCTGCTTGGCCTGGGAAATCGCTCCTACATTTTGGTTTTTCAGCAGTAAAAATCTGAAAAGGGCCTCTAATTAAATTTCAGGTAAAACAGTCAATTGTGCCATCACATACCGGGTATCAGTTATTTGAGCTTTTACTTTGTAATCAAGTACTTAGCCACCACTCTGGTGAGTGAACAGCCAGAAGCCAGGACCACATATTACCCGGTAAAGCTGCAGAGAAGACTTGAGACCTGTAAGATTGGGCTTAGATGGAATCAAGTGGTCGGTAACATCCGCTACGTTATACAGCCAGCGGATCAGCTCTTCCAGCTGACAGCAGAATGTCTGTGTAGACAAAAGAACACAAGTTTGGTGTTACTGACCAAACTGCAGTTTATGTGTTCAAGCCAGGGGATTCTGGGAGACAGACTGTGTACCCTTCCTGAACATTCCCTCCCTCCCCTCCTTGAGGAGCTCTCTTCCCTCCTTCCCTGCCTGTCCCCACCCCATAACTCCAGACCTCCGTGAAGGCAATATGGTTTCGGTCTCCCCTCAGCCTTTGTGACACCAAACATGACAGGCTGAGAGAAGCCTGCCCTGCACGAGGGGAGAACAGGATCCAGCCCAGAGCAGGCACCCCTGACATGCGAACCAATTCTTGGGTGAGCACCACTGCTAACTTTCTGTCCCTGAGGAAAACAAAATAAAGGACTATAATCATGACAAACTGGAACCCATGGCAGGAAACAAGTGAATCAAAACTGTGTGTCCCTGTTTTGCATTTGCCTCAAAGACTGCCTTCAGTATTTTACCACAGAAGAGGCACATGCTAACATTTGTCCTTCCTGCTTCCCAGGACAAACAGAATCATACATGGACATCACGGGGCTGATTCAAGCCCTCAAATGCTAGGAAATGTCTATTGTGCTGGCCCTGGGTCTCGCCACCCAGCCTACTACTGCGTGTGTGCAGTGTCTGTGTGCTCACCCAGGGCCTGAGGCCACGCATGGACTGTGTGTGTGCGGAGAGACACGTTCCCGAATATCCTTGTGTCAGGGACTATGCAAAGCCCTTGGCATGAATTATTTCATGTGATCCACACATCATCCCGAAGAGGCAAGGCTCCACACTTCACAAATGAGCAAACTCAAAAGACTGAGCCAAAATTCCAAATAATGGCAGTGCCATGATTCAAATTCAGATCTGCCTCATGCTGGTGACCCCGTTCCACAGACTGTGAATTCCCCCTCCAGACAGGCCCCAGTCGACGAGAGGTCTGGTGACCAAGATGGCCAGGACACAGTGTCTCCAGAACTTCAACTCAGCGGTTCCACCACTTTATCAAACTAAAGCTCTCAGAAGACCTACAGAAAGAAAACCATTTACCTTGGTTCAGTTCAGTATTTCCTAAGGGCACGTGAGCACGGATGTTTCTTGTGCAGAGTACCTCTCAATCCTCAAGGTCGAGAGCCCCAGGAAGCAGCCTGGAGTGGTGGTTAAGTCAGGCTCCCGCCTCGGGTGGGCAGCTTACCTAACCCTTCACTGCCTTTTCTCCACATGTGAAACGACCACCACAGTCCTTACTGGGCCCAGTTGTGAGAATCCACTAAGAGAAGGCACAGCACGGTGCCCAGCCCGTAAGAAGTGCTCCAGGTTACTATGTTTGATTCCACGCACTGGCAGAACACACACCTCTAGGCAAAGCCCCTTGAGCGTTGTTTACCTTCACACACTGCATGAGCGATTCTTTTCCCTGCTCTCCCTTCCCGAGAGGCTGCCCTGTAGCATCTGGGTCCAAGCACGCGCACTGGTCCCACACAGCTGGCAAGGAAGAGTGTGCTCTCAGCAGTCCGGAGACCCCCAGCGCCTGGCTGCTCCCCAGACTGCCGTCCCCTCCAGGGCCCCTTGCCTGGACGAAGGAGTGCAGCAAACAGTGGTTCTGGCCCTCGGGGCCCCTGGGCCCTCTGAAGACAGTCCCCGAAGGAAGCTGGCTTTGGCTCGAGTCTGATGGGAGAGAAGCTGGCCTATCACTGTCTGACGGATCCAGGGAGGTCTGCCCTTTGGCAGCCCCGGTGGGCAGGGTCACCAAGGTAGGAATGGAACCTAGATGTGAAATCAAACTAGAAACCTGCGTCAGCCGAGTGGGCAGGGCAAGATACTCGTCATCACTTTCTAACTCCTCTTCTGATTTCCATCTGGACTCTGTGCAGGCAGGGTGCCAGGCACCACGGCTGGCCCCCTTCTCTCTCTCCGTCCTAGGCAAGGACCACCCTCTGTCCCATGTCTTCAGCTGGGGAGATCCCACCTCAAGGTGCCTGCCCACGGGGAGCCAGTCCTTCACACCCCTCAGGGCTGGCTCTCTGCTCTCCCAAGGAGCGTCCCTACGGCCTGGAGCTCTGGGCGTAGATGCGAGTTGGTTACAAGATGCCAGTCCCAGGCTGCCCTGCTTCTGGGGTACTCCAGAGGGCGACCGCATAAGGCTTGGCTCTCTGGGCCTAGAGAATGGCAGGAAAGCCTCTGCTGATGGGCAATTCTGGGAGCCATTAGTGGGGGACTTCAGGGTACTTGCTGGGGAAACAGAAAAGCTATCCAGGTCTACACCTGAGTCCTGCAGGACAGGGTCAGCCAGCGTATGGCTGTCAAGGTGCTTTGGGTGCTGAGGCTTGGGCCTAAGCGGGTATGTATAGTCCAGCAGATCTTCATACTCTTTATTCGGGTTCCAGAGCGGGGAGTGGCGGTCGGGGGAAGGAGGCAGGGAGTCTGGCAGCACACAGGCCCAGTACTCGGCCTGGAAGGAGAGGCGCCTCCTGCCCAGCCCCAGAGCATCAACCCCAGAAGATGGGGGCTGTGGTGACCACTGGAGCCCCGGCCCCACCACAGAGGGGGTCAGCGGGGGGACGACCAGCTGCAGAGAGGAGGAGACCTTGGCAATGGAGCAACCTGGAGGCTCTGCCTTCTCTCGGTGACCCTGGAGACTACCGAGGGAGGAGGCAGAGACGCTGCAGCTGGAGAACTGAGGAGCAGGGGCAGCTTGGCTTGCCAGCGGCCTCCACCTTGGTGGGAAAGGGAAACCTGAGTAGTGGGGCTGCTGGCTGAGGTCTAGCGCTCGCGGCGACTCAACCGGGGATGAGTCATCTTCGCTATCGGCATCGTGTCCTGAGCAAAGGCCTGTAACTCTGGGAACACTGAGAGCCTGAGGTAGATCCTCTGAGGCAGAAAGCCTGGTCTCCTCCATCTGCAATGAGAAGAGGGAAGAAAAAGCACTCAGGTGAAAATAAGCAAACCAAGCGTCTTTCTCAGAGGAGAGCTGTGGAATTTTCCTTGGGGACCCAGATGATATTCAGGAGAACTCTCGCAAGCAGTCTGCCATCTGATGCGAGAACTGGACAGCATGTGGCAAGTGGCCAGCATGGAAGCTCTGCGTGCTCTGGGAAGCCAACTGTGGTCCCCAAACCACTCCTACCCTCCAGTCTTCATGCAAGCAGACAGCAGGCACAGCTCACGCGGCTGTCATGCTGGGGCACACCACCTAACCGTGGAGAAGCGTGTCCTGGGCAGCAGAAACCCCTGCCCTGAGATACATCCACACCCAACAGGCAGGAGACCCACCAGCCCCACCTGCTCAGCTCATGCCTCTTATAAACGAACACAGTGAGTCCCTCATCTCAGCCTCTTCAACTCTGAGTTTCCAGTCTGTTTGATGAAGAACTTGCCCCTGAGGAAGGTAGGACAACCCAATGGCTAGGGGCGTGGGCTTTGGAACCAGAAAGACTTATGCAAACCCAACTGCCACGTTCCGGACGGAGGACTCTGGGCTTCCCTTCCCTGGTCTGTCAAATGGCGATAGTAATAGTACACCTTCCTACTGGAAGAGATTATGCTGAGTGAAATAAGTCAAGCAGAGAGAGTCAAGTATTATATGGCTTCACTTATTTGTAGAGCATAACAAATAACATGGAGGACATAGGGAGATGGAGAGGAGAAGGGAGTTGAGGGAAATTGGAAGGGGAGGTAAACCATGAGAGACTATAGACTCTGAAAAACAACCTGAGGGTTCTGAAGGGGCGGGGGGTGGGAGGTTGGGGGAGCCAAGTGATGGGTATTGTGGAGGGCACATATTGCATGGAGCACTGGGTGTGGTGCAAAAACAATGAATTCTATTATGCTGAAAAGAAATTTTTTTAAAAAGGGGGAAAAAAAGTACCCCTTCCTCAGGACACGAGGATTAAAGGAACTCAGGTGTGAGAAGCACAGGGTAAGAGCTCAATGAACAACAGGTACCACAATAATAAGTCCATTTGTAGTAAGCTCATGAAACAGCTACTTCCAGGTTTGCTTATTTGCTTCCTGCCTCACCAAATCTCTGACTCACAGGTGCCCTGGGCTTCCCACCACCCCTGGCTCCCAGGCAGATGGGCCCAGCTGCTGTTTCCTCCCAGAGAGTCATGATCAGCCCATCCTCACAGGACAGAACCATATGGGGGCAGCCTGCAGCAGCCAAGGCCACAGGGACACTGAAGAGACCAAAGCCATTCCTGTGGGAGGCCTTGGCAAGCAAAAAGTAACAGGATGTCAGAGCTGGGAAGGATATTCATGATCTGGGAAGTATCATTCAGGTCACCTTCCCAATTATACTGAGGGCCTGAAAGATTTGATGATATGCCTGAAGTCACAGAGCCGAGCAGGACTGCTTGCTCCCTGTGACTTGACTAGGCAAGGCTTCCCTGCAATCAGCAAGGCCCAAGAAATTCTTCTTACCCAGGGACAGTGCCGCCCACTACGGGGGCTCCAGGGCTCTGCCAGGTTCCTGGGTCCCAAAGGGATACAGTCTCAGAGCCTCAAGGAGCCCACAGCCCTGGACCCTCCCTCCTCAAGTCTCTTCAGGGTCTTCCCCCTGCCAAAGAGTTCAGATCACCAAGGCAGAAATAGGACTCGGCTCCCTCTGGCCCAGCCCTCTGGGCATTAGGTCCCGGCCAGAGAATCCCCAGTGTTCAGAAGGTCACCAGTCACACTCTTCAGGAACAGGACATGTGTAGACAGAGTCCTCCTCCACTGGCTCCAAGGCCCAACTCTCCAAGTGAGCCTATTAAACAGAAATCATCATACCCAGACACTCCACCTTCGCCCGCCAATTCCCCACCTTGTACAGGGGCTGGGAAAACAGGTAAGATGGTAAGAAAACGCTAGAACATAATCCCAAAGGACCACATTAAACTTACAGTCCCATTTGCCTTATTACCTACCTGGCTTCCCACAGAGTGCAAAAGGTCTCTAGTCCCCGCGCCAGCAGGAGGAGGCAGGCAACCAAGAGCAAGCTGAGCTCTACCAGCCACTGGCTCCCTGCTGCTGGCGTTGGCCTGTGGCTGGCAGGATGCAGAGGGACTAGGGTCAGCCCCATCACAGCAGGGAGGGGCAGACAGCCCCTCTGTTCCCCATACAGGGGAGGCAGTCCTTGCCTCAGCTTCCAGGCACAGTGGTGGCTCCTGCTCCCTGCTCACGAGCCCCACGATGTCCACCTCCTGCTCCCTGCAGCTCCACTGCCCATAAGATGGGGTCTTTGTGTCCACGGATGCTTCCACCTCTGCCTTTTCTTCTCCCAAGGCCATTGAGATGTCCCTAGGTCAGAGTTCCCCTGAAGCCTTCAGCTCTCTACAGAATGGGAAAGGAAAAGAAAAAGATAAATTCTCTGCATCTGTGTCCAGGAAACCTTGCTTTTTAATGATTAAAACAGACATCTGCAGGGCGCCTGGGTGGCTCGGTGGGTTAGGCCGCTGCCTTCGGCTCAGGTCACGATCTCGGGGTCCTGGGATCGAGTCCCGCATCGGGCTCTCTGCTCAGCGGGGAGCCTGCTTCCTCCTCTCTCTCTCTGCCTGCCTCTCTGTCTACTTGTGATCTCTCTGTCAAATAAATAAATAAATAAATCTTAAAAAAAAAAAAAAAAACTGACATCTGCAATAAAGGAAACCCACCAACAGAAAGAAAAGGTAACCTACTGAATGGGAGAAGATACCTGCATATCATGTATCCACTAAGGTTTTACTATCCAAATATATAAAGAACTCATATAACACAACACCAAAAAACCAATCTGATTTTTAAAAATGGGTAGAGGGCCTGAACAGACGTTTTTCCAAAAAAGACACACAGATGGGCCAAGAGACACATGAAAAGATGTTCCACATCACTCATCATCAGGGAAATGCAAATCAAAACCACAATGAGAGCTCACCTCACATCTGTCGGAATGGCCAAAATCAAAAAAGACAAGACACGGGAAGTGTTGGTGGCAAGGTGAAGAAAAGGGAGCCCCACAGAGTGCCGGCCAAAACCGGAGCAGCCGCCATGGCACACGATAGGGAGGCTCCTCAAACAGGCGAACTGGCAGTGCCATGTGTTCCGGCTCGCCCGCTCGTGGACTGTCCCCGGGGAAAAAAGGGAAACAGTAATCTGAACAGGTCTATGCCACCCTGCTCACCACACCATTACTGACCAAAGCCCAGATACGGAAACAGCTGAAGAATATGGAAACAAAGAATGCAATCTGGCCATTTCTGACAATACGGATGGATCTAGAGGGTATTAGGCTAAGTGAAATAAGTCAGAGAAAGACAAACACCGTATGTTTTCATTTACAATTGGAGTCTAAAAATCAAAACAGAGAGCAACAAAAAGAAACAGACTCAGAGAGAACAAACTTAGTGGTTGCCGGAGGGGAAGGGGTGGGGAATGGGTGAAGTGGGTGACAGGGATTACGAGGTACAAACTTCCATTAGAAAGTCAGTCAGTCACAGGGATGTATAAAGTAAACAAGCACAGTATGGGGAATATGTTTTATAATATTGGAATAACACTGTACGCTGGCAGGTAACAACTATACTTACCCACTTACAGTAGTTAGCATTTTGTGACATGTATAACTGTGGAACCACTATGTCATACTTATGAAACCAGTATGTCAAAAAAAAGGACTTTTGTTGTTGTTGTTGTTGTTGTTAGGAAAATAAAGAATAAACAGTGTTTACTTCCTCAGAGGAGAACACAGGTCTGGCTTTTCCCTGGCCCTGGAGTTTTCTGAAGGGGACAGACGAGCAGACCATTATGTCCTCTGCTTTTACAAGGCCAGCACCAGACCCAGCAGCAGGTGCCCAGGCGGGTGAAGGCAGGTCCCAATCAGAGCCAAGGCTTACACCCAGTTCTTTGCCGCAATGCTCCTGTCGGCAGGCCGCTCTGGCCTGGTTCTGGCTGCTCTGCTCCAGGGAACAGCAGGTCAGGGCTCCAGCCGTGGCTGTGCCTGGGGTGCTCCCGCAGTGCCCACTGTGCCCAGCGGAGGGGGAAGGATCCTCTCAAAACACAGAAACCCCACCTCGGGCTGTGAAGCAGGTGGCCAGCTCTCATTCTGAGGATGGCCAGCGACCAGAGAGAGGGCAAGCATCAACTCTTCTCCCACTAGCTTGGGGTATGATGAACTGGCACCCGAGGGAAGGTGGGGAAATGCAGGTGCGTAACAAGGACAATGGCCACATAGCATGTATGCATGTGGCAGTGACAGGGAGAGAGAGCCTGCGCCAACGAGCACGCATGCACATGCACGCGTGGGCAGGCGAGCAAGGGAGACCAGGGTGAGCACTTGGTGGGGGAAGGAACAATGTGGGAACTGGACCTGAAAATAACAACCATTCCTTTAAGAGTTGCAAAGATAACAGAGACCCCCTTCCCTGGGCCCAAGGGTACAGGCAACAAGTCCAGGCTGGGAGCACTGGTGGACGGGGCTGGGGCTGGTGAGAGCGGAACAACTCCCGGAGGATTTGCAAGGGCCACAACAGAAACCTAAGTGCCTGGGATTTCAGAGGCCACCCGGAATGCACTGGGCCAACCTCAAAGCTAGAACCTGGACAAAAATAGTCCTGCTTCCGCGGAGACCAGAGGCTAGAGGAATAGCAAGAGGAGGTGCTGGGAGCAATGGGGAAGCTGAGAAAGTGGGGTTGGCCATGGAAAGGGCTCAGCTCGCACACTGAGAAACTGGGTGGGCACAGCTGCCCCTTGAGAGCGCTCTGTCTGCCTGGTCACATGAGGCTCCAGGTCCAATCGGAGGCGACCCCAGAAGAGCACACACACTTCACACGGACTCTCTTACTTTTCACAGCCACCGGGTGGGGCAGAGGAACAATGTTTTTGGACAGGTAACAGGTAGCTGTAATATAAAATGCGCTACAGCAGTCTCCCTCTGCCCTGTCTCCATCCCTCACTAAAACCAGCTACCGCACATAGGGCGAGCCGACAGTGGCCCACACCCGGTGAATACTGAGTGGCAGCAGGGGTCATCAGCGTCGTGGGGGAGGGTGGGGTACCGAATCAGTGCCAACAAGTCACCTTGCAAGCCACAAAGGAATCCAACTGAGGGAGAAAAAACAGCCAATGTTTCACAGAACAAAGGCAGAATATTTATTATTAGATATGCCCATAAAAACAGGTGAAGAGTCTCAGTAATTTGTGTGTATGTCTCTCACCTCTTGATGCATTTGCAAACAAACACAAAAATCTTTCATCCTTCTCCCTCTTTACATGAAAGCAGCGCACTGTTTTCAGAATGTTTTCTTTCCTTTTTTAAAAAAAACAATGATCTCGGAGACCTTTCCTCAGCAATACACAGAGAGAGCTTCCTTTCTTTCATATCACTGCCCAGCACTGTATTCCGCTGGAAGGGTGCCTTTTGGTTTATTTCACAGATCCCTTATGGGGGGATGCTGTGGTTACTCCCCATCTTTCCTCACTGCAAGCAAGGCAGCCAGGAACCACCACTGACTAGGCAAAAGCGGGCAGAGCACACAGCACTAGCGTCCAGAAGCTCAGTGGCTGAGGGGAATGCACCTGCATGTCCTTCGCCTGTGTCACCAAGTGGTACCCCTAAGGGTGGCAGTGATTTACAACCCACGCACCAGCAGTCTTCAAGCTGGTTTTCCCAAGGGAGGCAGGTCCCTTATCTACCTTCAGAGGGGGAAACCAAGGCTGAGAGAGATTCAAATCCTGGACGCTATGACTCCAGAACCCAAGCTCTTTATGAAGCATCAAGGGAACAAGTTACAGAGCAGATCAGCACACGGAGAAGAGGGAAGAGACAGGACAGACAGATGAGTGACCAAGGCCAGCTGAAACAGGTTTCCATGGAGCCACAGCCTCACCTTGTGGCTGTTTAAAAAGCTACACACAGGGGCACCTGGGTGGCTCAGTGGGTTAGGCCTCTGCCTTCGGCTCAGGTCATGATCCCAGGGTCCTGGGATTGAGCCCCGCATCGGGCTCTCTGCTCAGCGGGGAGCCTGCTTCCCCACCCCCCCTCTGCCTCTCTGCCTACTTGTGATCTGTCAAATAAATAAAAATTAAAAAAAAAAAAAGCTACACATAAAAAATGTGTGTAAGCTGAGCCCGAGGCCATGATGGGTGGCTAATTCCCCTTCTACCCGCTTTCCCCATCCACTAACAGGTGTGGTCTTGTGACCTAGCAGGAAGATGATGATGCTGGGACAAGAAAAGGGTGCAAACAAATGATCACTTTGCTCTGATGATGTAATTTTTATGTCTTGTCTCGACTCATTCAAAAAAGAAGGTACCCATTTATCCTGGGGGGTGGGGAGTGGTGAGCTAGAATTATAAGCTTATTCAGGACACATCTCTAGGTAATTTTCAAGTGTACATACAAACTGGAACTAGGTTAACACTGTCCCCAGAGACCCTTCAGCAACAGGTTAAGATGGTCTGAAATGATGATTTTCATGGAAACAGTGCTTTGGAAAAGGCAGGTTTATTTTCTCAGTGTGGATAAACAGTCTCTTCATAATCTTACTTGTTAATCTGCCTGACGAATCATGCCCCTCCAACTACACAAGTTATGGGAAGACAGACACATGTGAAGGAAGTGAATGAAAAGAAGTCCACGAGGGTAGTTCCAAGTTGTATATAAGATGCTACAGAGCACGAAGGATAGAAGAAAGCAGGGAAAACTCCTTGAAGTAGTGACTGCTGAAGGCAAAAAAGAATTTTTTAAAACTTCACTCTCGGGACGCCTGGGTGGCTCAGTTGGTTAAGCAGCTGCCTTCGGCTCAGGTCATGATCCCAGCGTCCTGGGATCGAGTCCCACATCGGGCTCCTTGCTCGGCAGGGAGCCTGCTTCTCCCTCTGCCTCTGCCTACCATTCTGTCTGCCTGTGCGCTCTCTCTCTCTCTCTTTCTCTGACAAATAAATAAAATCTTTAAAAAAAAAAAAAAAAAAACCTTCACTCTTGATGAAATGGCCTAGCAAATGCACAAGTTTTAGATTTCTGAGGTTCAGTCCTGTCAGCCCTTGCCAGGCGGGCACTGGCATGAAGGTCCAGCCCTCATTTCCATAGGTTCTAGATCTTACATGATCATCATCCCTTCTAACCTTCTGAGGTGAGGATGGAGCTGCGGATTCTGCTTAGACACTTTCAATGAGAAGCAACTTACTCCTCTTCCAATGGACGGCTCCTGATGATAAAAAGGACTTGTGGTGTTGGACCAACACTGCCTCCCAGGCCAATAGCTTTACAGAACCTATAACTCTGTGTGGGGCCTTCCTGCTCAGAGATCACAGATCTCACAGTGTTCCTACAGGCTAGCCGCTCTGGGATGAGCAGAGGCCTCCTCTGTAACAGGGAAGTACCGCAAGGTTGAAGTGAGGGCCTTAAGGTCTCAGAGCGCAGAAAACGAACAGTAAATTCCACCCTCCATCTGCAAAAATTCTATACACACCAGAACTGCCCTGTCCTTGGCCAAACCAAGACACAAGCCACATAAGCTTCAGGATATTCTAGTAACCACCTGGACTTTGCTATTAAAATTCTCTATCAGTCTCCCGCAGAGGCCATATGACCTACCAGATACATATAATTAGGAGTGAGGTAGGGTTGGCATCCGCTTGCCCTACAGTAAAAATATGCTCCCACGTCACCTATGTGGCAATGCTGACTCTGCAGGCCTGGACACCCGACCCTTCGTGGTATTAGATGCCCTCGCCTGGTGCAGCCCTGTCACAGCTGGCGGCTCGTCCTCCCACTCACTCCTATCCAGGAGGGGGAAAGGAGGGCTGCGTTAGGAGAGAAAGGATATTCCTCTAACTCAACCATTCGGATGGGGGCACCTGGGTGGTTCAGTGGCTTAAGCCTCTGCCTTCGGCTCAGGTCATGATCTCAAGGTCCTGGGATGGAGCCCCACATTGGCTCTCTGCACAGCAGGGAGCCTGCTTCCCCCTTCTCTGGCCTGCCTCTCTGCCTGCTTGTAATCTCTCTATCTGCCAAATAAATAAGTAAATACATCTTTAAAAAATAAATAAATAATAAACTGTTCGGATAGAGGAATGAATGACCAACCAGCCAGCGAGCCTCCTCTAATCAAACTGAGCACTATCTCCAGGATCTGTTAAATCACCACCTCCGTACAAAATAATCTGATTTATACCAACTTTGTCAGGGAAGCTGTGCTGGGGCAAGGCCCATCTCTGTCCCCAAGCACACAGTCAGCCACCTATACCAACTACACAGGGCAGGTGTCACTTCACAGCGCAAGCCCTACCACTGCAGAGCCAAATGCCTCAGACTCCCTGGGTTCTCACAGGAGGCCACAGGTATGGGTGGTGAATGCCATTCACACATAGTGGCAGAATCCGACCAGAGAACCAGACAAAGAGGCTTCAGTACTGCTCTTTCTCTAAAAACATGAAACTGCCTACAAGGAAAAGGGGAGAGGGCGGGGTAGGACCCCACATTGTCAGGTTGCTGGAAAGCTTCGGTGGGGAACAATATTTGTGGGAAAGAACTTAAGGCAGAAGCCAATCCAGGCGTGGGAGGCAGCATGATAGGGGGTAAATACATATGCAGGGGAGCTAACAAAAGGGACAGTGACAAGAGGCGAGGGCCTGCCTCAGAGCTGGGTGGGTGCCAGGAACACTGCAGCTGGAAGTTTGAGACTGGGAGGTCAACAGCCAAGAGCAACCGCCATTCTACCTGCTCCCTCCCTGGCTATTGAAGCCCCAAGTCCTTTAGTCTTCCACATTGACCCTGTCTTTTCCTGTGGGGCAGATCACCCTGGGTGCTGTGTCCACCTTTTTATTTGAAGGTCAAAGCCAAGTAAAAGGAATAAGCCAAGTAAAAAGGAAGGTCAAAGCCAAGTGAAAAGGAAAAAGAGGTTCAAAGCTGCAGAGGGTAGACATGTTTCCCATGGCTTGGTAACGGCCCGAAGCCATCCTCAGAAAAAAGCTCCGGCTCCAGTAGCCCCTTTTCTTTTTTTTTTTTAAAGATTTTATTTATTTGTTAGAGAGAGAGAGAGATACAGAGCGCAAGCACAGGCAGACAGAGTGGCAGGCTAGAGGCAGAGGGAGAAGCAGGCTCCCTGCCGAGCAAGGAGCCCGATGTGGGACTCGATCCCAGAATGCTGGGATCATGACCTGAGCCGAAGGCAGCCGCTTAACCAACTGAGCCACCCAGGCGTCCCATCCAGTAGCCCCTTTTCTTCCCCTCAGGCTACTCCCCTCTGTTTTGCTTAGTCAGAACAAATCCTCCAGCACCTGGGAAGGAGCCACTGGCTCCCTCTAAATCAATGTGGTGGGAAGGCTGTGGCCAGTTCCTTCTCTTGCTTTCTCACTCACTCACACACAGGCTGGCTGGCAACTGACTGGGACCACCAGACAGCCTCGCAGGAAGGCTAGTCTTCTAACTCATCACGCAGGTCTATGAAAGGCCTTTAAAGAGATGCCACTGCCATATCTACAAGGAGCTTGGCTGAGCTTCCGGCCCCCTGTCCACTCAACCACAAGCTCTCTGGTCTCCGTAGCAGATTGCCCCCATCCAACAAAACTCAAACCATGAGGATACTCAGGACTCAACGTGTTAATAACCATACCGTCTGTTCCCACCAAAGAGCAAGGCAGAAAAACAGCTTTCCTGTAACAAAAATCTCTCCTATTGTCTGAGCAAGCCGGTCCTAGAACCATGGTTGCTGTTCCACAAGCCACTGCTTGTACCACAGTACTGAGTGTTTTCTATGAGGCAGTCAGGTTACATGTATGAAGACCGATAAGAATCTTAACTGATAAAAACGCTGCTCACTGTACCAAAGGATCCTCTTTTGGAGAAGGCACCAGAGAATTCTCTGGTCTCCACAACAAAAACAAGTGTTTCACTGAACAGCCAGTTTGTGTTTACTTGAAAGGTACTGGCGAAACTGGTAAAATTTTCCTCTTTGCTTTGAATACTAGGAAACTCAGCAACAAATCTGCAATCCTATCCAAGCAAAAAGCTTACCACAGAAGGGCACACACCTTTTATACTAATCTTACCCTTGACTTCATCTTACTTTTCTTTCAATCTATATGCCTCAACTACTATTAAAAATCTTGTTATATGGAAAGTATCTTGGAATGATTTCACGAACAGTTTTTTTTTTTTTAAAGATTTTATTTATTTATTTGAGAGAGATCACAAGCAGGCAGAGAGGCAGGCAGAGAGAGAGGAGGAAGCAGGCTCCCTGCTGAGCAGAGAGCCCTACGTGGGGCTCGATCCCAGGACTCCCAGCTCATGACCCAAGCCGAAGGCAGCGGCCCAACCCGCTGAGCCACCCAGGCGCCCCTCACGAACAGTTTTTTGGAACAAAATATAAGATTGTTAAAAATAGAATAACATAATAAATAAAAAAAGATCATACATTCAAGACTTTATCTCAAAACCATAAGAAAACAAAACCTGTTTTTAGCAGTACTTCTAAAAACCAAATGCAGGGGCGCCTGGGTGGCTCAGTCACTAAGTAAGTGTTCTGCCTCTGGCTCAGCCATGATCCCAGGGTCTAGGATAAAGCTCCATGTCAGGCTCTCTGCTTGTCCCCCTTCCCTCTGCTCCTCCTGCTTGTGCTTTCTCTCTCTCAAATAAATAAATAAAATCTTAAAAAAAAAGAAAAAAAGTAAAAACCAAATGCAGATACTTATGTTAGCATGTTTCTATTTCTACTCAAAGTGTGGTCTGAAGACCAGAAGCATGGGCATCACCTCAGAGTCTGCTGGGAATGTAGATTCTCCGGCCCTACCAGAGTCTTGGAATCAGAATTTATATTTGAACAAGATTTCCAAGTGACTGGTAATGTTTCAAAAGCACCAGGTTAATCAGTACACCTGTTTTGGCATACTGGAAAGAACTACTACAGTGGCTTTACAACCATTCACTTTTTTTTTTTTTTTTAGATTTTATCTTTAAAAAGTAATCCCTACAGCCAATGTGGGACTTAAACTTACAACCCCAAGATCAAGAGTTGCATGCTCTACAGACTGAGCCAACGGCACACTCCACTGAGTGCCTATCCTATGCCAGGAGCATTTGAAAAGGAAATTTATGGTCTTTGCCCTTAAAGTCTTTGCAATAGGACACCAGATAAAGTTCACACCCTGTAGCAGGTTTTTAATAGCTAATTATAGTATGTCAGATCTGGAAAGGAGACCCCAAAAAGAACCATATTCCCTAGAAAGGATTCAGGATTCATTATGGCTACATTAAAAACAGAATCAAAGACCAGAATTCTTGTGACAGTTACAAATGAAAAGGAGAAAGTATTTGTTTTGGAGACTCCAAATGATTTAAGAGAAACTGATGTGCCAAGGGGACCTACAGCTGGAAGGAAATATACAACTTCACCTGCATCCTGCCCCCAGAAAGTGGTACAGGAAAACCTGGAAGTGAGGCAACATCCCCTACAGGTTCTATCTGCCACCTCTAGGTCAAGCCAACAGGTCTAAAGTCAATGAGAAGGCTTCTTCCACTTTACGCAGTGTCTGTAAATAACTCCAAAGACAGGAGACAGTTTCTTCATGAGAACAGTTAAGTTACAAGGAGAAAAGCCACTCCATTTCCACAACCTCCGCCTTTCTGGCTGAACCAATCATCCTGAAGATTTCTTATTAGCCACAACAGGCCCCATCTATTCCCCTGCTCTTACAGGATCATTCTGAGTATCAGACCACACTAATAGTGTATCAACTACTACTATAGTAGTACTTGGCCAAATTATTACCAGGCACTTAATTTTTAGTAGGTGGTGAGACTCTAAATGAATAACAGATAATCATTGGAATATGTTCACTGTGGAGGAGTCTGAAGAGGCTTAAGGACTTTGTAAAATCAAGCAACAGATAAGGACTAACAGGCAGAGAGACCCTGAAGGGTCAAGTATACACAGATACTTAACATGAGTAAATCTATTTAAGTATCTGTTTATTTTTATCCTAATGACTGCTAACAGCTCTTGAACATTTTCTTTGAGCCATGAACTATCTAAGCACTTTATATCAAAATCTTATTCAATCCTCTGAACCCACGGACTAGGTACTACTGTAACTCCCATTTTACAGATGAGGAAACTGAGGCACAGAGAAGCTAAATAACTTATCCAGAGTTAGTAACATGACAGATAAAGCCTAATTTAACTTAAGAGCCAGAAATAAACTGCATCCCTAATCTGTAAAAATAAGTGGCCCAACAAATTGAAGGAATGAGGGGTGCCTGGGTGGCTCAGTGGGTTAAGCCTCTACCTTCAGCTCAGGTCATGGTCTCAGGGTTCTGGGATAGCTTGGCATCTGCATCGGCATCTGGCTCTCTGCAGAGCAGAGAGCCTGCTTCCCCACCCCTGCCCCATCTCTCTGCCTGCCTCTCTGCCTACTTGTGATCTCTCTCTCTCTCTCAAATAAATAAATAAATAAATAAATCTTTTTTAAAAAATTAAAGGAATGAAAATTTTTGTTTTGTCAAGTTTTGGCTACACTGCTGGGTTTTTTTGTTTTGTTTTGGCTTTAGTCCAAGTGTCTTCTATGTTGCAAGCACTGTGCTAGGAGCTAGGGAAACTACAATGTGATGTTTAAAGCAGAGGCAGTAGAAACTAACCTAAACTAACCTAAAGGAAGACGTGATTAATTAGCTGTAGGGTGGGGGGAGAGCTTTAAAAGTTTTTCAGGAGAGGTGAAACTGAGTTCTTTACTCTTTTCAGTACTGAGTAACCTAGAATTGATCCAGGTGACGCACAAACGAGGATTAAGTGGTGACCTCTACTTCTTTTAACCAAACCCTAGGCAAAATGACCTATAGATTCTGTCATGCAACTTAGCAACATCCTTCCCACCCTAGATCTAGGAGCTGTTAGGGTATTTATGAATACTACCAATCTTCGCGCAGGCCCCACTCCTCACTGAATTCCCAGTGAGGGTCAAACTGCTGTGGCACTGGCAGGTTTCCGCTCATTTTTATTATAAACAATACACGGAGCCCAACCAAATAACTACAAAGGACCAGAGCTTGTGCCCCTAGGCTGCTGAGCACAGCTCCGGGGATGAGAGTGGGAAAGGGTGGCCCTTCCAGACAAAAAAGCAAGACATTGTACTTTTTCCCCCTCGGCAGCTGCTGCATTCACGGCACCAAGGAAGCATCATTCGTCTCCATCTTCCCCGTGGGAATGACCCTCAGCGGGCGAGGGAGGGTCTCCGCGTTAACACCGACCGCAAGCAGCGCCAGCGCCTGGCTCCCGAGGCCACTTGGCCCCCGGCGAGAGCGCAGGGTAAACAGCACACGCCCGAGGACAGGCCGCGAGGGAAAGTGAGTTCGTCCGCGGCCGGGGCGGACCAGCAGCGCAGCTGCTCGGGCAGGAGGATACGTGAGCACGCGCGCCCCCCTCGGCCCGGCCTCCCCGCGCTCAGGCTCTTCCAACCCCGGCCTCTCGCTTCCGCGCCCGGCACTCGCCGTTCCGCCTGCAAAATGGAGGCGAAGACACGAGGCCCCCCTGCCCCCAGGAGCCCTTTGTGCCCTTCCCGGCGGGGAACGCGGGGCCCGGCGACGCGCCCCGTTCGTAGACCCGGAGAGGCTGCAGGGCAGGGGAACGGGCCGTGCGGGCGGGGGTTGCAAAGCCTCGACTTCCGCGCCCGCGCGCCGGAGCTACCTACCTCGCCTCAAGCCCTCTGAAGGCCCCAACCAGGCCTGCGACCACAGCACACCGACGCGGCGGCCCCGACACGGGGGTCCCAGGTGAAGACCGCGGCCCTCACGCCCGAGCCCGCTACGCCGGGGGCGGGACCGAGCGCCAGGCACGCCCCTAGGGCACGCCCTCCTCCGCGCGGAGGCGGTCTTTGGGGCTGCGCGGCCAGTCCCAGCCCTAAGACTGGAGGCTCGACCAATATACGACCAGTGCCCCCAAAGAGCCCACCCCTCGTGCCGTTCTGGCCTATAGGAGGCCGGATCTTCTTCGGTCGTCAGTCCTCGCCTTCCGCGCTCGCGGCTCACGTTTGTCTGTTTCGGGAAAGCGGGGTCCTGCGAGGGCGCTCTCTCCTAGCGCGTAGGTCGCGCGCTGAGTCATGCATTCGTTCATTCATTTTGCGCAGGACACGCGGTAGCGTTCGAGGAGCGCCGCCACGCCGGAGGCGATCCCATGGTCTTTGCGTACTCGCGTCCGCGCTCGCATCTAAACTGGCGGGCGTGTGACAGAGGCGCGACTTGGTGCCAGCCGGCACAAGCGCAGGAGTGGTTGGGGAAAACTTAAGGGGTGAGGTGGGACTTAAGCAGTCTCGTAAAGGGTGGGAGGCGTGTGGATACACGAGCCGGGAGCTGCTTAGAGGCTCTGTGAGCAGCCAGGTCTGATGGGGAATCCGTGGTGGAGTCCGAGGGTGGACGGCTCTGATGCTTGTCCCTTTCCACCATCACCCCCGCCAGCAGTGATAACCTACAGGCCCGTGATGACCCAGCTCTTTAGTGTTTACTGCCTTGCGGAATCCTGGAGCGTAGAGAATTACCTTTGGGCTGGGTGTGGGGGAGGGGAGTCACAACGTAACCTGTGTTAGACCGGTTCATCCCTTCTGATCTTTTTGCTCAGCAGCACTTTGAGCAGTCTGGGTTACATTGAATGCCTCATTCGTTTATAAAATAGGTCTGTAAAAGTCTGAACCCCAGCTATAAAGAGCGTACACATACCTTCTCGTGGAGCTTGGGGCCTCAGGAAGTTAGGACATAGTAAAGACTTGGGTTTTCCTGAACCTGTCCGGATAGCTTTTGTCTAAACCAAGAGTCACAGCAAAAGCAGAAAGTAGCACACTGATGGGTTTGTTTGGGTTTGCACATTGATTTTATTTGCTTTTTTTTTTTTTAAGATTTTATCTATTTATTTATTTATTTATTTATTTGACAGAGATCACAAGTAGGCAGAGAGGCAGGCAGAGAGGGAAGCAGGCTCCCTGCTGAGCAAAGAGCCCGATATGGGGCTCGATCTCAGAACCCTGAGATCATGACCCAAGCTGAAGGCAGCGGCTTAACCCATTTGCTTTTGTTTTTTAATAAAAATTAAATCCCAGGAGCACTGCTTGTGAAATAGGGTAGGAGGCAGAAGACGTTTATAAAATGAAGAGTAAAGAACAACAAAAAGAAAAACAAAATATCCAATTGCTGGAGCCAAGGAGTCAGCCTCATTTGGGGTGAGGAGGCCCAGAGGTTTGGCTTTTGGGGATTGGCTGATTAACAGGGATTAATTAACAGCCAGCCTCTTCACATTTGTTACCTGCCTGATATCAGAATGCATTTGCATATGTGACCCTTGGTCTTCACTGAATACACAGAAGACCTTTGGGGGAGTCACCTAACCCCAGGAGCTGAGATTTGGGTCTTTTCCAGCCCAGATACTCTGCTGGACAGAGAAATGGGCCAAGTCCAAATAGGCAACCAGGTCAAAAGGAGAAACAGGACACCAAATAAAAATAAAGGGAACTTCAAAAAACAAAAAATCACGGTCAAATAAAAAAGGTCTCAAAAAGCCAAGAATTTACGGGTGGTAGAATTTGAGATAAGCAGACTACGAGCAGAAAAGTAATTCTGAGCTTAGCAAAAGACCAGTATAGTCCACACACTGTGTATCAGGTCCCAGGATAAATCCCCCACCTCATCAAGCCCACCCTTATCTCAACCAGACCTCCACTACTCCTTCCTTGGAACTCTGCAACATTGGGTGTGTACCTTTACCATGGTCTTTATCATTTTCTACCCTCCCACTGGCTGCTCTCCTTACATGCATTCCACCGAACTCCCTCCCCATGCCTGGCTGCCCACCATCTGCTTTACTGCCCCCCACCTTTTTGCTTCAGATAAGAGGGCCAATGGGGGATGGAGAGGGGAGGTGGAGGCTGGGCTGTGGTAGGATTGGGGTAAGAGAGGTTCGCTGGGCACCACTCTGCCTCCTAACCCTGAGTCTCTCCCCCCTCCCCATGTCTGAACCTTTCTCCTTGATGCTAACTGTCCAATTTGTTCACCTCTTTCTCTCTCTCCATCTCCTTAGTCCGCCTCTGTCTATCTCTGCCTCTGCCATCTGTCTTGTCATGTCTTGGTGTCTGTCTCTGTCTCTCATCCCTTCTGTCTCCCTCACCGTCTCTATCCCTGAACCTCTGCTTCACCTCTTTCTGTCTCTTGATTTTTCCTGTCTCTCGATCTCGGTCTCTGTGTTTCTCTTTCTCCATCTCCCGTCCCTCCTGGTCGTTTCTCCCCTGCTTCCCTGTCTCTCGGTATCGAGGGTGTTCTGGCGGGTCAGGGCTTTCACTCCAAGCAACTTAGAAGGTCTAGATTGGCCACTAGCTCGGATGCCCTTGGGTTTGGGCTCTTCCCAGTTCATTCGTTTGCCTTTGAGGTGGTATCAGGACAACGTTTGTAAAGAAGCCCCTAAACTGGGGCCTCTGGCAGGCATTTTGAGGCTTCTGGAAGGGGCCGGTGTAGAGAGGAATGCTGCTTGGCTTATATACACTGCCACTGCACTGACAGAAAGAAGATACGTGCAGGGGAAGCTGTCTCAGGAACAATAGTGAGGCAGGTTTGGGACAAGAAGTGAAAGGAGGTGTCTGGGTGGTGCTGTCGTTCAGTCCTTTGGAGACGCGGAGCTCAAGTTCAGAGGTCAAGGCTGGAGATGGAGCTCGGGTAGTTGGTCATATGGCCGAGACAATTAAAGCCACAGACGAGAGGGACTTCCACAGGCATGGAAGATACTGTAAAGCCGGGAAAACCAAGTGCCATTGCTGTAAAAAAAAACTTCTTTCAACCACCTTCACCTGGAATAAACAAGTGGGGTGAACGGTTGTACAAACTGTGTGATGTCCATACTACATCAGCCTCTCTGCGAAGCCTACAGACTTCATGTGTAGTATTCACAATTTTAAAAAAGATTTTATTTATTTATTTGACTGAAAAAGAGAGATCACAAGTTGGCAGAGAGGCAGGCAGAGAGAGCAAGGGAAGCAGGCTCCCCGCCGAGCAGAGAGCCCGATGCAGGGCTTGATCTCCGGACCCTGAGATCATGATCTGAGCTGAAGACAGAGGCTTAACCCACTGAGCCACCCAGATGCCCCTAGTATTCACATTTTGACCTTGATGGGATTTCCCCCTCCAGGTTTCTGCCTTCCTCCTCCAGCTGGTAACTGGGCATTGTGCTTACTTCCCCCAGGGAGGTCTGTGGCAGGCTGAAAGAAGTTGTCTACAAAACACTTCCCTTCCTGCCTTTGTTTTCAAAAGCCGAAACCCCCTGAGGTGATTTAGTGATGGCTGCGGGTAGAGGAGACAGGAAATGGCTCTGAGGGAAAGCTGAGCAGGGGCTGGGGAACCTTCCCCAGGCGAGAGATCCTCAGGCCGGGGGAGGAGTCCATGCTTGTCAAGGCAGCACTCCAGGGAGGTGGCCAGACCTCAGAGAGGAACAGCGAGGAACAGCCAGCCCCACAGTGTATCTGTGTGTCCCCAAGGGTGACATGCAGGCTGGTGAGCTCCTAGAACTGAGGGAACCAGGCAAACTGAGGGGGTGGGGGCCTTCCACAGTGACCAAGGAGGACCCATGCCGCAGGGTCTTCCAAGGACCTCCCCAGGATGGGCCACGTTTTCCTGTTGGTTTGGAGTTGAAATGAACTAATTTAAATAATATATCCCATAATGGAGTTTTTAAAAAGCGGTAGAGGATGACTGTTCCACATCAATAACACTGCCCTCCGCCATCTTTGTGCATTTAACTTTTTCTATATATGCAGGATTTTTTTGTTTGGAAGTAGATTCATAGAAAGAGAATTATTGATTGAAAGGGTATAGACATTGTGTTTTTTTTAATTTTAAAGATTTTATTTATTTATTTATTTGACAGAGAGAGATCACAAGTAGGCAGAGAGGCAGGCAGAGAGAGAGGAAAAAGCAGGCTCCCCACGGGGCAGTGAGCCCGATGTGGGGCTCAATCTCAGGATCCCGGGATCATGTCCCAAGCTGAAGGCAGAGACTTTTTAACCCACTGAGCCACCCAGGTGCCCCAAAAGGGTATAGACATTGTTAAGGCTCTCGATACATGTTCTGGATGTGTTGTGCCTTTTTAGAGTTCGATTTTAAAATGAGGACGTCTCTTCAGTGGGGTCGCATGCAAGAGGGACTGATGGGAGCCGTGATCAAAGGAGCGAGACTGATACAAAGCAAAGGTCAAGCAAAGCTTTATTTTGCGTCGGCATGGAGAATCAAACCAACCAGCCAGGGCCGTCTCTTACGAAGAGAGCAACCACCCCCAGCTTCACAGACTAGCTTTTATAGAGCAAAGGCCATGTGGTTGAGCCTGGCCAATGAGATTGTCTCCACCTGGCCTGACTTGTCCTTGCATTCTGGGCTCTGTTATCTCTACCTGACCTGACCTGTCCTTGTATTTGGGCTCTATTGTCAGGGACTAGTCGACCATATTTTACTGTTTTCCCAGACTTGCTTTTAAGTAAGTTCCTCCAGGGAAGGGGGGGTCAGTTTAAGTTTTACTGCACAAACAACAAAATGGCTGTTTAACCAAGATGGAGTCGCTCTGGCTAAGTAGGTCCCTACAGGATGGGAACTGTTAAGAGACTGTGCAGGATTTCATACAAGGAACAAAGGGAAGGGCCAAAGGAAGATGATGACAGTGGGAAAGAGGAAAGGACATGTTCAGTGTCCTTTAGGAGGTGGGGCCAGTAAACCATCTCCACACGGGGCAAAGGAGACAGAGTAATCAAGAACACCTTACTGGTTTCCAGCTTCCAAACCTGAGTAGATGAAAATCCTATCAACCAAGAGGGAGCATGGCTCAGTGGAAAGAGCCTGAGTTGTCAATCTAATATGCCTAGTTCAAATCCCACTCTCCTACTCATTAGTTGTATGGCCTTGGGTGAGTTATTGAAACTCAGGGCCCATTCGCCTAGATATCTTCATTTGTGAAATGGCCACTGTAAAGTTTTTCCGGCGAGATAAACACAACACCAGGCAAAGTGGGTGCAAGGCAAGATTTATTAAAAACACTCTCCGGCGAGGTTTCAGGGCTCAGGAGAGCGGGAGCCAAGAAAGTTGCGCCAGGAGTAGGTGGACACCCTCAGGTGAGGTTCCGCGACTCTGGAAAGCAGAATGGTGGAAGTCGCTCCCAAGGCAGGGAGAAAGGGGGCTTTTAAGGGGCCTTGAGGGAGTTCAGGGGTCTTTTGGCAAGTTTCCCTTATTTGGATATTTCGCCTGCTCGTCGGGGTCTCATTGGTCCACAGGAGTCCAGGGTGGGGGTCTCAGATTCCCGCTTGTCAGGGTCGCATTGGTCCACGGGAGCCCGGGTCGGGAGGGTTTTCAGATTCCTGCTTGGGTCTTTGTTCTCCTGTCCAAACTCAGGTTTTGTGGCGGGGACTTTCGCCATCTTAAGTAGCCCTTTCTTTCTGCCAGCCCAACAGCCACAGTAACAATTGTCAGTCTGGCAGGTTATTGTCAGATTAAATGTGAAAGTGTTTTTAAAGCACCTGGCCTGTTGTGACTTTGAAGAAACCAAAGAAAATGGATAATAGTGGTAGAAGAGAATGTAGAGACTTGGAGAATAAAGAATATAGATGGTTCTGATGAGCGACAGAAGCAGAAAAATGTTCACCGTTAGCCCAGAAGCCTGACCTAGGGCCCGCATAGTTCCGACAAGGATCAAATACGTACTGGTTGCTACATTCTTAAAGGGTCTTATGACTGCCTGTATGTCTTACCAATAGTTAATATCAAGCTGGATGATAAGCACCAGAGAAATCTTGCAAAAGTATTTTTAAAAGTAGAATTTCGAAGAAAACATCTATGATCTAGTACTCCCTGCATGTCCCTTCCCCCTAGAGCTACTAAGCATATAACGACTAGTTTTATACAGTGAATCTGCTGCTTTCTGCCCACAGGTCCTGTCCCCGCCCTACTGAAATGAACTTACTAAGTTGCCGGGTACATCTCAAGAATTCTCTTGCGTGCTCAACGGTCCCACAACAGTTTGAGGCAAATTGTGCTTAAAATGCCTGCATGAGAGTCCCCACAGTAACTTTTATTTTGGTATGCTTTTCTTTTTTTTAAGAGACCTTGAGGTATGAAAAGGAGTAGGGAAGAAGGGACTGCGATCTTGTTGCCCTTAGGGGAAACCAGAGGGCAGTGGTGCAGTTCTCAAGTATGACCGCAAGATGGAGTCTGTTTTGTCTCAGAGAGTGTCACAGACCGTGGACTGACTGGGTGCAGTGTTGGTTAGCAAAACAGCCATAGATGGTCTTCTCTGTGCGGGAGTCGGCCTTCCAGAAACTCTCTGACATGTATGGTGAGGTCTACCCCTTGGCGGGAAGCAGTCAGTTCCTATTTGCAGGCTTTACCCGATCAGGAAGGCTTTCCCTCCAGGATGGCCCCTGCTGTGTCTGACAGTTTCAGACTCAACAGCAAAACTTAGTTCCATAAGAGCTAGGACTTTTCTATTTCTGAAAATGCACTTAGGAAAAAGAGAATATTGAACAGAACTCAAGAGATTTCATGGGGCTTTTTACTAAAGCTCATCCCCACTCTCTTTTCACACACACACACACACACACACACACACACACAAAATGAGGACATAGACACATTTGAACAGGGCAAATCTGACTGAAGACACAGATCTTTCCTGCAGAGAATGCTGGGGGACAAAGAACCCCTGCTAGCTAGATAAAATAAGATGCTATACTAATAGGAATTACCTTATTGTCAGCATTATTATTTTTGTTAATATTTTATTTATTTATTTTTGAGAGAGCGAGAGAAAGAGAACATGAGCAAGGGGAAAGGCAGAGGGAGAAGCAGACTCCCCCACTGAGCAGGGACCCCAATGTGGGACTCCATCCCAGGACCCTGGGGGCATGACCTGAGCAGAAGGCAGACGCTTAACCGACTGAGCCACCCAGGTGTTGCTACAACTTTAGTTTTAAATCCCATCCCCTTTGCGGGGATTGGGGTGGGGGTGTTAGTAAGTCTTCCCCCTCACCTGCACCAAACCCTGCAAGCCTCATTACTTTTAAGTAAACAGAGGTCATAGCTTTAAATCATAAACGGTCTCAGTTTAGCCATTAAGATGTCAGTCCTAAGTATTCAGAACTCCAAATCTGATTTTATATCTTCTCCCCCTCCCTACAAGGGCATGCTATGAGGGATGTGTGTGTGTGTGTGTGTGTGTGTGTTAGGGGGAGAAATAATAAGGCTCCACCTGCTCCCAGCTCCAAGAACCCACCCCCACCCAGTGTTCTAACTCTGCTTTTGGACCCGTCCAGATTACAGGAGTCAGGGTTAGATGGGGCCAAGTATGTTCTGGCCTGGTACTATGGTAGGAGGGCTTCATGCTCTTCAGGCCAGGAGGGGTTTAAAACTGATTTTTCTGGGGGCACCTGGGTGGCTCAGTCATTAAGTGTCTGCCTTCGGCTCAGGCCATGATCCCAGGGTCCTGGGATCAAGCTCTGCATCGGCCTCCCTGCTCAGTGGGAAGCCTGCTTCTCCCTCGCCCCACCACCGGCCCTCCACTCGCTTGTGTTCCTGCTCTTGCTGTCTCTCTCTCTGTCACATAAATAAATAAAATCTTTAAAAAGGAAGAAAATGATGTGCATAATTTTAAAAAACTCGTTTTCTCATGGGGTTCTCTTTCAAGAACCCTAATACTGCTGGCTTCACTTGAGTTCTCTCCACCTAGAAATGCAGCAGTTTCTTTGTTCCACACAGTCCCTAAAAATCTACTTTGACCTTCTCTTTTGCTCCTCCATTGTTCCTCTAGATGGGCCTTTTGCTGGCTAAGACAATCCCACTGGCTCCATCTCTCTTGTTCAGCCACCATTATGTCCATGAGACATACTCTTGTGTTCTATGTCCTGAGAAATGGGGCGTTGCAGGGGTCACCCATCCTTCTTCCAAAGCAGCTCATCAACCCGCCTCTTGCCTGTAGATTTCCTGATGGGCAGACACTCATCCACTTGCCTGCAAAGCTGCAGGGGACACAGCCAGCCCTCTAAGACCTCTAAGCCACCCCTCTCACTCAGCCTGGGTGAGGAGAGGCACGACCCTGCCCCGTGAGTCAGGGTCCAGTCCAGAGACAGAAACCACGGCCATTATTTTAACTGAGAAAAGTTAACGTAAGAGTTGTTAACTGGGCAAAACTGAACGGCAAAAGAACAGTCAGGTTCCATGGACACCGCATCTGCAGGAGGCCACTACCACACCACTGCTGGGAGCACAAAGACAAGCTGTCGGAATTCTTTAATGCAGGAGTTTGTTGAGGGGCCCGTAGAGCTGCAACTCAGATGTCTGGGGACAGGGTGCCAGCCAGATGGCTCTCCATGCCTAAGTGGGTGTGAGCAGCTACGTCAGAGAGAGGTGGGAAACTAAACTGCAAACAGCTGATGCCACTGGCATGAACTGTTGCTGCGAAGGTGAAGAAGCGTTGCCAAAGTGATGGAGATGGGAGGAGTACACAGACAGGAAAAAAAAAAAAGCCCTCTTGCTCCCCCTTGTGGCCTCCTCTGCTGCCCCCTACTGGCAGAGCTTAAATGGAGCCGCAGACCAGGGAGAGATCCCCCTGCCAGAACCGTGAAACCTAAGTGCAGAGGGTGGGTTCATAAACGAGGGACCGCAGCTCAATGACTGCCAAACCCCTCTTTATTACTCTAAAGAAATGCTGTGGAAATTCTCTCCTCAATTCCAACCACCAGTACCCTCTGACAGCCTCAGTCTGGGCAATTTGTCTAATAGATCTCAGCCCTCTGTTTTGAAAATACTACAAATTAGTCTCCCAACTTACATTAGTACCCTAATCTATTGTATATTGATATCTCCATTGACAGTTCTAAGGTAATATCTATTACAACAATAATAGCTAACATTTAATGGACATTTACTATGTACTAGGCAATGCTAAGAAATTCACATAATAATCAATTAAATTAAATTAATTTTAATTTAATTTAATTATTTTAATAATTTAATGATAAGTCATTAAAATAATTAAATAATCTCATTTAATCTCACCAAGGGTTTTATTATCAAATACTATTATTGGCATTCATGTACTTTTAAAATCCCCATTGTACAGATGAGGAAACTGAGGTGCATTGAGATTAACTTCCTAAGGTTATAAAACTAGTCGGTGATGAAGCCAAAAGTTGAACCCAAATAGTCTGGTTCTGCAACTGGCATTCTTTTCCCCTATGCCTTCTTTTTGCTTCTTCATGTCTTTCTATTCTTCTACGTGCTGTTCAGTGACCTTGGAGGCTAACCTGGATTACACTGGTGCACTCCTTTGCCCTCTGCCTTCCACTTGGGGGTTTGGCCAGTGTGGAGCACCAGGAGAGCTCAGAGGATGGTTGGGAGTATTTATTAAACTTCTGTCTCTGTTGGGGCTTACAACACCTTGCTTTCAGCCCTCACCTGTGAGGTGACCCTCTCCATACAGACCTTGCTGTCTGCATTCTGGTCATCACTCTCCCCAGAGGTCAAGAGTGGGAACAGTCCCAAGATACTTCATTATTCTTGAGTTTTCCCTACACTTTGCCATGATTGTGGATTATGCGTTTATACATGTATATATATGTATATATATATATATATATGTTTTTAAAGATTTTATTATTTTATTTATTTATTTGAGAGAGAGAGAGAGCATGAAGTGGGGGATGAGGGGGAGAGGCAGAGGGAAAGGAAGAAACAGACTCCCTGCTCAGCAGGGAGCCCAGTGCAGGACTCTGGGATCATGACCCAAGCTGAAGGCAGCCGCCTAACTGACTGAGCCACCCAGGCACCCCATATATATTTATATATATTCATTGCTCCTCAAATTGGCTGTAGCAGCTGTTTCCTGCTGGGACCTTGACAGGCTTTCACCTTGGACAGTAGCAAAATGTTTTGTAGCGGTCCCAAATCATACATTTTCAAACCACATTGCTCAAGGGAAGGGAGAAGTTCTTGTTTAGTTTTGAAAGTTTTAAAGAGCAAGGCAGTGGTGGTATAGGGGAACATATGGACTAAGACATACCAATCAATTGCAGTGTGGACCTGATACAGATCCTAATTCAGATAAACCTTTTAAAAGTTGTAACTTTCTTGGGGAGGCATGTCAATGATCAGAGACTGAGTAGGACTTTGCCAGCAATTTACAGTTGGCTCTTGAACAACGTGGGGGTTAGAGGCACCAAACCCCATGCAGTCGAAAATTCACATGTAAATTTGCCTTCCCCACAACTCAACACTAATAGCCTACTGTTGACTGGAAGTCTTCCTGATAACAGTTAATTAATATGTATTTGGTATGTCATATACATTACATACTATATTCTTACAATAAGCTAAAGAAACTATTAAGGAAAATATATTTACAGTACTGTATAGAAAAAAATCTGTATAGAAGTGGACCCATGCAGTTCAAACCCATGTTGTTCAAGGGTCAGCAGTGTTTAACACAGGTTCAGTGTGGGAATGTCACAAGCCAATAGCAAACAGGATAATGTCTCATTGCCTGTAAACAACACACTCCAAACCAATGAGAGATTAATCACATAATTGTTCAGACAAGGAAAGACAAAAGGAGTAAAGTCTAAATTTAATTGTGGTATATGATTATGATTAGCTGGTATTCAGGAGAGATGGTTTAACCAACTCAGGGCTGCTGTCCTGTTGCCCAGGCAAAAGTGAAAATCCCTGGTTGCTAGGGCACGTTGCTGGGGACGCGGGCCAGAGGATCTCCTTTATGGCTGCTATTCAGCTTTCACGACTGGAGGAAAGAGTCACCTTTACGGCAGCCTTGACCCAGGCAGGAGCTGATCGCCCCAAGGTCTTCCGAGAGCTATTTACATTAGCAAAGTACAGCTGAACTCGGACAAACCCTCTCTGATAGTCCTCACCGTCTCTCGCTCTCGCTATTTATAGACTAACTTGCCGCAGATGCTTCTTACGTCACTGATAAGCCCCAACAGGGCCCCCACCCCTGCAGTGAGTTCCCTGCCTCTTCTCAGTGAGAACAGATGATACCATCCTGACACAACTTATCTCATATCAAAACAACTTAACTTCTAAGAACTTTTTTGGGGGTCTTTGTCATAAGCAGGTGGATTAAAACAACTCAACTCGTAGACAAATGGAGTTGAAATCATATCAAACTAATACACATCGTAACTTTACAAAGCAAATGAAATTCAAGCCGACCAGAGTTTGATTTTATTACATAATTACTGTTAATTTTTTAAGGCATGATAACAGAGCTTGGGGGATTTCTTTAAAGAGTCCTTACCTGGGGGCGGTTGGGTGGCTCAGTCGGTTAACAGGGTCCTGGGATCAAGACCCCCTGTCAGGCTGGGCTGAGCTCCCCTATTCAGTAAGGAGTTGGCGTCCCTACCCCGCGCATGCGCACTCTCACTCAACTAAAATCTTAAAAAAAAAAAAAAAAAAAAAAAGAGAGAAGAGTCCTTACTTGTTAAAGATATATACTGAAACATTCATGGATAAAATTATATGATGTCTGGGATTTGCTTCAAAATAATATAGGAGGGGGATGTGAGTGGATGTATATGAAATGAGATTGAACAATGAGTGATGAATATACTATATGGACGTTCCTTATGCTATTCTATTACTTTAAAGATTTTTTTTTTAATTTGACAGATCACAAGTAGGCAGAGAGGCAGGCGGGGGTGGGGGGCAGGCTCCCCGCTGAGTAAAAAGCGTGATGTGGGGCTTCATCCAGGACCCTGACATCATGACCTGAGCTGAAGGCAGAGGCTTAACCCACTGAGCCTCCCAAGCGCCCCCTTTTCTGTGTATTTAAAAAACAAACAAACAAAAAACAACAACAAAAAACTTTTATTATGGGAAATTTGAAATAAAGGAAAGAACCCAAGGTAACAACAACTTAGCAATTGCTCCCCAGTCCCAGTACATCTAGCCCATAGCCCATTAATATGAAAAGATCAAACTAGCAGTCTATTTGGCCAGTCAATATACAGTTTTCAAATTCTTCCTTAATAGAACATTTCAGGTACGTTTACAATACATTTACACTTAATTAACATCCTATTAATTCTAATGGAAAGGAGATAGTTCAAATTTAATCATTTATGACAACCAGAGAAGACCCTTTAAGTTAAATGCTAATTATTTTGGTTAAACGTTTTCCAAAATGTCTGTATCATTTCCCAGTAAGAAATTAAATTACTAACAATCGTCTTTCTTTTTAATTTTATGACTCATTGTCGTTGTTAGGAAAGCTCAGGCACGGAGCTTGCTGTAATTTAGCCTAGGGTGCTCTTTAATTATCTGGTGTTATTAGTGCTGAATCAAAAGCTCTGAGACTTCTTTCTTAGGTGGTATTCTGCCCTCGTTCTCTCTTCCTTGTGCCAGCCAGTGGGTCTGCTCCCCTCCACCTCCTCCCCCTCCAGGTGAATGTAATCTCCTCTGCTGTCCCTTGTACACTCCTCATGGCAGCCTGACAGGGTGCCCTGTGCACAGTAGGCACTCAATAACCACTTACTGAATTAGATTAAATCTGGGAAAAATGGAAGTTTGCCAGAGGAAATCAAATAATTAAGCTTATTAAACCATTAACCCTAATTTTAGATAAATCACTTAAGCTGCTGAGAATAGTTTGGGAATTCATACCGGAGTTCCAGATGGTTAAGGTTGCCAGGTATCTGGCTGCTAAATTAAGTGGGGGAGGGTATGGCTCTATTAGATATTAAAATGTATGTCTGCAGGTATGCATAATTGCTGCTAATTTGCACCGCAGGAAGAAAAGTAGCAAATTGGTAAAGGAGTTGTTTCTACTTCTAATGTGAAGAATAGCCGTTGATTACCTTAAGTACAACCTCTGTGTTCCTTGTGTACAACCTCTATGTTCATTGTAGATACAAGTGCATAAAAGTATTGTCTGTGACAATCCACTGAGTAGCTTATTGAAATTAAAACATTTTTATAAAAGAAGAGATATATTGGCTAAAAGAACTGGGTAAATTATGTGGAAAGAAAAACAACCCATAATCTTCATTTAATTGGTCTTGCCTACTAAAACATTTGATCTTTATGCAATACATCTTAAGTATATCTTTAGTAGGCACTTAATTATTTCTCACTTAATATGTTTCGCTCAGGCACAATACCTTGGAGTCCACCTAGATTCCCTCATCTCACATCCAATCCATCCGTAAATCCTACTGGCTCTACCTTCAAAATGCATTCAGAACCAGCCATCTCAACACATCTAACTGCCATACCCCATCCAAGTCACCATTCCCCTCTCCTGAGTTTTGTTCTAGCTTCTTACCTGTTCTGCTTCCAATGACAATCTGTTCTCCATCTATAGCCAAAGTGATTATTTATAAGACAGTCTTCTCTCTTCCCTTAGTTCCCTCCAGCAGCTCCCATGACCCATCAATCCTCATTGTGGTCTACTTGTCTACACAACCTTGCCCATGCCTGCCTCTCAAACTCCTTTCCTCTACTCCCCCTCAGCTATTCTGCTCCAATCACATAGGCTTTCATGCTAGGCATTTGTTAGATGAATGAAATGCATCGGTTGCTGAATGAATGACACAATAATTACAATCAGCAAGTTAGTACAGCTGCTATGCTGGCCCAGCCCAGGGAGATGATCTTTTACCTAGATGGTCTAAACTGGTGGTTCTCAGTCTACCTGGTATCAGAATCACCTAGGGGAGGGGAGTTACTAAAACTCAATGGCTGGCCCCACCCCTAGTTTCTGATTCAGTGGGTTTGGGTGGACCTAAAATCTGCATTTCTAGTAAGTTTCTAAGTGATGCTAATGATGGTCTAGGTACATACTTGGCCTAAATCTTTTATTTAGGAAAGCCAATAGAACATTCTGAACAGGGGCGCCTGGGTGGCTCAGTGGGTTAAAGCCTCTGCCTTCGGCTCAGGTCATGATCCCAGGGTCCTGGGATCGAGCCCCACATTGGGCTCTCTGCTCAGCAGGGAGCCTGCTTCCTCCTCTCTCTCTCTCTGCCTGCCTCTCTGCCTACTTGTGATCTCTGTCTGTCAAATAAATAAATAAAATCTTAAAAAAAAAAAAAAAAGAACATTCTGAACAGAAACTTAGCAAATATTGTCTTGGTGTTTCTGTCTGCTCTTTAGGATGAAAAGATTAATTGCAGAAATGTAGGTGGGGGGACCTTGGACCTCATTTTTTGACACTTAGCCACAGGGTGGCCCCCTAGCTCCAGTAATGACTCCATTGGTCCCAATTAAGATGGTTTTGTTTCTTTGGTGAAGTTCCAATCCATTTCTTTTTAAAAAAGAAAAGAAGGGGTGCCTGGGTAGCTCAGGGGGTTAAAGCTTCTGCCTTCGGCTCAGATCATGATCCCAGGGTCCTGGGATCAAGCCCCGCATTAGGCTCTCTGCTTAGCAGAGAGCCTGCTTCCTCCTCCTCCTCTCTCTCTCTCCCTGCCTGCTTGTGATCTCTGTCAAATAACAAATAAAATATTAAAAAAAAAAAAAAAAAAGAAAAAGAAAAGAAAAGAAAGAGAAGAAGAAAGCAAAGGAAAAAAAGAGAATTTGGTCGTAGGACCAGTACTAGGACCAGTCATTTACAGTTCACAAAAAGTCTCAGGAGCAGGCTAGTGGCTACCTCAGCAATGAGCAATTCTGGGCTCTGTTGGAAGATACCAGCATCCCTAAGGTGGGAATGATGCAGGGGGAAATATGTTTGTAAGTGGGAGAAGATATTAGTCAGAAGGCGAAAGGAGATTTCATTGTAGCCAACAAGGAAGCAGCATACACAGGACAAGTGTTTAGCTCTGTGTAGCCCATGGAGCCCTGACCATGATAGACATGGCGTAGACTGATCAGCCCCTGACACCCCTTCGAACCCCTTGCTGCTGTGGTGAGTGTTGGGCTGGCAGGAAGGGTTACTAAGATGGCGAAAGTTCCCGCCACAAGACCTGAGCTCGGACAGGAGAACAAAGGCCCAAGCAGGAATCTGAGACCCCTGCCCCGGGCTCCCATGGACCAATGGGATCCCGATGAGCAGGCGGGATATCCAAATAAGGGAAACTTCCAAAAGACCCCTGAGCTTCCTCCGAGACCCCTTAAAAGCCCCCTCCTCCCTGCCTTGGGCGCGACTTCCGCCACTCTGCTTTCCAGAGTGGCGGAACCTCGCCCGAGGATGCCCACCTCCTCCCGGCGCAACTTTCCTGGCTCCCCTTCTCCTGAGCCCTGAAACTTCGCCGGAGAGCGTTTTTAATAAATCTTGCCTTGCACCCACTTTGCCTGGTGTTGTGTTTATCTCGCCGGAAAAAACTTTACAGTGAGGAAGGCACCTTTCCCTCAGTTGTCCTTCCCTCATGTCTTTACTTCACTCTCATCCAGATAAATGGCTCATCTAATGATACTTTGTCCATCAGACATATTTTTCAATGATAATAGTTTTAGTGGGGGTGCCTAGCTGCCCTGGTCAGTGGAGCATGTGACTGTTGATCTCAGGATTGTGAGTCCGAGCCCCATGTTAGGTGTAGAGGTTACTCAAAAATAAAACCATCAAAAAAATATATACATATACACATATGTATATACACACATATATAGTGTTACAAGTTTAAATGTGTTCTTTACATGTGAATAAGCAACTCAACTTTTTTTCCTCAGTAAGGGTCTCATTGAGGATATGGGTTGACTGCTTTTGGTACTCCTGGTAAACTTTCCTTCAGTTTTATTAAACTTATGAGGCCTATGCTTAATATCACAACTATCATTCCTCTCAGTTCTGCTTTTCTGCTCATTTGAGGGATAAAAAAAGAAGTGCAAGTTCGCGTAACTGTCAAATGAAAACTGCTGAACAAAGATAGTGATACCACAGAGATCCACTGGCTGGCGGGCAGTAGCACCGCCAAGGTTTGAAGTGTTTCATTCACTCGTATGAAAGTCTGCGTTTGTCCTAACATTTAGGGAACTTCTGACCTTGTCTGGAATAGGGGCACATGTCCTCTAAGTGGGGGCTGTGGCAGACCCATTGGCTCAAAGCCCCTTCTAACCTCCCTCAGGTGTAGCTTCCTGATCTGTGAGGGCTAAGAAAACTAGAGACGACCTTCCTGGATTTCCCTGAAGCCCTGCCAAGCAGAGGCACCTGTATGAAATTCAGAGGCGAGCCTGTGAAGGTAGCACTGAGGAATACAGGGTAGAGCTACACTGGAAGGTTGCAGTTGCTGGCAGGGGGTGGGGCATGGGGGGTGGTTCTACACTGGTTCCTAATGCCCCAGGTGTGTGGGGGGGTGGGCAGTGGCAGCGATGTAACTTCTGTTAAAACAGTTTTTTAGAACTCAGAACCCTTAGCTGCATTGCTCCTGGCTACTAACAACCCACCTGTTTCCCTCCTCAGAAATTCAGTGTACTCCTAATACTGTGTAATCAGTGCTTTTTTGCTTTTTGCCACTACAGTGGATGCTGTTGTCTGTAACTTAGAACACTGACTAGTAGGGGACTCTGTCCGGATCAAAGCTATTCAGCCTGGTCTCAAGGAGATGCATTGGGATATCCTTCTCTTCAAATCCCCTAAAGTTGTGACAAGTCTCCTGTGACTCTTCCTTCTAGTTAACTGTTCAGTTTCATATGCTCATGTGCTCCGATGTTCATTAGAGGGGTCCCGGCCTCCAGGCCTAACTGCTGATTTTTGTCTTGTTTGTTCATCCGGTTCCTTGAAGAGGCTCATCTGGACATCCAGCTGGACGCTCTTCCTTGACACGTTTGTGGCACTTCTCGCCCTGTCACTTGGATGTCTTTTAATAGCTGTTGCCACGAGAACAGAAACACCATGGGGAAATACCCACTTTGACTTCCATGACTCAAAATGAAAAAGTAAACACAAGTGCTCATCGATCCAGAGCTCACAATAGGGCATGCCATGAGAGCTCTCACTGGCTGAGGACACAGGATAATTCTCCATGTACTGACTAATGGGTATTATTAAAAGACAGAAAAAAGAAAGAACACCTATGTTAACTCTTCTTCAGGACTGTAATTCCTCATGTGAAAGGCATTATCAGCTTTGTACAGAACAATACTAAATAAACATAGTATACTTTTATTGTACAAAAAGGCAGATGGCAGAAGTTTGAATATAAGTACTAACAGCTGCCTAGGGAGGTTTTGTGTCAACAGCACTAACTAGATAGTGAAAGAAGGCACATGTGCTAAGAAGAGACCCAAAGTGGCTAGCTCTGATTCTAAGACCAAATTCCAGTGTGTCTATGGGGGGGCGGTTCCCCACACCACCAAGCACCTTCCCGTGTTCACCAGCCTGAAAGCTCTGAGCTCTCTAAATCTTGCCCTTCTGGGTTTTTATGCAGGCTTCCTTACATAGGCATGATGGATTAAATCTCTGTCCATCCTTCAAATGACTTAGTATTCTCCCTCTTGCTATGTTCTCACTTACTGGCAGTCCCAAGTAAAGGGGACTGCAGGTCAAAGGCCCTGAGACTGGGAGGTGGACCAGAACCGCCCTCAACACCAAAGCCTGCCTGCACCTCCCAGAAGCATGAGGAGGAGGGATTGAGCTTGACCAGGAGAGCAAATTTCTATCTAGATGACAGGGTGTTGCCATCATTCTGAGGGGCAACTTGGAAGGATACAGCTAGAGAGAGAGCATGAGTAGAGGGTTTCTGTTCTGAATAAGAGACATTTGAGTGCATCCTGACAATTGTTTGCAGGGCTGGTTCTTTTTAAGCAGCTATCCAAATAATTCTAGGACACATATTCCAAATGGGCACACTCCTCTACTCTAAAATCACAGACCAGCTGAAAGAGATCTTCCTATCTCCTCAAGAGAGCAAGGGATACTACTACTCGATGGGCCCATACAGAAAGAAACATGGGCTGGTCAGGAACTTTTTCTGCCATTGCATGTCTGACTTAAGAGCCAACACTCCAGAGCACATGGCATGTGCTAGGCACCTTTCGGAGCCACTTTACATGTATTAACTCCTTTACTCTTTACAATAGCCTATGCCCCTGGTAAATTATTGTCCCCATTTTAAAGATAAGGAAGCTGGGGCACCTGGGTGACTCAGTTGGTTAAGCATCTGCCTTTGGCTCAGGCCCTGATCCCAGGGTCCTGGGATTGAGTCCTTGCCTGGCTCCTTGCTCAGTGGGGAGTCTGCTTCTCCCTCTGCCTGCTGCTCCCCCTGCTTGCATGCTCTGTCAAATAAATAAAATCTTATTTAAAAAAAGAATTGCTCCTCTTGATTTGTAGCTATATTAAAAAACTGAAGCACTAAGTACCAAAAAGCAAGACAGCTGTCCTCCAAGGTGAGAATCTGGTCATTTAGTAACAGGCCCCATCTGGCCCTTGGTCTGTGTAAACTCTGACTTCATCCCCTTAAGCCTTGGCCAGAAACTACAACCGGTGTCTGTACGATACGAAAAGCTGGAAATGTCCAGGTCAGAACGGGACGTGTTTCTTCAGAGGCCCCAGAACCTGGAAACTAAGGCTTCCAGTATGAGCTTGTCAGATAATCTTTCATAAGAGGCTTCTAAATTCCCTAATTGTGCTGGAATGTGGTGTCACTGAAAATGAGATTACATAAAAGAAAGGGTGGATGATGGTCGAGGCCTGGGCAAGTGCCCCACACAGGGACTTTCTCAGTAATTCTATGGACTAGGGCATTCTTCCAGCATGGGTCTTGGTTTATAGATGCTCTGTTAAGGCCTGTTGATCTAGTTGTTCTAAGAAGACTTAATTTTATGGAGGTATATAGCAAAACTACCCACTTTTTCCTGAGCCTTGCTAGTGTTGAATAGGAAGCATCCAGAAACAGCAGGACCTCAGTGACTGCCCTGCAGAAGCTTGGCCCACCAGAGCGGGCCTACCCTGCCTCAGGAGATCAGGCTGGCTAAAAGCTGCTAGAACAAAATCCATTCAGCTCCCCTTCAGGTGATCCCCTAGAAAAGCTCTGTAACCTGGAACTACCTGGAACCACCACTGCAGAACACAAGAGAGGAAGAAAGGAACATGCAGATCCTAGCAGAAATACTGTATTCATTTTGAGGACTGCTATGTTTTAAGGCAAATGTCACACACACACACATACACACACAACAGTCAGAGATGAACAGTATTTACAACATGTTAGAAGCGTGGGGGAGATAGCTTCAGACAGTGAGAAAGTAGGATTTTCCCCAGCCTGGTCTGAAAAACAAGGAGGCACACAGCACCTCCTTCCTCCCAGAGGAAGGGGAGCTATCGTATGGGATTTCATATAGAAGCGCCCCTCTTGGGCCCAGCACTCTGCCTACTGCCTTGCCAGGTTTGGGACAGAGGAGGCGTGCTCATGAGATGGGCAGCTCTAATTTTAACGTTTTGTGAAACTTACTTTTAGACATAGGAAAATCAGTTTGCAGAAGCCACAACACTGTGGTTAGGTCACTTCAATCCAAATCCAAAACTTGCTTGGATGAGAGCTAAAACAACATGGAGACACACATACATATATGCATTTGTGTGCAAATAGAGCCATAGATATGTGGGAGAAGGAAAGACAGCAGAGGCAAAGGCAGAATGTTCACTTGCAATTTGGGATCAAACAATGTGATTGTTTCCCCTTTCAAAATAGAAGGGGGATCAGCAAGGAGCCAGAGTGTCAAGGTTTCCAGGCAGCTCTCCGCTCAGTTCCTGGTCCCTCTTGGCCTCACAGGGGATGGGAGCGGGTGGGCTGGTTTAAAGAGATTTGGAGGGAGCTGGGCCTTCCCACTGGCCAGGCCAGCTCTAAGCCCAGGGCTCTTCCCCACTCCTTCCACTCTGGCACACACCCCAAAAGGAGGGGCTTGACTGCCTCTGTCCCTGCCCTCCCATTCTCAACAGCACCAGAAACACATCTCCACAGCGTGTTCCTTTTCTGCAGGGCCTGGGGGACAGCCATGTCACAGCAATAGTGAAAACAAGAAAAAGCACGAGGTGGGACGTCCGGGAACTGTTAACGGGCTGCTGTGAGGTGGATGGCCCGTGCCGGGGACCTGGGAGTCTCGGGGAAGCCAGGGGCCCAGAAACGTGCTGCAGATGGGATGGTTCACTCAGGAGGAGCTGAACAACCAGGAAGAGGTTGCACTCGATACTGGCAAATACCTATGAAGAGAACAGGCTGCATGGCAGAGTTGCGACTGCATGCAGAGACCAAAGTTCTGCTCAGAGACGCTATCTTTACCAGGAGCACAAGGCCTCTAGGAAGAAAGGTCTCACTTGGGTAAAACATAAGAAGAACGTATGTCGTTAGCACTTGCCATCCAAGAAATGAAAGGGTTGTTTTCACGGATTCACTCAGTTTGCCTCACCAAATCCCTCTGAGGTAGGTAAGAGGCAGATGACATTAGCCCCATTTTACAAATGGGGTGAAGTGAGGCCCAGGACTCGCGGCAGGTCACACTACGGAGAACCATCAACAGCCACAGTGAACGAACATTCTTGTGCTTTTCACTCTCCCCGTCCCTGGCAACACTGGTCTTCTGGATAAAGCCCCCTCACCTGGTTTCAGACCAAGTCGGCAGGTATCTGCAGGAATGGGGACATTTGGTTTCCAGTCTTAAACTTTTCATCTACTGGCAGGAAAAGAAACCCAGCCCACAGCAAATTAGCCAAAGCCAGGAGACCTGGGGACCTGGCAATGGGGCACCCCACCCCAGTTAGTAAGTGGGTTTATGTGTTTTCATTTTTGTTTTTGTTTTGCAAAGTGCAGCATTTTAGGGGGCTAGCTGAATTCTAAGAATGGATTAATGAGCCAGCAGGTCCTGAATATGAAGATCATGGAGGAAAAGTCCCCTCTTGGGCCTGGTTGGGGGATAAAGCTACAGTGTTGTCAGAGGCCAGGTCCTGGAAGCAGAAAACTTCCCTGGGGCTGGAATGAGATTGAGGATGACTGCGTGTATCTGTGTGTGTGTGTGTATCTGTCCTGACAGAGTGCTTCCCTTACCCTTGCTGGCTGCATCCCCCCTCCTTTCTCTGACCTCAGCATTTAAACTGTTTACTTAATGCTACTGACCAGAGACCCCCACAGTGCTAATGGGGTCTGTAGTAGTTCCAGCTGAACAATGTGCTGAACCTCCAAGCCCACCAGTGACTCAGAATCAGCCACACCTCCAAGTTAGAAATCTCTCAATACCTCAGGTACCAGCTCAGTGAATTCCAGTCACAGGTAAGAATTTGGGAATTTTTCCAATCACTCTGGCTCACGAGGCTGCATGACAGAGGACTGTAAAACCCCTAGTTTGCCCCGAAAGACCGCAGGGCAGAGCTGCCTGCGCGCAGTGAAGGGCACCTGTGCGTTCTTCCAGGCCGTAACTACCCCGTCCCGGGGAGCCCGATCTGCCTCCAGCCTGCATCTCCAGGACGGGTTTCCAAAGCACACACAGTTGCACCTGTACACGGATCAAGCCATATGGCAGAGCGCCCCGGTCTCCGGTAACCAGTTCCCGCTGGGAAGCGCGATGCCTGCACGGAAACATAATCCTCGAACCCTTGACCGGGCCAAAGCATTGCACGGGCCTAAAAGTTGGTGAGCAGGAGGCCCGCGCCCCCTGGCCGCCCTCACACGGCGGGGCGCCACCGCCGGCGGGCACGCCCGGGGCCAGCCCCCTCACAGAACCGACTCCTTGGATTCCAGCTCGGGGGCGCTGGCTGCGGGGCCGGCGGGGTTCTGGTGTGTCACCAGAGGCGACGTCTCCTCCTCCGATTTGCAGTTGGGGACAGCCTCCACCTTCACTTCGCTCAGCTCCTGCTCGCCTGGCTTCCCGGCCTTCTGATTGAGGTGGTGGAGAATGCCGGCGCCCAGCGCGTCCCCTTCCACGTTCACCACCGTGGTGGTGCGGTCCCTGCGGGGGAAGAAAAGGCAGGCCTTGCCGCCGCTGCCGCACAGCAGCCTGGGCCTCACTTTACTCGAAACTGTTTCGGTCAATATTTCTCACTCTCAGGAAAGTAACAGACCCTGATTGTGGAAAACCTCTTGTGTAAGCCCCAGAAATCAAGAAGAGAAGCATCAAGAAAACAAAAGTCGGGACGCCCGGGTGGCTCAGTTGGTTGGATGACTGCCTTCGGCTCAGGTCATGATCCCGGAGTCCCGGAATCGAGTCCCACATCAGGCTCCCAGCTCCATGGGGAGTCTGCTTCGCTCTCTGACCTTCTCCTCGCTCATGCTCTCTCTCACTGTCTCTCTCTCTCAAATAAATAAATAAAATCTTAAAAAAAAAAAAAAAGATGAAGCTAATTACTTAAAAAAAAAAAGTCACCCACCCACACTTCACAACTCCCAGTGAGTCCAGTAACTCCTTTCTATGGATGTCTTCTATGCGGAGGAGACACCATCTATGAGGGTCACGCACAGCTGGGACAGACAGTGTAGACTGGGTTTCAGACCCAACTTCTCCCCCGCTTAGCAGTACACTGTGGGAACACCCCTTCTTCTTCTCTCATCACTGCGTCTCTGCTGAATGTTCAACTTTGCCTGTATTCTGTGGCAGTTGGCAAACACCATCTCATAGCACTGTCCTTTCCAGAAGCTTGTCTTCCCACAGGTTAGTCCAATAACCACTCTCTCTCCTGAGGCTCAGAGCAAGCACTGTGCCCATTTGGCAGAAAGGGAGAAAAGTGTGAACTTGCCTGCCAGCACCAGAAAAGCTAAAGGCTGTGTAAGCAGAGGCTGTGGGGTGGTGAATGGTTCACATGACTTCAGGTCTCTACTAGGCCATCTGCCTGGTGCCCTGTTGTCTCTGTTTTTGACTAACAGTCTCTTAGAGGCCTGCCTTCCTCAGACAGAAGCAGCTGGCTCTAACACTCTGCTCCAGTCCTGTCCAACACACCAGCTCAGGGACCGAGTTCCCTCTAATGAGCTGTATAGACAATGCAGGTCTCCATTTCACCCTCCTTGTTCTGAAGGATTCTGAGAAGTCCCTGAAAATTTCTAGGGCTTACACAAGAGGTTGGAAACCACCATTCCCAACCACAATGGGCAGAGCCACGAGCCCAGGGCCAGACTCTAGTGTTTAGGTGATGCCAGGCCTGGTTGGGGCTAGCCTGGAAGGCAGTGTCTTTTTTCACTAATGTTTACTGTATGCTCTACCACAAGCCTGGAACTCTTCCATGCACTGTGGATATGCTATCTTATTTCATCTCCAACCCAGTTCTGGTGTAGGTTCTATTATTATTCCCATTTGACAGGTGAACCAATCAAAGTCCAGAACAGTTCCTATCACACAACTAGTAAATGGTAAAGCTGGGATTTGAACCCAGGTACCTGGACTCCAGGGCTCATTTTCTTACTCATATGCTCTACTGCCCAACATTAGCACCTCAGGTGACCTTCCCTATAAAACAAGTATTATTCATACCTAAAGAGGATATCAAATGACTCAAGGAGTCCACACTCAGAATCAACACTCACTGTTCTATGCCTCTACATGAGCCCTGGTGATGGTGGCCTGAATCACATCTCCTTTGTAACTCCTCCTCCCCTGAGCCCAATCCACTCACATCAACTGGGTTCATCTCCACTTCCCTTGATGAAATCACTCCTTGCATGTTTCAGGCCAAGGACAATCATTCCCAAAGGCTCACTCCTCCAATGGCTATGACTCTTATGCAGCCAACAATCTCCATTAGACCCTGGCCCCTGCCTTGGGCCTGCACTGGGGGCCCAGCCTGGGTCTTGGACTCCCATTTTCCTGGATGCTCTAACAAAGTTCTCAGTAATGACATTTCGTGGTCATTTATGGGCCGTTGACCCTTATACTGTTTAATTTTTCCTAAATTTTGTCTTGCCTGGGACACCTGTGTGGCTCAGTTGGTTAAGGGTCTGCCTTTGGCTCAGGTCACGATCCCAGTCCTGGGACCGAGCCTGCATCGGGCTCCCTGCTCAGTGGAGAGGCTGCTTCTCCCTCTGCCTACTGCTCCCTCTGCTTGTGTGTGTGCTCTCTCTTTTCTCTCTCTGACAAATAAATAAACAAAATTATAAAATTATGTCTTGCCAGCTCAACTCCTTCACAAGGCATGTCTGAAGTATCTCTTCTCCCAGACACAGTGGAATGCCAAGCTCCTGGGGAAGGTACCACAGACTTTCTTTTATTCACTGACCTTAGGACTTGCTACTTACACAATCCAGTCCACAGCCAGGATCAGAGAAAGGTCATGAGTGGGCAGGCCGATGGCCTCCAGGATAATGGCGATGGTGAGGACCCCTCCAGCTGGTACTCCTGCTGCCCCGACACTGGATGCTGTGGCTGTCACTCTACAGGATGGCACAGAAGACTAGCCATTAACACAGAGCATGATGTGGGCACAGAGAAACGCAAAATATGGCGGCTATGGCTTCGAAACCAAAAATCACACAACCCTAGATGCTGCCAGCTGAGCCCTTCAGAGATGACTCACTCTCTTCAAGTAATGAATTCATGCTGTCATTTTCCAAATGGGACCTCCCCAAGTCATGGTGAGATTGGTATTCATGACGTGTTTCAAAGGAAATCACACACACAATGAAAAACCCCTCAAGTTTTGACCCAGACCTAAGGATGAAGAATAATGAACTTACAGAATCGTGAAAATCTGTCCTGCCTTCAGCTCGATGTTGTTGAGCTGGGCAATAAACACTGCGGCCACACACTGGAAGATGGCTGCCCCATCCATGTTCACAGTGGCCCCGATGGGGAGGATGAACCTGCTGATCCTCTTGTCCACACCGTTGTTTTCCTCAATGCACTTCATCATGGAGGGGAGGGTTGCTGAGCTGGAAAGGGAGAAACGGCCAACCGTGACAACAGTCCTTTCCAGCCTGGCTAAGAGAGTACTCAGCGCAGACCCAGACACAGAGCAGTTAGCATCATCCTAATGTCTGTTTTTTTTCCCCTTGAAAAAAGAGAAAAATTGGAATTGTTTCAAACCTTCTGTCATGGACACCTGGGTGGCTCAGATGGTTAAGCATCTGCCTTCAGCTCAGGTCATGATCCCAGGGTCCTGGGATTGAGTCCCGCATTGGGCTTCCTACTCAGCAGGGAGCCTGCTTCTCCTTCTTCCTCCCTTTCTCTCTCTCATGAATAAATAAAATATTTTTTGAAAAAAAGTTTTCAGTCACAATGTGCAGTAATGTCAATTCCTGAAGTATTCAAAATGGGACCCTCTAGATTTACCTGTTACGTTATTTACTTAGATACACCTGTTCCAAATATTTCAAGAAACACCATATTGCCTCATGGTGCGAAATGTTCTCAAGACAACAAAGAACTGTTTATTCCATATGTGCATCTCCTCTCTTGAGTTGTTCCTCTCCCCGCCTCCCTCCCCACTGGAAGTAAAAGGCAAACTATGCCTTTTTTTCCTTTTTGGCCAAGAAGTGGCAATGGCTGTGAGAGGCTGGAGAGGGACTGTGTTCCTGGATAACTGGAAGAATAAGTCCTACACTCTCCAGCCTGCCCCGTGGGAGGCTGCCACAGCTGAGAAGCAGATTTGTCTCTAAGCCACAGAAACTTACCTCCCTAATTCTTTTTACCACCCCAGCACGGCATCACAGAAATAGCCACTGAGGATGGGAGGGAACATGCAGTAGAGAAACAAAAACCAAATCTGGTACTGCAATGTGCTGCCGTCCTTTAATACTTTTCCTTCTTCCTTCCTTTCTTCCTCCCTTCCCTCCTTTCTTCCCTCCTTTGTTTCTTTCTTTCGGATTTTATTTATTTATTTGAGACACACAGAGAGAGAGGACAAGTAGGGAGAGCAGCAGGCAGAGGGAGACGCAGGCTCCCTGCCGAGCAAGGAGCCTGATGCAGGGCTCCATCCCAGGACCCTGGCATCGTGACCCTCGATGAAGGCAGATGCTTAACCAGTTAAGCCACCCAGGCACCCTTTTGAAAGTTTTCTTTAAACACACCTGGAAAGCCCAATTTTTTGGAAGGATTTCCAGTAATGACAAAGTGCATCTTTTGTACTAAATTAGATAATCCCACAATACTGTGGACTCCCAGAGAGCTAAGCACCTGTTCCTCACCATGATACCTTGGTCTTATTTTGTGATTCATGCATTTAGAGGGAGAACTGGGCAGGCATCATTCTAGAAACTTCCCTGTAAGGAGTTCTGAGGTAAGCGATTGCTTTCTTTCACTCAGACAAAGGTCTTAGTAATTGGGGTGAGGACCCACAATTGGGTTAAACAATGATCTGACCTCTAAGGAGCAAGAAGGAAAAGGGAATGAGACGATCCCGAATTCTGGCAATCCCAGAAACCCACTTCCATAGAAATATGCGGCTGGACTCACCTGGTTCCACATCACTATGGCTCAGAGCAGCTGAGAGCACCCGACTCACCTGGAGCAGGTGGCAAACGCTGTTGCAAATGGTGTGAGGAGGCCCAGGAGGAACCTGAATGGGTTTTTTCGTGTGAAAACAAAATAAATAAGTGGAAGAACAATTCCTCCATGAATAAAATGGCCCAATATAGATGTGAAGATATATTTTCCAAGGCTGGTCACCAGCACGATGATGTCCTTCATTTCCAAAATCTTGCTTCCAACCAGGAACATGATGCCCACAGGTACATACCTAGGGCATGAGCACAGGTACTTGTCAGTAAGAGTGATGTGATGATGGGCCCAGGAGACCCAGGCCCTTCCTGATACCCAGCACGGGGCCTTTCAACTAAGTGGTCTTCGTTTGTCCCTAGGATGATTCTAAGGGTGCCTGGCTGGTTCAGTCAGGAGCACACACAACTCCTGTTCTCACGGCGGGGAGTTTGAGACCCAAATGGGGCATGGAGCCTACCTAAAAAAAAAAAAAAAGGAAGATCTCTCTAGAATGATCCTGAGGAACTGAAAAGGATGGGCCCATTTTATAGGCTGTGAAACTGAGTAAAATTAACATGATAAATCACCATGGGTCATAGCATCAGGACCAGAACCCAGATTTCTTTCCCCTTGGATATGTTATGCTCTTTAAAAAAATTTTTTTTTTATTTTAAGATTTTATTTATCTATTTGACAAAGAGAGAGAGGGAGAGACCACAAGCAGGGTAAGAGGCAGGGGGAGAAGCAGACTCCTTGCTGAGCCTGATGTGAGGCTCGATCCCAGGACCCCAGGATCATAACCTGAACCGAAGGCAGATGCTTAAACGACTGGAAATATTATGTTCTTAAGAGAGGAATGCTACCAACCACATGGGCTGCCAAGTGGAAAGCCAAGGAACTCAAGATCAAAGCCTCTGGAACTGAGAATTTGACTTTCAGCCTTGGTCAGTCTTGTTCCGAGAACTTAGAAACACAAAAGACTAACACCTATTTTGCAGAATTGCTGTGATACAGAATTGAGCCAAAGCTGGGACTTTTGTTAAGTTTTCAGTTCTTTGTGGTTTGGAAAACATGATTCCGTGGGAAAAAGTCATTAACAATGACCCTCAGGAAACACTCCTCGAATGTGAAGATTTTTTTAATGGTGAGACAGGAAGAAGAAAGGGAAGGAATGAACTATGGGAGCTACAAAACCCCATAAGTCAGCTGTTTTGAATTTAATATAAATTTAGGAAGAATTTTATAACCATTGACTTTATTTGTAAGTTTCAATCACATAGATAATAATATCACAAATTTGAGAGAGTTCAAAAGGACGAGTCAAGTGTCCCTTCCACATTTGCCTCCCGAGAACTTAGTTTCCTTCCCTAGAGATAGCCACTGTCACTGGTTTCCTGAATTTTCTTTACAGAGATATTCTAAGCAGTTTTATAATGTTAAATTTCATAGAGCCCATAAATGCATTCTCCTTTCAAAAAATTAAAATACAGGCTAGGCCCAAATCCTCTTTCGGCACTCATGTCAGACCACTCCTTAGACCACTCCCACTTGCTATGCATTTAGGTACATCCGTATGTATATAAATCTTTTTTTTTTTTTTATTTGTTTGTTAGAGAGAGAGAGAGATTGAGAGTGCGCACCAAGCACAGGCAGACAGAATGGCAGGCTAGAGGCAGAGGGAGAAGCAGGCTCCCTGCCGAGCAAGGAGCCCGATGTGGGACTCGATCCCAGGACTCTGGGATCATGACCTGAGCCGAAGGCAGCCGCTTAACCAACTGAGCCACCCAGGCGTCCCCGTATGTATATAAATCTATATATTCATTTTGAACCTCACATTATATCTCTGAGATCTTTTTATGTCAATACATGGAAATCTACCTCATTTTGTCTTTAAGTTGTCGCAAAACATGCATAACATAAAATTTATCATTTTAACCTTTTTTAAGTGTGCACTTTAGTGGTTTCAAGTACATTCATATGGCTGTAGAGCCATCACCAATATCCATCTATCCATGTCCTGTATGCTTCCATGTCCTATACTGAAACTACATATTCACTAAACAATAACCTCTTGTGTCCCCAAATGGTTCCTGGGATAACCCCCAGTGGTTCCACAATAACCCCACTTGCGTCCCAGTGGTTCCTGGGAACCACTGTTCTATTTTCTGTGTCCATGAATTTGACTATTCCAGGTACCTCTTGTAAATGGAATCATACAATATTTGCCCTTTTGTGACTAGCTTATTTCACATAGCATCATGTCTTCAAGGTTCATTCATGTCAGAATTCCATTCTTTCTTAGGGCCGAATCATATTTCATTGTATGTATATATCACGTTTTTCTGACCCTTTATCGATGGACATCTGGGTTGTTTCCACCTTTACCTTTTTCTTTTTAAATATTAGCCTCAAAACTGAAATACTGTACATCATCTTGCCATTGTTCTGCTGATGAACCTCCAGACTGTTCCCAGGTTTGCATTACAAACAATGTTGCAAGCAGTCTCTTTGTGCCTACCTCGCTGTGTTCTCTAGGTAGAGATACCAAGAAGTGAATTGGTGAGTTATGGTGTGTGTATATTTTAAATTTTAGTAGATTTCAACAAATTGTTCTCTAAAGTAGCTCTTTGAATTCATAGTCCCACCAGCTGTCCAAGAGAATAATCTTTTCCCTGCACCACTGCTTCTGATTCAGGGATGACTTTGCCCATGGGACATTTGGCAGTATCTGGAGATATTTTTGGTTGTCACAGCTTTGGGGAAGGGGTCACTAGCATTTAGTGGATGGAGGCCAGGGATGCTTCTAGACATCCCACCCTTTGCTCAAAACTATCCTCACTCTTATTAATGCCTGATAAGACCAAACTTCTCATTTTCCTAATCCTAATAAGTTGGGCATCTCTTAAAATGTATATTGATCATTCAGGTTTCCTCTTCTATGAATTGCCTGCTCACCTACTTTGTCTAATAGTATATTCAGTCTTTTTTCTTTTTCAACAACCAGAACTCCTTGCATTAGTGCTTCCCAGATGATCTTTGGTGTATTTTTATCCAGCTGATCATGGGTCAATATTCTTATAAAAGACAACAGAAATAAAATATTAGAAAAGTGGTCAGGTGCTTGGATGTTGCAGCAATATGAAATTGCTACAGAAGTTTGTAAATGCTTACTCTTAATTTCCCTATAAATCTCATTGCAGACAGATAAATAGTTTGTGAACTGGTAGCAGTCCTCCAGGAATTGATGCTTTCAGATATGTGTGTGTACATATATACATTATATGTAAATATATATAATTTTTTTCAGTAATTGTCCTCTTTTGTTCAATGTATCTTTTGTAAGCAAACATTTTGTATTCTGATGTAGTCAGATTTAGCAGCTTTTTATGGCTTTTACTTTTTGCATTCATTTAGGAAGAGTTTCCATACCTCTATGTTTTCTTCTAATAATTTAGGACACTCCCCTCTTCCCTTCTTCCTTCCTCCTTGGATAGTTTAATGTGTGAGTTGGCACCCTGAGTTTTATTGGAACAATCATGTTCATTCATTTATAAATAGTCTATAGTTGCTTTCATCCTATAATGGCAGGGTTAGTAGTTGTGTCAGAGACCACAAGGTCTGCCAAGTTTGCTGAGCCTGTATTTAAGCCATTGAGGCATTATTTCGGAGGCATTATTCCTGTCCTGTGAGCAGGACAGGAAGGTGCTTTGACATTTTAGTGGGTAATGAGCAAAGAAAAGAAAGCAGAAAGAGCTGCTATTGGAGATCCCTCTCAAGCCTGGTTGAGATCCTTTAACCAGGTAAGTCATTTTACACCCCAATTCTGTGTGACATATACTTGGCTGGGCAACACATCTCCAAGGGGAGTCAGACACACAGCAGGGTCTGCCTGACGGAACACCTGGTTATGTAACTAGTATATTGATTTGAAGGAATGACTATAAATTGGTTTTCAGATTGAAAACAAATGTCTTAACATAGGAACATCACTTTCTTGCATAATTTCCCTTAATCCAAACGTTGGGAGGATTTTAGACTAAAAAAAAAAAAATAAGACAGGAAAAGAATCTGACATGTGATGAAAATACTTTTTCCTTTCTGAAAAATATTTTTCTGCTCAGAACAACAACAGTCATATGAACAGTCATGTTTGCAAATGATGGAGTCAGACTCTGGAATTTTTGGTTGAGGAAGATAAACACCACCACCAGTGGGGGCTCTGGACTTGGCCTCCCACTCAATTCCAAACTTTACTACCAAATTCCAGGCTTCTCTCCTGAGATGGTTAAGGGTTGCCAATAAGGAAAATGCTTCATGTACGAAAGGATACTCTATGTTTCTGGACAATATACAAAAAGAAGCTAAAATGCATAGCAGTTTGGCCCAAGTAAAACAGCAAGGTAAAACTTTTAAGGGATGGGCACTGGGATTGGTAGGCTTTTTGATTAGTCTCTTTGAGACCTCTGGTCAAATTTTTACTTGTTAGCCAGAAATCAATCCATTGGTTTTTATTAAACAACTGTGCTTTTATTGATGTTCCATAAAGAAATATTTATGTAAAAGGAGACCATTCCAAGTTTATGTATGCATGGAGTAAAAATGAATTTGTCTTCCATGCTGTGAAATATTATAAGAAGGGGCCCCTTTGAAGCTTGAAGTTGACTGTTTTAAGATAAATAAACCTTATTTTATGCAGCAGGTAGCATACTTACTGAGTTCATTGCCCTACAAGATGATCTAGGCATCCTATATGATATGGATAATGGTGGAACCTCATAACTAAATCGATTACCAGGGATAGAACCATAACGGGTCACTGTGGGTGCTGAAGAAGGGACTGGTAATAATGGCACATTCTTGATTCTCTGAGGGCCTGGACAAGAGGAAGAACTGTCTCCACCTCTACCACCCCCTGTATCAAGTCCGGCCCATGGTGCATCAACCACAGGCTGGGTGGCCCCACAGGGCTGACCTAAGATAGCAGACTTGGGCTCTTTTCTGGATGGCAAGAAAGAGGAGAGGGAGAGTAGCAGGCAGGCCAAACTTACCACATAATCCATGACACCAGCACCATCGTCGCCTCGTTGAAGGCATTAAAGAAACGGATGAGCTCTTCTCCTTCAGAGCCAAGTTTCTTTAGGGCCACTCCTAACACCAGTGCAAAGAGGACCAATCCTAAAATGTTCATCCCTTCGATCTCGGTGCCAATGGGGATCTATAGGATCGCAGGGGACAGAGGGTCTAAGTTTACAGCGGATGAGTGAGAATTCAAGTAGAGGTTAGACAGTAACTTCAAACTGTTACTTTTATTTTATCAGGTAGCATTTTAAAGGCAGGACTTGAATTCAAGACCCTGAGATCAAGACTTGAGCTGAGGTCAAGAGTTGGATGCTTCACCGGCTGAGCCACCCAGACGCCCCCAAAGGGTTGCTTTTAAAAGAAAAGCTAGCTAATATAATGTTGTATGTCAACTACACTGCAGTAATAACTATAAAAAAATAAATTAAAAAGAATTAAAGAGCTGGTTGGTGAAAAGTTCTTTCACATCGAGATTGTAACTGTGCCTCCCAAATGTCAATAAATCTTTTGTGGCTAGACTGTTACAGTGGTCTCCTACCTGAAAAATTTCACAAAAGGTTCTCAGGATATTCTTTCCTGAGTCACTGACTTAAAATAAAATATATAGATATACTATATTCCTTTTTTTTTCCATAATGCTCAATCTCACTACTATAAGCATGTATTGGACAAACATTTTATTCCATCAAAGTACATGAAATTCTGAACAGGAAACATACATCAGCATGGTAAAAAGAGAAAGAGCATTTTTTACCATAGATCTGAGTTCTAGTCCCAGCTCTGGGACTAGATAACTTCTCTGACCTTGCAAGATGAAGTAAATTGGACTAATTCGTAGCTTTCGACTTTTTTTTTTTTTTAAAGTACAACTTCTCCTCAAAGAAAGGCTGGTAAAGCACAGAGCCCCTCAGCCCTGAGAAGCTGTGTGGGGTAGGGAAGGGGCAAAGTACTTTCTTCTTCCCATGACAGCTCTGTAGCAGGACCAAATAATCCTTGAGGTCCCTTGTCCCTTCCAGCTCTATCGTGAAGGCTGGGATCTCACCCAGTGTCCAGCCATTAATAGCTACTCAAAAAATATGTGTGAGTGAATGATGGCTATAGTGAGTTAAGCCTCTGAGACAAATTCCATGTGTAGAGATGGGTTAAATCACCTATTTGTTATATTTCAGAACAGCAGAAGGGGTGTTATAAAATATTTTTTGAAGAAAGGGACATCAGTTCCAATTTGACGAAATGGATCTGCTGAAGATTCCAATGCTGCCGATGTTGGCCTTTGGCCACGTTGCTAAGTAACCTAAGGAGCAAACCTAATCTATGTTTTCCAGATAGTTCCTTCAAACCCCAGAGTTTTCAGCCCTGCTGAGAAGAAGATGCATCATGTATGCTCCCTCAATTAAAAAGCATTATTTGCTTTGTAAGTTATTTGCCACAAGTGATCTTATAAAGAGCTTTACCTTCTCACGGGTTATATTTCCAGAGCTGGTATTGTGGATCACCTCTCTATAATCAGTTGCATACTGGGAACAAGAGGAAGAAGAAGACATTGTCAGTTCATAGGTAAAGGCCAACCAGAGAAACTGAGAAAGGACTGTTGGACCTCTTGCTATTCTTATTCACTCTGAGTGTTCTAGGAATTCCTCACTTGGTTGGCCTGACAAGGGCCTCTAAGAACTACACCAAAGTTACTTAAGACCAAGGCAGCATACACCCCAAGAGGCCTCTGAGTTATCTAGGGACTCATACCATTAGGGACAATGATTTGGAGGAGAAGGTCTGCACAATTTCATGCTGATAGTTTATTTCTAACAGCTGACATGTTATACTATTTGACTTTTGGCATTAATTTCATAATGTTCCACTCTGTTCCAGAACTTACTTGAGCCTGAATGCTTTTCAGCACCTACTTTTTTTTTTTTTTTTTTTTTTAAGATATATCTATTTGAGGGGCACCTGGGTGGCTCAGTGGGTTAAGCCTCTGCCTTCGGCTCAGGTCATGATCCCAGGGTCCTGGGATCGAGCCCCACATCAGGCTTTCTGCTCTGCAGGGAGCTTGCTTCCTCCTCTCTCTCTCTGCCTGCCTCTCTGCCTACTTGTGATCTCTGTCAGATAAATAAAGAAAAAATTTAAAAAAAAAAGATATATCTGGGGTGCCTGGGTGGCTCAGTGGGTTAAGCCACTGCCTTCGGCTCAGGTCATGATCTCAGGGTCCTGGGATCGAGTCCCGCATCGGGCTCTCTGCTCAGCAGGGAGCCTGCTTCCTTCTCTCTCTCTCTGCCTGCCTCTCAGTGTACTTGTAATTTCTCTCTGTCAAATAAATAAATAAAATCTTTAAAAAAAAAAAGATATATCTATTTGAGAGACAGAGAGTAAGAGTATGAGCTAGGGTAGGGGTAGGGGCCAAGGGAGAGGGAGAAGCAGACTCCCCTCTGAACAGGGAGCCTAATGCAGGGTGATCCCAGGACCCCATTATCATGATCTAAGTCAAACACAGACACTTAACCTACTGAGCCACCCAGGTTCCCCTCAGCATCTACTTCTGATCTTTCTAATCTGCTTGGTTCCCACTCTCCAAAGCAAAGGATATGAGACAAGATGGTGTCTTCTGGTTAAGTCTTGTGGAAGATTCACTTATCAGAAGTGAAATGACTTTCCAAACTTGGGTCCTACAATCGACCTCACATACTTTTTTTTTTTTAAGATTTTTATTTGTTTATTTGACAGATCAGAAGTAGTAAGAGAGGCAGGCAGAGAGAGAGAGAGGAGGAAGCAGGCTCCCCGCTGAGCAGAGAGCCCGATGCGGGGCTCGATCCCAGGACCCTGAGACCATGAACTGAGCCGAAGGCAGAGGCTTTAACCCACTGAGCCACCCAGGCGCCCCCTCACATACTTTTGCACAAGGCACTCGGGGGTCTACCTATGGCAGAATACACAACTGAATGGAGTCTCTTAGAAAGTGCCTTTCCTGACCTGTTCTAAGGACACCTGGTTCCAGACTGTTAAGAGGAGCCCATTACGGGGTACTGCTTTGTGCCTGCCTTTGATGCAGTCTGGTCTCTCTCACCTTTGATTTATCAGGCTTTCAGACAAGCAGAGGTGTTCAGCTGTCCTGTGATTACCAGTGATGGGAAACAAAACCCACCCCATGCCTTCTGTGACAGGCACTGAAAACCTCATAAACCTTTTATTTTTTTTTCCTACCTTACATTATATATATAAGACACAACTGTGCTTATATGCAGATTTTTAAAAAATTATTTATTTATTTATTTATTTGAGAGAGAGCGAGCACAAGCGGTGGGGAGGGGGCAGAGGGAGAGAGAGAAGCAAACTCTCTGCTGTGCAGGGAGCCTGATGCTGGGCTCTATCCCAGGTCTCCAGGATCATGACATGAGCAGAAGGCAGCCGCTCAACCAACTGAGCCTCCCACACACCCAGCAGAATTTTTTTTTTTTTTTTAAAGAGAGAGATTGAGGGAGAGGCTGTAAACAGAAACAGAAGAGTCTGCTTGGAAAAGGCAATGAGATTAGTCCACCTAATCTAGACCTTTATTCTCCTTCTGCTTATAAAGCATGGCTAGGGCATGTTACTCGCAGTCTTGCCAAAATTAGGTAAAACTAGAAACAACTTGAATGTCTATCAATAAGGGACAGACAGAATAAAATTATGATATGCTCACACAGTGGAATAGGGCCATTAACATTATGCAGAAGGGTATTTACCAACATGAAAAAATGTTTATAATATGCTGCCTTAAAAAAGAGGTGAAAAACAATGTGTAGTATGTGTACATACCAACAGATATGTAATACAGTTGTTTTTATTTCTAACACGTGTGTGTGTGCACATGTAGAGAAAAAATGTATCTGAAGGATGTGTACCAAAATGTTAATGGGTATCTCTAGGCTGTGATTATGAGTGATTTTTAATTTTTTCCATGTTTTTGCACTTTATTTTTTATTTATTAATTTTTTAAAAGATTATTTATTTATTTCTTTGACAGACAGAGATCACAAGTAGGCAGAGAGGCAGTCAGAGAGGAAGGGAAGCAGGCTCCCTGCTGAGCAAAGAGTCTGACTTGGGCTCCATCCCAGGATCCTGGGATCATGACCTGAGCCAAAGGCAGAGGCTTTAACCCACTGAGCCACCCAAGCACCCTTATTTTTTATTTTTTACATATGCATATATTACCTCTATAATCAGAAAAAAAGATAAAAGTATATTTTTCAAACATTATAAAATATTTAAGAGACCCCAAAATGTGATTTAAGAGTATTTCTCAGGTGATATGAAAAATGGTGGAACCAGTGGGATATTTTATTTTATTATTTTATTTTTTTTTTTTTTAAAGATTTTATTTATTTATTTGACAGAGAGAAACCACAAGTAGTCGGAGAGGCAGGCAGAGAGAGAGAGGGAAGCAGGCTCCCTGCTGAGCAGAGAGCCTGATACGGGACTCGATCCCAGGACCCTGAGATCATGACCCGAGCCGAAGGCAGCGGCTTAACCCACTGAGCCACCCAGGCGCCCCCAGTGGGATATTTTAGAAAACCTTCTTGTTTTTGTTGTTGTTGTTATTTCACTTTGGTTTTTTACTCCAGGGTCCACGCTATAAAAATTTAGGCCCAAGTTACCAAGGTTTTTTTTTTTTAAGATTTTATTTATTTGACAGACAGAGACTACAAGTAGGCAGAGAGGCAGAGAAGAGGAGGAAGCAGGCTCTCCGAGGAGCAGAGAGCCTGATGCGGGGCTCTATCCCAGGACCCTGAGATCATGACCTGAGCAGAAGGCAGAGACCTTAACCCACTGAGCCACCCAGGCGCCCCAGGTTACCAAGATTTGTTAACAATACTACCCCTCTCTGACCCACCTTAAATAACCCCATAGTATCATTTATACACCACCCCTGTAAGTTTCCTATTTTTTTGCAAAGCATCAAGCCTTACCGTACGGAAAGCGGCAACCACAAGGTTTGAAGGAAACAGGTTTCTGTTAGAAAAAAAAGCACTTTGTCAGTGTTCTTAAAATTCAGTGTTCAAAGTGTCCACTTTCAGATACCCATTCCCGACAGCCCAACACACAGTGTTTCCTCTCCCTCTCCCTCCAGCAGTTACTGTGGTCTCCGCTTGATCCAAGAACCCAGTCATGCCTCCGCTGCTGGGTCACAATACTCAGAGCGCACCAATTTTTACCCTTATATCCACTGTGGTTCTCTAGGAAAACTGCATCACTTTCCTATCCCCTAGAAGTTAAGCCCTACTGCAGTGGTTTTCAACAGGAGTGGTACTGCCCACTGGTGGAATCCAAGGGAGTGCTTTCATTGTTGAAATAATTGGGGGGCATTCCTGCCATTGGGGGAGAGTTATAGGGGGTGGTGCCAGGTCCCAGCCACTCATTCTACTGAGTGTGGCCTTCACACATCCCAAATGTCCCATATGACATACTTGTGGATGAAAACCTTATTTATAAAGACCTCGGCCTAAACTCATTTCAAAATGAGGTTTTGTTTGTTTTTTTGGTACAATTTGAACACACACTTAATTTTCTAGGAATGTAATTACTGTGTAAAACATAGAATGAGTTTTTACTTTGTATTATTCAGAATGTTTCTAAAAATTGCTCATCCTCCTGGAAAATCACATCACCAATGGCTAACTTTAGGATCTGGGTACCTTAATTAATTACACACACCAGTATCAAGCAACAGCCTGCATTTACAGCTGTCTCATTAATGGTGACTTTAAATTCAGAAGCAAGTGCCTAACCACTTCATTTTAGGATCTCTACATATGGAAACACGTTATTTTTATTATAAGTTAACTCTCTTTTTATCCTTCTGTTGAGTCACATTGATGCTCTGAAATTGAAATGCCCTGAAATTCTATTTATGGATTTCATTTCAGGATGAAGGATTTTATAAAATATTTGTTGTAAAAGGCGGGCAATAGGACGAGTCAACTTAAGCTAGATTTTGAAGCCAAAATCTTTTCATGTGAACAGTTTGCTGAGGACCTCCTTTGCAGGCTCTATGCAGGATGCCGGTCTTGATATATAACAAAATCCCAGTGACGACCCATTTGTAAAACACTGAATCATTTACAATTTGTGCCAAACACACCCATTAATACTTATTTCTGTGGCTGAGTTGTTTACCTAGCACTGGAATCTCCAGGCAACCATTTGCAGTGTCTTTGGTTTCGGAGGTAGGCAGGTCTGACTGCAACCCAGGTTGGCAAGCAATCTAAAATGACTCCTGGTAGTAGTCACACTTTGTACAATACCCTCCCCTTGAGAGTGGGTGAGGCCTATGACTTTCATCTAGCCAACAGAATACAGTATGCGGATGGGATGTCATTTTCATGATTAGGTTACATAAAATTGGGGTTTATCTTTTGCTGTTAGACTTTCTTTATTGCAACTCAGTATTTTTTTTTAAGATTTTTTTATTTGTTTATTTGACAGAAATCACAAGTAGGCAGAGAGACGGGCAGAGAGAGAGAGAGGGAGAAGCAGGCTCCTTGTCCAGCAGAGAGCACGATGTGGGGCTCGATCCTAGGACCCTGGGATCATGACCTGAGTGGAAGGCAGAGGCTTTAACCCACTGAGCCACCCAGGCACCTGCAACTCATTCTTTATTAAAACTCATTGACCTGTACATCTAAAATGGGTGCGTTTTACTATATTTAAATAGTATCTCATATCTGCTTAAAAGGCTAAAAAGTGAGATACAGTGCTAACCGCAAAGAGTTTACAACCAAAAAAACACATACTTTCAAAGGGATGACTGCACTTTCTATATAGCTCAGCTCTCAGATATTAGTCCCTGGGAAGGCACCCCCCGGGGGCCATGAGATATGTAGCAACCATAAAATCATCCTCCTTTCCCCTGGTCCCTCTGGTTGTCACAGAGCAGGTGCAGTCCCTCCTGCCCATACTAAGGGCAAGGAGCTGAAGCTATAGAGTAAAGCAAAAACATTTCTCTGCACTCTTCACAAATAACGTCCTTGGTGTTGTATCTAAAAAGTCATTACCGTACTGAAGGTCATTTAGGTTTTCTATGTTTTCTTCCAGGAGTTTTAGAGTTTTGCGTTTTACATATACGTCTGTGACCCATTTTGAGTCAATTTTTGTGAAAGATGTAAGGTCTGTGTCTAGGAGTCAGATTCCAGCTGTTCCAGCCCAATTTGTTGAAAAGATTATCTTCGAGCCATTGTATTGCCTCTACTTCTTTGTTAAAGATCAGCTGACTGTATTTACAGAGGCTCTCTGTTCCGTTCCATTGATCTATTTGACTGTTGGTTCCCCAACACCACACTGTCTTGATTACTGTTGGTTTTTTTTGGTTTTTGTTTTTTTTTTTAAAGATTTTATTTATTTATTTGACAGAGGGAGATGACAAGCAGGCAGAGAGGCAGGCAGAGAGAGAGGAGGAAGCAAGCTCCCTGCTGAGCAGAGAGCCCGATGCGGGGCTCGATCCCAGGACCCTGAGATCAGACCTGAGCCGAAGGCAGCGGCTTAACCCACTGAGCCACCCAGGTGCCCCAATTACTGTTGTTTTATGGTAAGTCTTATATAGTCGGGTAGTGTCAGCCGTCCGGTTTTGATCTCCTCTCTGCAAGCTTCTTACCCCTTTTTCCTTTGGCTCTTAAACACAGATACTGCTATGAAGGAACTCTAGCTTCCTTACTCCCGAGCTCTCCTGCATTCAGGGATCAGCTGCATGTCATGCAGGTAGGTTTGCCCCTCACAGCTCTGTCTTTAGGCTCACATTCACAGAATTAACTCTGTGTGCTTTCAAAATAAGAAACATTTGAGCTGGAGGAGATTTTAGAGGTGGTCAAGATCGACACCCTCATTTAACACATGGGGACACCAAGAACCTGGAGACATTAAGCTGGCTTACATCTCCCATTCATGCTCCATACCTAGACTAACATCATTCAATATGGTAGCCATTGGTTGTTGGACACTTGAAATATGGCTGGTGCTGGGGAGGATCTGAATTGTTTTATTTTATTTACATGTAAACGAGTTAAATGTAAACACTTGTGGCTGTGTCTATCCTACTGGACAGTGCAGATCTAGAGTTTTGCGATCCAGAGTCGGGGTGTAAGGACCAAATGGTCTTTCCATGCTTCACATTTACACAGTACCCGATTTCAGAGAGCTTCAAATCGCTGAGCTCTTCAACTTACTCAAATTCTCAAATATTTCATTTTTCTTATTGGATCCCTAGAAATTTTCCTAAGTTACTTAATACCAGATCTACACTGGACCAGTTTCTCTAACATTAGTGGGCTGTGAAAGCAATTTACTAGTTAAAGCCATTATTTTATGAAATATGTAATACATTAGACAGAATTGAAAAAACCTGCATGTATCACATTTAAAATGCTGTTTTGGCACTTGCTTCATGTTGCGTATGGGGGAAGGCTAGGGAGGGGGTAGATGTGTACTGAAGCCATAAATTTAAAGTACATTTCTTAGAGTAGGTCTAAGTCAAAAACATCTGCAAAAATATCAAGTCCACACTAAATCCAGAGTCCACGTCAGACCAAATTAGGAAAGAATGAATGGACAAGCCTTTCCAGTGCTAGAAGAACCTTTGGGTACATTACTTAAACCGAAAACCTGGTAGGAGAGGAGGCTGAACTCCTGTTAGTGGTGGTGAATGTGCACGCAGCTCACACAATGAAAAACTTCAAAAATGTTCCTTCTTTATACATCTGGTACTGTTTGCTCTTCTGATCCTATTTGTCAAGGGTGGTATGCATTTCCCTGTCCTATAGGAGAAGAATGGAAAACAATTTACTGTTGCTTAGGTATATTTTTTTGTTCCAGAAATATTTCCTTTTATTTAAGTTCAAAAATTCTTTACTGAATTTATGAAAATTTCAAAGACTGTTCAGAACAGGATATAGCACGGTATGTACACCTGCTAAACATTTATTATCCTTAGTGTTTATTGTTACAGAGTCGGTTAACAAGGACATGCCCCTTCAGATCTTGGTACCCCCCACGAGGCTGGGAGCAGAGGAAGGGCTGGGGGTAGTGGGCTCACACTCTGGTGACAGTGGGGGTGCAGGAGAGTGATCTATCCTCTTTTTGAGGCCCCTCTTTAGATTCCAGCTGGAAAGGTTAATGCCAGGCCCCTGGCGTGGGGGCCTTTTCGGGAAGTAAGATTGAAAACAGTTTTAATTCTTTTAACAAGTGGACTGGGGCTATCCCTGAGGGGCAGGAACACTTTACAGTATCAGCAAGACACTCCAGTATTAATTCACTTAATCTTTGTAACAAATGCAGGTAGTAGATACTATTATTAGTCTCATTTTACAGATAAGAAAATTGAGGAAAAGAGAGGCTTAAAGACTTGTCCATACAGCTGGTAAGTGATAGAGCTGGATTCAAAATCAGGTAATTGATCCCAATGTCTGCTTTTAATCACACACCCACCCCCAATGCCCGCACGGCACGCCCCCTCACTGGGTGTACGCTCTTTTCAGTCTCAGAACTATTCAGGTAGTCTCCTGGGTGGTGGAAGGAAAGGTGTCAAGGTAAAACCTTTTATTATTTTTTTAAAATAACACGCTGCCACTTTTTCCCTTTGGTGACTAATTAGGCTGAGAAATCTCCATTAATTTGGATCCGTGTTAGATTTGCTAAGAATCTTCCTCTTGCCTATAGAAGAGAGACATAGGCATAGGCCAAACAGCCTCCCATGGCCAACAGTTAAAAGAAATTATTCACTATTCACTCTCTTGACTACAACCTAGGGGCTAAGATTAGAGCTCAGTCTCTGATAGGTTTCTTTGAAGCTATTAAAGAAATGTGTTCTTTGCAAGTTGAGAGGCATCATATTCACACCAGTCCTTGACCAGGAAAGTCAGTCCCTCACGCCTCCCTCTGTGAAGGGAAAGGCTCAGAGCACTGTTCAGTGTTGAAAAAATGAGCACAAGAATTAAACAATAAAGCCTAGAAAACTGGGCAACGGGCAAAATCTCTCTTGTGTCTACCAGGCACAAGGCTGTGCCCTGCTACACTTTTGCAAAAGACAGTGGCCTCTGGGAGGGAGACAAACCATTAGAGTCTCTTAATTTCAATAAACAAACTGAGGGTTGCTGGGGGGTCGAGGGGGAGGGATGAGGTGGCTGGGTTATGGACTTTGGGGAGGGGATGTGCTATGGTTAGTGCTGTGAATTGTGTAACACTGATGAATCACAGACCTGTACCCAAGAAGCAAATAATACATTATATGTTAATTTAAAAAAAAAAAAAAAAAGACAGTGGCCTTGGGCCATTCTTCCAGATGCCAATGCAGACAGAGCTCTGGGCCCAGGAGCTGTCCCTACCTGCCACCTTTGCAGATAAGCCTCTGGTTTTCCAACTGAAAACTACAAATTTTAATACCCAAGGGAATGTTAGAAGCCAGTTCTTTCCACTTATAGCTGAAGAAAATTGAGGTCGACTGGTCAACTTTAGAGACCACAAATATGTAATACAGGGGCCGGGGTGGGGGGTGGGTGCGGGGTGGTGGGGGGGAATGCAGAAACTGCAATGTCAGAGAGGATACATGAGGATTTCTGCTCCCTTTTAGAATGGAAGGCTCTTCTAGGTTCAGTTTTGACCTTTGTACATTTTCCAAATGTCCCACGTGTTGATTCTTTTTTTTTTTTTAAAGATTTTTATTTATTTATTTGACAGAGAGAGATCACAAGCAGGCAAAGAGAGAGGAAGGGAAGAAGACTCCCCACTGAGCAGAGAGCTGGATGCGAGGCTCAATTCCAGGACCTGGGATCATGACCTGAGCCGAAGGCAGAGGCTTAACCCACTGAGCCACCCAGGCGCCCCTCTTTTTTTTTTAAGATTTTTATTTATTTATTTGAGAGAGAACATAGAGGGAGAGTGAGAAGGAGAAAAGCAGACTCCCTGCTGAGCAGAGAGGAGAGCTTGATGCTGGGCGCAGGGCTCGATCCCAGGACCCTGAGATCATGACCTGAGCCGAAGGCAGATGCTTAACCTACTGAGTCCCCCAGGTGCCCCCCCCAATGTTGATTCTCTTAGTTCAAAACATAGTAACTGTTCACTTCTTTTTCTCCAAGCTCCATGTAGTTCCCAAAATACCTAAAAACATAAGCTTCAAGTCATCCTGAGCGCCCCCAAACATTCCCTCCCCACAACATTCATTCTCTTTTCTTTCCGACTATGAAAAGAGGGCCATCCCCATAAGTTCATGTGAAACAAAGACAACGTCCTGATAGCTCTGTAATACCACTCTGCATATAACCAGAGCAAGCAAAGTGGGCCAGCCCTGGTCTAACAGCTTTACAAATGTTAACTCAGGTAACCCTCAGAGGAAACTTCCAAGGTAGACACTTTGAGGATGCCGGTTACAGAGATGAGGAAGCTAAGACACAGGGGTTAGGGACATGCTCTAGGAATCACAATCAGTAAGCCTTGTTAGGGACCAAGAAGTTCCATAATGAGTTCTTCATAACCTGTTTCCCGGTCTCTTTGGTGTTGCATCTGTTTCATTTTGGATGAACAGTCACAGCTTGAGCACTTGGGTCCCACCCAGTTCTGAGAGTCCTTTGCTGTTCTGGGTCCCCAGGCATAAAGCTCTGGGTTGCTCAGGAGGAAACTGGGACTTTCCCACCTGCCAGTTGCTCTCCATCACCCCTTCTCAGTTCTCAGAGGGCCTGCTTCTAGCACCTGTGCCTCACAGACACTCTGTGGCCTTTGTTATTTCTAAATTCATTGTCTGTTGGGAAATCAAACTACTCAGCAATGGCATTCTGAAAATCGTCTAAAAGTTATAAAGAATGTCTATGAACTTCATTCCTTTCTGACTTGTAGTTCTATCTTGAGAAAAATTAGAAATCGTAGCAGAGAGACTCTGAGGAGCACCCCCAACAGCAAAGCCTGGTCATCAGAGTCTCTCTGATGAGAAGTCAGAGACTTCTCCCACTCCTTCTGCCTGTTTGAGTTCTGGGCAGTTACCCAGTGACGGACTGCAGGATAACTGAGGTGGTTGCCAGCCGGCTCACTTCATTCAGTGGCCACAGGCAGAAAGGACTGTACCCTGCCTTTGCCAAGGACCATGCCCAGAGTCCCACAAAATCAGCATCTGCGGGGTTTCTTTGAAGGAAGCAAATTTAAAACTTTGACTCAGGGACCCAGGAAGCACTGAGGTTATGGCTCAAAACTCAGTTCCCTCTCACCAGCTGCTCAAGGTGAAGGCTAATCAGAGCAGCAGTACACAGGCCTTCCTTCACTGCCGGGGCTCAGGTCCTCTGTTTAGAGCAAGTGGGCATCTGCCCTGACTCAAATCACATTCTTACCTGATGCCCTTTTGGCCCAGAGCAAACATTTCTGAGATATTTGGACTAAATCAGCACCATGACACCATTACTATAGCAAACTGACTTGGGGGAGGGAAGAGTGGGAGAAACAGAGCCCTGAATGCTGGGGCACAAGACCCATATTTTCGCTAATCCCTCTTTTGATAAACCACTCTGTGACCCTGAGCAAATCACTTAATCTCTCTCAGTTTCCTCAGTTGTAAAATAGGATCATACCACCTGCCCTACCTTTATCCGTGAGCTGCTGGAGGCTGGTTGTAAGAAGTCTTATGAAAGGCTGCCTATTCCAAATAAGCCACAACAAAGGTTCTCTTAGTCCTTTCCAGCACCTGCAGCCCAAGTCACTGAAAAGTCTGCACCCAGACAGACCACTAAGCCATGATGCTGGGTTACCATTCACTTCTTCTTTTTTTTTTCTTTTTTTTTTTTAAAGACCCCATCCATTTATTTGACAGAGAGAGCACCAGCAGGGAGAGTAGGAAAGGGAGAAGCAGGCTCTCCACTGAGCAGGGAGCCCGATGCGGACGGATCCCAGGACTCTGGGATCATGACGAGCGCCGAGGCGCCAAAGGCAGATGTTTAACCTACAGAGCCAACTTACCATACACTTCAGAAGCAATAGCCGTAGGGCTTGGTTCTAAACCTAGAAAACCACAATCAGGAACTAAGATGTCCTTCCTGAGACAGGTGGTAATAAAATAACCCCTCACCCTATTTACTGTCCCTCTTTTGGAGATAAAAGAATGCTACTGAGCTTCTCTCTGGGGTACCACCAGCAGGTCAGAGCTGGGCATCTATACTTCCTTTCCAGGGCCACTGAACCCTGCAAAAAAGAATCTTTTAACCCCATAACCACCTTTCCTCCTGGAGAAAGCTGACTAATAGGTGAATGTAATAAGCCAAAGGCTTTCTCAACCTTAGTAAACTTTGTTTTCAGCACCCACCTAAAAGCCCCCCAAACTATAAGGGTTTTGAAAGACTCCAAATATCAAGCTGCTAGATACCAAAGACTGTGATCATATAAAAGTCCTAATAGGCCACCTCCATCTGCCTTTTTGGTAAGAACTTTTTGATCCCCCTCAATGGAGGGTGTGTGTGTGTGTGTGTTTAATACAAAAGCCTTGGACTTTTTATTGTTGTTGTTGTAGTTTCAAATGAACACACTCTCAAGTGGCAGACAGTGATCACATTTTCCAGAGGGAGAAAAGGAAATAGCAGGAAGCCAAGTAACTTTGCCCAGGGTTTGCTGTTTTTCGCAGCCTTAGCCATGAGGAACTCTGCCTCAGTGACTCCAGACAAAACATACCTCCAAGGCTCCGAATCCAGAATTTTCGGAAACCTGGAGAAGGAGCCAACTGAGCTCCTCACTCAGCTGAACTTGGCCAGGACGGTAAATTCCTCCAATCTGCAATTTTCCCATCTGTGAACTCTGGGCTAATGGAGAAACCGAGAGAGGCTGAGGCTTCGGAAAATCCAGAAACAACACTGCATCTCAAGGGATAAAATGCAACTTCTAGGAGTCACAAAAAGCAAGCAAACTCCTTCCCCTCTAGAACTCACCCTTCCAAAAATAAAGCTCCTTGAAACTCACAGTATTCTACAATGGTCCTGACTATGGGGTGGACAGCAACCTGTCCCAAGCCCTGAGAGAGCCATGTTTCTGGGCAGTGGGCCTCATACCACTAACCCCAGCCTCCTTATCCTTGGGTCCACTGACAAATCTTCAAAAATTGCCACCTTCCTCTCAGCCAAAGGGCTGAAACAGGGAAGGCCAGAGATTACAGCTGAGGATGATACAGGCAAAATCTAACTAATGCTCCCAGAAGCTTTCAGGCATCGTGGGGAAAAAACAGGGTGAAGCTATTGGGGTGTGGTTGGGACGTTTTTACTGGTAAGGGCAGCCAGATGGTATAAGGAGCACAGCATAGGTGAGACACTGTCGTTTCCCTAACACACACTCCACCTAACGGTAGGCTGGTTCATCACCCGCCGCACATTAATAATGAACTCTTAGCAATTTATGAGGGTGGTGTGTGCGTCTGTGTGTGTGTGTGTGTGTGTGTGTGTGTGTGTATGCGCGTGCGTGCCCGCGCGCACTGGAGTGCATTAGAGAGCACACTGTGCACTTGGCGAGGTGGGGGGTGGGGAGGGGCGTTACCTGGCCAGGTCGAGGAAAGAGTCCACTGTCTCTTTGGGGACCGGAGGGGACCCCGACTCCTCCAGCCCCAGGTCGCTGGACTGGAGGGTCTGTGCGCCAGAGCCGGGCTTGATGATGAACGCCAAAGCGACGGCAAGCGCCGAGGCGCCAAGCGTGGTGAGGCCGAAGTAGGCGATGGCGATGCCGCCCAGGCGCCCGAGAGAGCTGGCGTCGAGGGAGGCGGCGCCCGACACCAGGCTGCAGACAACCAGCGGCAGGATGATCATGCGCAGCATGCGGAGCAGCATCTCGCCGGGGAAGGACAGGTAGGCGACTTGCGTGCGGGTGAGGCCAAGCCCGCGCAGCGCTGCGCCCAGTCCGGCGCCCGCCACCACTCCCGACACCGTGAGCAGCACCAGCGCGTGCCGCTGTAGGAAGCCCGCGCAGCGCCGCGCGCGTCCTGCCGCGGATCCCGGCGCGCCAGGCCCTGCTGCAGGCCCCGCCTGGGAGCCGTCCAGGTAGCCGTTGGTTTCGCTACTCTTCTCCATGGCGCTGCCCGCGGCCCCAAGCTGAAGGAGGCGGGGGACTTGGCTCGGGGATAAGCTGGGAATCTCAATGAACGGATCTGGCAGTGCGTCCGCCGGCTGTACCTCGCGGGTTAAGCCGGCCCGCGGGGAGCTCCCGGCGCGGGTGCAGAAGCAGGTGGGGAAAGGGCCAGGAGAGGCGAGGGAGAGAGAGCAGGCTGGAGCCCCGGCCTGAGTGGTTCGCGCCGCGCCCAACCTTCCCACAGCAGCCGCGAGCTGGAGATGATGCAACGCGGGAGCCGCGAGAGAGGACGCAGATGGGAAGAGGGGAGGGAGCCGGGAGCAGCCCAAGCCTGCCCCCTTCACACCCGGCGCCCCGCCCCCCGCGGCTTCGGCCAATCAGCGCCGGGAACCGCCGCCGCGCGCCCCTCGCCAAGGCTGCGGGCGCGGGGGGAGGGGCGGCAGGGTTAGGGGCGCTGCCGGGGCAGCTGGGGGGCCGGCCAATCCCGGCGCCCGTAGCCACCTCCCTGTCCAGCTAACTGGGGCGGGCTGCGGGTGACCGCGGCTGGGCACGGCCTGAGGGACGGCCCGGGCTCGTTGGCACCTGCCAGGGCCTCTCGGGCTGGCCAGGATCTGGGCCCTCGGAGTCAGAAGGCCCGGGAGAATGTGGAACCCAGCTACGTTCTTGGTCCTGAAGATTGGGGGAGGGGAAGGGTTCCCTCCTGGGTGGGTGTCTCCGCCCCCGCGGTCTGTCAAAGAACGCACCGGATTCTCTTGCTAAAGGGCCGCGTGCGGCTAGGCCCCCACCCCGGACGGTCCTCCGGTCGTGTCCTCCTCCAGCCTAAAACCTCTCCTCCAGGAGTCCTGTACGAGAAAGCACGCCGGGGTGCCCAGCGCGGGCCTGGCCCTGAGACGGAAGATGGGTGATGGATGGATGAATTAGAAAAACGATAAGGGCTCTGACAAAGCCTCAGCTGTAAGTGAAACGGGGTCCCGGGTGGCACCAAACCCAGCTCCCGGGCTCACCACTGCGCGCGCTCGCGCTCTCCTAGACAGAGGGGCTTAAACCTCCCCGATAGGCCTTTGGCCTTCGGTTGCCCCACAGCTGTGTGCGGGCTGTGTGTCTGGGCTGTATGTAGACCGAAGACGCAAAACTCCTACAGAATCGACGGCTCTCTCACCACCACATCCAGTTGCATTTCTACTGGGTAGTAGACAAGCCACAGGATTTTAACCTCTTCCATCTCCCGGCCCCCAGCCGTGGCGGGAAAACTGTACATACAGTGGTTAGCCAGGGTGCAAAGATGGTTTCTTAATGTTAACATTCGATTCATTTCCTTTTTATTTCAACTTTTATGTAGTATCTGCTCCGGTCATGGCAGATATATGAGAGACCTCTGCAGAGTCGTTTACTACCTCTGTCACATGTATTAGTTTTTTCATATTTTCTCATGCTGCGCTTGAAAGGAATTGGTCTTTTAAGGCTTCTGTGAAAAAGAAGTCTTCTGTATTACATATGGCTAAACTGAGTTAAGGAGGAAGGCAATTATTCTAGATCTCTTGCTGAAAAGAAGTCATCTTAGAACATGTCATGACAGATATTCTTGCAAATCAAAATGCCTTCCTAAGGAACTTTAAGGAGCTGTCCAAATTTTGAGATCAGGGAGGATTTCCTTGCTTGAAGCCAGCCAGCCAGCCAGCCACTGGCTGGAGTTTGCAGGGGGTTTTTTGTTGTTTGTTTTTGATGGAGGGAGGGGAGCATGTGAACATATTTTTATGTTTTCAGAACACAGTTTATTTCTCTGTGTGCACTGAAGAAAGGATTTTCTACAATACACTCTCTATTTTTGCCAACCAGCTCCTCCCTTTGTTTTGATGACCACTTTTTTTTTTTTTAAGATTTTATTTATTTATCAGAGAGAGAGAGGGAGCACGAGCGAGCACAGGCAGACAGAGTGGCAGGCAGAGGCAGAGGGAGAAGCGGGCTCCCTGCCGAGCAAGGAGCCCGATGTGGGACTCGATCCCAGGACGCTGGGATCATGACCTGAGCCAAAGGCAGCTGCTTAACCAACTAAGCCACCCAGGCGTCCCTTGATGACCACTTTTACCCAAAGGACTCTCAGATCATGTTCCGGAAATGAATTTTACCTGCTTTATATATCCACCTGAATATCCTGCAGGCATACCAACACAACATGTCCAAAACCAAACTCATGGTGGCATTCCTCAAGGCTGCTCATCATTCTGGACCCCCTATTTCTGTTACTAGCATTACTGACCACCTAGTCATTACTGTATGAAGCTTCAGGTGACCTTTGGTTCTTCCTTCTCTAGTGTCTCTTCTCATCTGATCAATTGGCAAGTCCCACAGACAGTCCTTTCGCAATATTTATCATATCTATGCCTCCCATCCATTCCCACTGCTACCCCCTGGCTCAGGTCTTATTTCCTCACTTGTTATCTCAGCTGCCAAAATGTTCTCCTAATTAGTCTTCCCATCTCCAATGCTCTCCTTGTTCCAGCCATCCTATATTTTGCCTTGCCCCAGGCCAGTCTTCCTAATGAATAATATACATGTTAGGATTAAGTTCCACTTTTCCAGTAGGAAAAAAAGAAGGAGCAATGTCTTCTCCCTTTAAGAACATTTCCTAGAAGTTGTTCATGCTATGTGCTTTGTATTTCATTAACCAGAATTTACAACATGACTTTACCTAGCTGCAAGAAAAGTTAAGAAATGTCGTCTTTATTTTGCACAGGCATATTCCCAGTTAAAAATTGATGCTTCTGATGAGTAAGTTGTGGGAATAAAAGGGACAGTGTAGAGAATATAGTTAATATTATTGTAATAGCAATGTATGGTGACAGATGGCAGCTATACTTGAGGTGAGCACAGCTTGACATATAGACTTGAATCACTATGTTGTACACTTGAAACTAATGTGACACTGTGTGTCTACTGTACTTCAATAAATAAATTAATTAAAAAAAATTTTTTAAAAGACTGGTGCTTCGGTTACTAAAGAAGCAGGAAGGGATGGATTCTAGGGCAACTCCTCCATTCCACTTCTTGTTCAAAAGCTTTCAGTGACTCCCACTAAATTAAGAATGTGCTCTTCATCCTGGCATTGAAGACCTACCAGGATCTGACATTGTCTCTCTCTGCCAGGCTTGTACCTTGTAGGCATGCTACAAACACAGGGCTGTATGCTGCTTCTACATTTTTCTCGCCTCTGCACATAGCCCCTGTTCACTTCTCTCCCAAAGCCTTTCTGCAGCCCCCTTGCTCCCACTGTGCTGCCCACACTTTTGTGCACCCCAGAGCTGTGTTAACAGTTAACCCTCCATTGGGAGTGAGGAAAGCCCTGCCTTAAGGAACGCCCTGCCTTGCTGGCACTTTCCCTGGACATAAGTGTGGTGCCCAGTGGGAGAGCAGTGTTGGGAGTACCTTATGCCGTGCCTCATGTTTGAACTAGAAACCCCTCCCTTTAAGTAGGAGCTGGTGTCTGGCTTCTTTTGGGGAATGGCTGCCCTGGAGCTGCTCTGCCTCCATGGGAGGCAAACCAAGAAACAGGTTATCAGCTCCTAGCCTCCCCAACAGTTGCTAAAGGGTTTAACTTTCTGCTTTCTTTTTCTTTCCCTTTTTTTCCCTTAATTCCTCCCCTTCTGCGCTTCCATTACATTTCTTTCGTCTTTTCATAACTTTACATGTCTCCTCCCTGTCAGTATTTAGTACAAAAAAATCATTGATTCTTATATTTAGACACGATCCCTACAACACTTACATGTGTTTTCTCTGGATTTTAGATGTGTAAGTACCACATTACAAAATACCTTGCAAGTGGTGCAGTCTGATACCACTCGCCATCACCACCACCACCATCATTTGGTGCTTGAAACTCTCAATAGGCTGGAGGACTGCTCAGTAAGTATTTCCTCTCTTGTTTCTCCCACTTGGATGGGAGTATATTTACTCACCCTTTTGATTTTGAGCTTGACCATATGACCTACTTGGCCAATGAAATAAGTGGACATAAAACAAGCAAAGGCATCGATATGTTTTGTGGAGATGCACTTAAACTCCTGCTGATGTGCGAGTCGGCACGTCCCAGGTAGATGTTGCCTCTTTAGCTTGGCATTAGGACAAAGGTGAGAAACATGTTTGAATCCAGCCTGCCCCTGCAAATCCAACCACCTTGCTGCCTAAAGACATCCCAGGCAGCCCACGGACCCCTAAGTAAGAAAAATAAAATGCTGTTGTTGAAACTTACTGAGTTTTGGAGTCATGTGTTATGCTGTCTCATTGTGGCAATAGCTGAGTCATATAAATCCTCCCTTCGACATCTGTTCCAATTATGTTTTTATAGAACAAACCACTCCAAAACATACCGGCATAAAGGTACAGCCATTTTCTGATGCTCATGAATCTGTAGGCCAGAAATTCAGATGGGAGCCTTAGCAGGGGAAGCTTCATGACTGGACATGACTGCTCCAGCTCGACCCAAGCCACATGCCTGGAGAGCTGCTGGGATCCTCGGTGCCTTTCCACATTACGTGTGCCAAGGCTGGAATGTCTAAGAAGGCTCTTCATTCCCACCACGGGTGCCTGGGCTAGTGTGGCTAGAATAGCTGGGGCTGGGAGGGCATCTCTCTCTCTCTTCTGTTTGTCTGTCTGTCTCTTAGTGTGGCTAGTGTGGGCTTCCTCACAGCATGGTGATTGATCTGAGTGTAGTCAAACTTCTTAGAGTGGTGGACTTTCCTCCTTCCCTCCATTGACCACCTTGTGGTGGTCAAGCAAGTCACTAAGACCAGCCCTGACTCAAAGGAGGAGAATTAGACTCCCCCTCTAAAAAAGGGAGTAGCAAAGAATTTGCTGCCATCTTTGATCCACATAAAGCTTAAACATGCATGCATTCTAGATCCACACACATACGTCAGCTGCTTCTAGAAGTGCCCTCGCTCTGAGGTCTCTTTGGACAACTCTGTTAGAAAGTCCCTTTGGGATCATTTAGTCATGTTCGTAAAGCCATGGCTGCATCACCTGTCATGAAGAAGAATTCATTTCCCTCACTAAAGCGATGCTTTTTTAGTGGATTTTTTTTAATATAAGAAGTCATAGATATGGTGTTTTTCCTACATTGTCAACAGTGACTGTTTATCACTCCTAATATACTTATGTATTGGCCAATACTTGGTATTGTACACACTTGCAGGCTTCTGCTAGTCGAGAGATATTATCAGTTCTGTTTTCACATCTGATGCCAGTCCAGTATTTTCCTCATTATTTCACTAGAATGATAATGGCATCACTAGAATCACATAGTAGGAATTATCTTCTGCCATGAATGGACTCAAAAAGGAAAATGGTATCCCACACAGGCCAATTTGGATTCCAGAATACGTCTTTACCTTTACTGAGAGATACCAGATAGTTTAACAATTATAACAACTATACTTAAAAAGTTAAACTTCAGTCTCATTCTTTGTGTGTCAGCAAAACACAGCTTTGTAGAAGATACAGTGTGATTTTTAAAAAAGATTATTTGCCTTTCACATAGATCAGATTACTTGGCAAACAAAGCAAGTGAGGTGAAAATCCAAAATAATAAATAAGGTATTTTTCTTGTATGGTGGACAACTTCATGAGCAGAGGCATTGTGGCGTCAAAGCACTGGTGACTTTGTAATTGGTGATCCTTTCTCAAGCTTCCCCTTAGTATCATCTCTAGCCACCAAAAAGAAGGAAAAGGGAAAAGGGGGCCATGAAGATGCCCCTAGAATCAAAAGGTCAGGTGCAGACTCAGATAAACACTGTGAGTCAACACTAAAAGGGAATTTGGTCAGAGTGGGAGTAAAAGGCAGAATGAAACAGAAATAAGTCTGTTTCTTTGGTTTTAGAGAGTAGCTAAAGCTATGTTAGCTGACATGTGCTTTTTAGAGAGAACAGTGAACCGGAGCATCAGAAGAAATACGTACAAGATGGGAATATAGGGGCGCCTGGGTGGCTCAGTGGGTTAAGCCGCTGCCTTTGGCTCAGGTCATGATCTCAGGGTCCGGGGATCGAGTCCCGCATCGGGCTCTCTGCTCAGCAGGGAGCCTGTTTCCTCCTCTCTCTCTCTCTGCCTGCCTCTCTGCCTACTTGTGATCTCTCTTTGTCAAATAAATAAATAAAATCTTAAAAAAAAAAAAAAGATGGGAATATAGGTTAGTCTGGTGTCTGTGTTTTGTGGACAAGGGTTCTACAGGGAGGGCTTTGATTCATTGACACAATCAGATTCTTACTGAGTTGCTTAATGAGCATAAATCATTCTGCAAGGTCCATTGAGTGAAATACAAAAAAAAAGGAGTATGGATTACTTGGGGAGCTGATCAAAGTGCATATCCCTGAGCCTGGAGGATGGCCTAGGAACCTGCATTTCAACAAGCAAATCCTCCTCCCCTTCATTACCCTACCCCACGTTTCAATCAAAAAGTATATACAAGGGCACTGAGTTAACAGAGTTTAGAATTAAAGAAAAGGTCTAGGGTTAGGTGTCCGAAGCCTATCGATTAAGTCCTTCTTCCTGAGGAAGGTCTTCCTCAGCTTATAGGGTTATGTCCCCAAATTGAAAATATCATAAGTTGAAAATGCATTTAATATATCTAAACTATGGCCCATCAGAGCTTAGCTTAGCCTACCCTAAGTGCACTCAGAACATTTGCATTAACCTACAGCTGGGCACAATCCTCTAACACAAAGCCTATTTTATAATAAAGCATTGAATATCCATTGTCATTAATGAATATTGTACTGGTGAAAAAAATCGGAATGATTCTGTGGGTGCAGATTGGTTGTAAGTGTATCAGTCATCAACCCTGCTGACTGTGTGGTTGACTGGGAGCCGGGGCTGCCACTGCCCAGCATCATGAGAGAGGATCTTACTGCATATCACTAGCCTGGGAAAAATACCCAAATTTAAAATTCAAAGTACTGTTTCTACTGAATGCACATCAATTTCACATCATGGTAAAGTAAAAAATCATAAACCATACCACCCGGACAATGCGAAGAGAAGAAGCAGGTGGAATTAGAGGAGAGGGATGTTGAATAGGGTAGAAGAGAAATGAACATCAATCAGAATGGGTTATGGTTCCCCCCCAAATTTAGTTTAATTTAATTTAAACCTGGCCCTAGAATTCTCTGAGGTCTGTTTGGGAAAGAGTGGCAGACTTGTGAAAAGATGATTAGCCTTACAAGTAGAACTCAGTGGTCATCAAACTTCACTCTCATTAGAGTCATCTAGAAAGAGTTTAGAAAGAATAGATTCCAGGGCTTAAGTCCTGGAAATTTTATTTTTGTAGCTCTAGGGTAGGACTTGGTCATATATTATTTATGTTTCCAGTTAACAAATTAACCAGATATAACAACCCAATCCAATGGAATCTGAATTAAAAGAAAAGCAAAGTCACATTTTGAGACCATTAGGGAAAGTTCATGTATGTTAAACCTAATGTTGAGTTTCTTAGATGTGACAGTAGTGTTCTGGATAATAGGACAATGTCCCCATTCTTAGGATAGTGCCGAGAAGTATTTAGGGATAGTGTCATGGTGTCTGCACGCCACTCTTGGGTGGCTTGGCAAAGGGGAAATGTTTGTACCTATACAGAGACCAATGTGATGGAGGAGGCAAGATGTTACTGGCTGTTCAAGCTAGGGGAGAAGTATATGGATGATAACTGTTTTGTTCTTGACATTTTCTTCAGGCTAAAAAATTTTCAAAATTTAAAACATTAATTATTTTTACAAGAGAGAATAAATGATGGCAAGGGGTGGTGGTACGTGGGGTAAGAAGGCTCCATTCTTGATTTTGTTATACAGGAGATTTGGGTAATATTACCAGGAAGTATGAGTTACAGAAGCTTGAACAGTGAGAGAGAGGTCACTGTGGGCTACAACTGAGGTTCTCCATGCATTTTCTTATAGGATACACATGACCAATGACGCTTATACTCAGTGTCCACAACTATAGTGAACCTAGGCTTAGATGTACTTCCTGGCTACTGACCTGAACCACAGCAGATTTTCCTCCTACTTAAGAAAGAATGTTGGCCTGCAAGTAAGTGATGTTATCATATGGATAACTTTGAATTCATTCAAGTTTATTTTTAAAACAATCATGCCCAAACTTCTCTATTTTTGTGTGGAAGGGTTTTGAAAATCCAACCGATCATTGTAATATACAAAGAAAATATAGATTACTTGCTATCTGTAGCTGATCTAATCTTTGTTTTGGGCAGCCACAGCACTGGTGCTTCACCAATTGGGAAAAGGCACAGACATTGTGGTAGATTTTGAAAATAGCCTCATTCTTCATCTCTCCCGGTAACCTGACTTTTTGTTATGTTACTTTTCAGGGTCCTCCAACTCAGTCTGGACTCAACCATATGATTTTCTTTAGCCAATGGGTATACCTGACCCAAGGCAAGCAGAAGTTTGAAATAGGCTTACACATTAGGCTTTTCTCTTGTGCCATTGTCATCAGAACATGCCTGGGGGGAAGAGAGACACACGGAGCACAGCTGAGTCCTCAGTCATCATAGCAGAGTTCATCCTCGATCAACTACCAGCCAGACTACCCCAAACGTGGAAGTGGAACCAGCCAGTCAGTTGAGCTGTCTAGCCGCTCCCTACCACCACTCCGAGAAATACGAGCAATAAAAACCACTGTTGTGTGCCATGAAAATTTTGTGGTTCTTTGTTACAGTGTTAGTCCAAATCCACTAAGCAGCAGATGCTGAGATGGAAGAAAACATACAAGGATTTTATGCAGGAGTAGCAATGTGAGAGAAAAAAAGTGTGGAGGGAACTGCGCCCCAGGACAGCTGTCAGAAGACAACGCAAGTCTGACCCAGATGAAGGAAGGAGAGAAGGAAAGTTGGGTAGACGAGTCTGCCATGCAGTCTAAGGGAAATTCAGCCTCAGCTATGGTGGCCACCATGTGCAACCTGCAAACATTGGATTATTTCATTATATTCCCTGTGTGATCATTCCCAGGTATTTACTCACAATAAAAACATATATTATTTTAGGGGGCGCCTGGGTGGCTCAGTGGGTTAAAGCCTCTGCCTTCAGCTCAGGTCGTGATTCCAGGATCCTAGGATTGAGCCCCACATCGGAATCTCTGCTCAGTGGGGAGCCTGCTTCCTCCTCTCTCTCTGCATGCCTCTCTGCCTACCTGTGATCTCTGTCAAATAAATAAATAAAATCTTAAAATATATATATATATATATTATTTCATTATACTGATTTTCCTCAAACTATGCAGTAGGTAAACTTTATTTATTTATTTATTTATTTGGAGGGGTGCAGGAAGGGCAGAGGGAGGAGAAAGAATCTTAAGCGGGTTCAATGCCCAGTGTGGAGCCCCATGTGGGCCCCGATCTCACGACCCTGAGGTCATGACCTGAGCTGAAATCAAGAGTCAGACGCTTAGCCAACTGAACCACCCAAGCACCCCTATTTTCAAACTTCATTTTTGGATGAAAGGAAGTGCTAGGGCTGACATGGTTAAGAACCATACCTGTAGAATGAGGATCAAAATGCTATATAAGGATTATCAAAGAGAAGGGAAATGGGTACATTATTCACAATAGCCAAAAAGGTAGAGGCAACCCAAGTATCTGTTGACGGATGGATAAATAAAATGTGGTGTATATATGTGTGTACCTAACAGAATATTAAGAAAACCTTAAGGGGTGCCTGGCTCTTGATCTTTGGGTTGTGAATTTGAACCCCATGTTGGGTATAGAGATTACTTTAAAGTAAAATCTTTTAAAAAAAAGAGAGAAGGAAATTCTGACATATGCTACAACATAGATGAACCTTGAAGATATTATGCCAAGTGAAATAAGCCAGTCACAAAAGGGCAAATATTGTATGATTCTGCTAAAACCAGTTACCTAGAGTAGGCAAATTCATAGAGACAGGAAGTAGAATGGTGGTTGCCATTGGCTGGGGACAGGGAGATTGTGAGTTATTGTTTCATAGGGAAAACAGAATTTCAGTTTTGCATCAGGAGAAGAGTTCTGGAGAAGAGCTGCACAATATGAATATACTTAATACTACTAAACTTGAAGATGATAAATGTGTATTATGTGTATTTTACCACAATAAAAGGAAGAGAAAGAAAGGGAGTGCACTTCCAGTCCCCAGGTCAGACCCTGAGTAAACTCTAAATGGATACCAGCACGTGATAATGTCCATTAACGTTATCCTGATATTTAAATACACAGTTTCATGTAAATGTGTGTCTGTGTATACACACACACACATATATATATTCAATGACCCTAAAATTGATAAGAAACATGATATATGGAGAAATGGTAACTCAGGAAATACTTCAAACCAGAACAAGATTTTTCAAATTATTTATTTATTTATTTATTTATTTATTTATTTATTTCAGGGGAAAGCGCAAAAGTTTTTTTTAAATATGACTGAAAGAAGTTAAAAGCGTGAAAGATTTTTTTTTTAATATGCTGAAAGAAGTTAAGAGTTTAACTGGAAAGTCCCCGTGACCATGACCTCTGTGCTATTTATCCAGCTATTGTTGCCCACACCAGGCCCACCCTTCTCCGCTTCTGGGCGTGTTGGGGCTGAGCCACATTTCCCACATTTCCCGCATTCTCTCGCCAGCCTGCTCCTTAGGGTTCTGGGAGGCAGTGGTGGGAAATGGGTGAGCTGAAGGGAGGGGAGGAGGACTTCTTTCCTGCTCCTCCCTCCCGCTGGAAGATGACTGGCAGCAGCAGACAGCCCTAGCTCCAGCTTCTAGCTTCTCTCCACAGTCCCCACCGCGGTCCCCAGCCCTGCACAGCCCTCTCAGGTGCCAACACCAGCCAGCTGTATCTTCCTCAGCAGCGGGAGCTCCCTCGGGTCTGCGCCCCTCAAGGAGCATGGAGCACGCACCTGCTGAGAGAACTTTGGGTGCCAGCCCTGCCAAGCCCTCCTCGAAGACTTCGTTTCTAGAAATACCACTTCTTCCCATTTGCTCCCCAGCCCAGCAGTAGCTGCTAGGTTGTTAATCTCTGATTTCCCTCAGCATCCCTTTTTCACTACACCTCCCCACCACCCCCCTTAGCTGACACCTTTGTAATCAACTGCTTATATTATCTTTCATCTAGTGGAAATTCCTGGTGTGACTGCTGTTTTCCTGCCTGGATCCTGACTGATGGAATCTCTGAAAGATATACACTTCTGTCAGCAAAGTCATCTGTTAGTGATGCTGCCTCCACCTGTGTTCGTAGGGAGCAGTCTGCTATGGATCCCTATAGCAGCAAGATTTTCAAATACTTTAATACTATCTTTAAAGTTTTCCATTTGTTTGTTTCGAGAGAAAGAGAGTGAGTGTGAGTGGGGAGGGGCAGGGGAGAAGGAGAGAGAATCCCAATCAGGCTCCACACTCAGGGCAGAGCCTGACATGGGTCTCTATCTCACTACCCTGAGATCATGACCTGAGCTGAAACCAGGAGTGTGATGCTTAACCGACTGAGCCACCCAGGTACCCCTCTAATATTATTTTCTACTAAAAGGAATCAGGGCTCCTTGGAGAGTGGCTGGCTTTCGGACTCTCTGTTTGGAGCAGAAAGTAGAAATGGGTTGGAAAATCTCATTGTTGTGAAAAAGCATAAATGCTTGCAGAGATTTCGGGCTGGCCAGACTCTAACAACTTGAGCACTGAAAAGAAAAAAAAAAATTCTGTGCAAAACAAGAGTACATAATGATACTCAAACAACTAAAATATACTACATTCAAAAGAAAAGGCAATTATAAGTCTCAAATAGTGTTTGCAGAAAATGCTCTTTGTGCTAATGCAAACCACATACATCAGCATCAGATTTGGTTAGCAGCTAAGCACTGTCAGGAAAACCCAGGAAGTAGCAATTCAGCTTAGCCCTCAAAAATACTTGCTTGGGACAAGATCACCCTGGAAGGAGAACTATGATCCTGTTTCCCCTAACTTAGGAATGTACCTGGCATGTTTGAGAACACTAAGGAGGTGGATGTGGCTGGAGGAAAATGATTAAGGGAAGAGGGATAGGAGCTGTGGTCAGAAAGGTGTTGTGAGAGTCGGCCCGGCGGGGCCTGGTGGGGCACTATGGTGACTTTGGCTTTTATTGTGAGATGGAAAGCTGCTGCAGAGCTCTGGGGGCGTGATTCAGCTGGTTTGAAATGACCTGCTGTGTTAAGAATAAAACTGTCAGGGGATCTAAAATAGAAGCAGCGAGCCTTGCTGGGAGGCCGTTGTAATTACCCAAGCTGAGGTGATGGTGGGTTAGGTCAGGGTAGCGGCACAGCAGGTGGTGAGAAATGGCTCAAATCTGAACGTATTTTGAAGGTAGTGCCAATGGTTTTTGCCAATGGATTGGACAGGATGTGAGAGAAGGGGAAGAGACAGGGACAACTCTGAGTTTTGGGCCTAAAAATTAGAAAACTGGAACTGACATCCACCTGAGATGGGGAAGGTTGAAAGCAGCAGGATTTTCAGGGGTCTCCTGGACACATACTGCTCCATCTCTGAGGGTTGTCTCAGGCTTAATGTTCAGTCCCTCCTACCTGTTCTTAGCTGCTGATGTTTGGAGGCCATGTCCTTCATCTTGATGGTTGTATGTCTTTTCTAATGGGTTGGGACTGACTACTCAACATTTTGAATATTGTTAGTTATTTTGGATCATGGTCAAATTCCATGGCCATTTCCCTTGGTCTCAAAATCACCACAGCCTGAAGTTCTTTATTCTGACCTGAGGTCTCCTTTGGACAGTCAACTCCCCCAGCAGCCCTGAATCTGCTCCTGGGTCTGTGGGGACTTTTGGATCCCTTGCACTTCTGGGAAAAAGTGAAGCAACAGTGAGATCTTTTGGGCCAGGATTCTGTTTTATTTATCCACCTATTCCCAGCACCTTCCAGGCTGCTGAGAACATTGCAGATATTACGATAACAGTATGGGGACTTGTTGAGCCGTGTAGGAGCATAGAGTAGTGGTCTGGTGGTTTGCTGAGCTGTGTAGAAGCATGGAGCTCTGGCTTGTTAAATGGTATAGCATAGGGCATGAGGAGTCAGACTGTATTTCTGGCTTTCCTGGCTACTTATTAGCTATGTGATCTTGGGCAAGTTATTTAACCTTCCTGTGCTACGTATAATCACCTAGAAGACAGAGCTAACAACCACAGCATGTTGCTGAGAATTGCATGAGCTATATACATAAAATAATTAGCATAGCTCCTGGTACATCGTAAAATGTTTAATAAATGTTGCCTAAAGTAATAATTGTATAATACATGTTTATTACTATTTTGTGTGGTCCAGTTCAGTTACTTGAATGAGTTAATTTATCAGAATAAACAGAAAAGAAAAGCAACACTCAGAATCCTAATTCCATCCAAAGAAAATGAGTTTGAATTCCTATCTGGTTATTGCAAGATAGAATCCACCAAAACTTTGCAGTGTAACAGAAAGGCAGGTAGACATCATCTGGAACTTGTCAAGTGTAAACCCTTGTTTTCTTTTTTCTTTCCCTTGTATTCTGGCCTAGCTTCCTTGGACTCCTATTTCTTCTGAGAGTGCTGGGGGGTGAGTCACCACCATCAGGAAGGCAGTTGAAGAGGAGAGAGGATTGAAAATTCAAGCCGTACCATGAAAGGTCATCACCAGTGAATAGGAAGAAGACTGGGCATTTGGCCCTGTTTGGCAGCTGACCTTGGCCCTTGGCAAACCTCCCTCATGGGTTGGCATACTGTAGAAATGGGCAGGTCATCCTCACTCCTCTCCACCCTGTACCTCCTCCCACACCCACAGGTGGCGTGAAGGTCACAGATCTTTCTTTTGAATCATCTATGTGTTTAGGTAGCTCAAGTCCAAACTAACTGGGAACACTCACTGTTCTAAACTGGAACCAGACGTTCATTTTGATGTGAAAGATAGAAGGTTCCGGGCGCCTGGGTGGCTCAGTGGGTTAAGCCGCTGCCTTCGGCTCAGGTCATGATCTCAGGGTCCTGGGATCGAGTCCCGCGTCGGGCTCTCTGCTCGGCAGGGAGCCTGCTTCCCTCTCTCTCTCTCTCTGCCTGCCTCTCTGCCTACTTGTGATCTCTGTCTGTCAAATAAACAAATAAAATCTTAAAAAAAAAAAAAAAAAGATAGAAGGTTCCATTTAGTAGTATATGAGGAATGTTAATCTGTACAGGAGTCAAAGTCAACATCAACAGTGGCAAGCCATATTCATAATATACACTTTTTTTTTTAAAGATTTTATTTATTTATTTGACAGACAGAGATCACAAGTAGGCAGAGAGGCAGGCAGAGAGAGAGGAAAGGAAGCAGGCTCCCTGTTGGGCCGAGAGCCCAATGCGGGGCTCGATCCCAGGACCCTGGGATCATGACCTGACCTGAAGGCAGAGGCTTTAACCCACTGAGCCACCCAGGCGCCCTCATAATATACACCTTTTATTTTTTTATTTTTTTTTTAAAGATTTTATTTATTTATTTGACAGAGAGAAATTACAAGTACACTGAGAGGCAGGCAGAGAGAGAGAGAAGGAAGCAGGCTCCCTGCCGAGCAGAGAGCCCGATGTGGGACTCGATCCCAGGACCCTGAGATCATGACCTGAGCCGAAGGCAGCGGCTCAACCCACTGAGCCACCCAGGCGCCCCCATAATATACACCTTTTAAAAAATATTTTATTTATTTATTTGAGAGGGAGAAACAGAGACAGAGATAGCGACAGAGATGGAGAGAGCATGAGCAGGGAGGAGAGGGAGAAGCAGACCCCCCACAGAGCAGAAAACTCACTGGGGGGTTGATCCTGGTCCTGAGATCAGGACCTGAGACCAAGGCAGATGCTTAACCGACTGAGCCACCCAAGTACCCAATAATATACAGCTTTAATGTACTTTACTTCTATGGTTTTCCTTCTTGAAATCCATAACCCCTATCTAATCATGAGAAGACGATCAGACAAATCCCCAAAGAGAGGCATCCTACAAAATACATGACCAGCACTCAAAACTGCTAGAGTCATCAAAAACAATGACAGTCTGAGAAATTACCACAGCCAAGAGGAGCTTAAAGAGACATGAGGACCAAATGTAGTGTGGCGTCCTGGATGGGATCCTGAGCAGAAAAGGATATTAGGTAAAAACTAAGGAAATCTCAATACAGTGCCAGTATTGGTTCGTTAATTGCAACAAATGTACCATTCTAAAGTAAGATGGTAAAAATAGGGGAAAGTGGGTATGGGTATATGGGAACTCGGTATTACTGTCGCAGTCTTTTCTGTAAACCTAAGACTACTCTAAAATTAAAAGTTTATTTTTTAAATCCTGCATAGGAGAGGTCTGCAATGCAACACCTTAGCTCGTTAACCATGGAAAAAGGGGTGCTACCACTTTGAAGCTCTACTATGTGCAGGGTTAGGGATTGGAGAGATTGGAGTAGATAAGACGGGCATGGCCTGCCCTAGCAGAGTGTACAGTCTGGCAGGGAAGGGTTTGTATACTTTGGCATTGCTGGAATTTCTCTTAATCAATATGACCCACTTTCATAGTCTGATTTTTTATGAATAAAAAAATGCAAGAGGAAGCTGAATAAAAGTAACAACTAGCACGTTCTCCTTATGGATGGTAACCTGGATTTTCCAGGCCACACTGACTCTTATTCTTGGACTACAGGTTTTGTTTTGTTTTCTTTATTTATTCTTCTCTAGTAATCTCTATACCAACGTGGGGCTTGAACCCATGACCCTGAGATCAAGACTCCCACCCTCTTCCAACTGAACCAGCCAGGTCCCCTTGGACTACGATTTTTAAACATTTTTTAAAGGTTAAACTGGAAATCTTATCAGTTTAGGATAGTTTTCCAAACCCTTTAACCTTAACCATGGAATACACTAAAAATGACGAGGTATTGTCGGAATAGCAGCAGACATGGATCTGCTATAATGTCAGCTGGTCCTAGAGAACACAGGGGGAAGGGTCTCAGAGAAGAATTTCCTTAAGGAAAAACATTCAAGCACAACGTCTTTCTATTTTTCATGTTCTTATAAAACTCATAAAATAATTTAATATAGGTTGTGTCCTATCTGTGTTTTAACTTTTTGTATGTTTTGTGCCTTTTATATTGTTTTATATTGCATGTCTTTTATTTTTTTTAAGATTTTATTTATTTATTTGACAGAGATGACAAGTAGACAGAGAGGCAGGCAGAGAGAGAGGAGGAAGCAAGCTCTCTGCTGAGCAGAGAGCCTGATGCAGGGCTCAATCCCAGGACCCTGAGATCATGACCTGAGTTGAAGGCAGAGGCTTAACCCACTGAACCACCAGGCACACCTATTGTATGTCTTTTAAAAATCACCTTTCTATTGGGAACAGCCTTGGTGTGGCTGAGAAGTCTATCTGGTGCGCCTCTGGCCTCTGGTTTCAGGCCAGGGTGCTGCGAAAAGTCCCACCTTGGCCAGATACACTGGCACAAAGGCAGAAAGGATGTCAGCTATATGTTGTGTGATATTTGTGTCCTCTTAAACTAGGCTACTCCAGATCGTGTTCCTTGTTTCAGCTCGGGCAACACACACTCAGATTTTTTTTTTTTTTCCTCTTAGGAAGTTGAAGCTCAGTTTGTTTCTCTTCAATTTAAAGTATTTTAAATTTGTGTCATTTCAGATGCCATTTAGAACCCCAAGGCCCTTCTTTGTATTTAAAGCTTTCTTATTTTGACCATAGATTAATGTTAAACATGTTAATACCATATAATTGTTTGCTATTGAATAAGCAGTACTTAATAACATGAATATATGCTGAAATCATGTGACCAGGGTGTGACATTTATGGTAATCGATCAAGAAATGATGTACATCTGCATACAATAGGGTTGGGTTTGCCTGCACTTAACAAGAATCTGACAGTGGTTTAACTAAAATCATTTTTCCCCCATAAGAAGAAATTTGGACATGAACATTCCAGAACTGGTACAGTGACTGTATGATGTCCTGAAGGACCCCAACTCTGTCTTGTTCCTTGGTTCACCATCCTTAGCATGTGACTTTTGTTTCTCAGGGTCACAAGTTGGCTGCTGCAACTCCAGATGTGAAGTCTGTATCTCAAACACGAGAAAGGGCAAGGACAAAAGGTCAAAGTTGCCAAGCAGGTGAGTCTTTCCCTTTCATCAGGAAAACATCTTTCCAGAAACCCATTTAGTAGACATACTCTTACATTTCACTGCACCTGCCAAAGTCTGTTACAGGGCTGCTACTCACTGTGAAAGAGCTCAGAAAAATCAAGTCTTATACCCTGGGGCATCCTGAACAACACGAGGGTTCCACTGGTAAGGTGCATGTTGTGGAGGCAATTTCTGGGAATGCAAGCATGAGCTTACACGTGAGTTGGTAAATGCTACTCCTCCCTCACAGCCAGAAGACGTGTCCTCCAGGGATGGCTTCAGAGGGGTGTGCTAAAGGCAGATCATTAAATAATGATATTTGTTTAGTTGATTTTTTACATATCTGTTTTTCTAGAATAAATTTGGGTAGAAAAACAGCATCAATATCAATTATTTTTAGGGAACATCATTCAATTTCTTCAGAGCACAGTTCAGGAAAATTCTGGCCTAAGTCATAGAAGTAACTTACTCCATATGACAGAGTTTACATTAAGAAAACTGAAAACCAGGGCAAGTGGGTGGTTTAGTGGGTTAAAGCCTCTGCCTTCGGCTTGGGACATGGTTCCTGAGTCCTGGGATGGAGCCCCATATCGGGCTCTCTGCTCAGCAGGGAGCCTGCTTCCTCCTCTCTCTCTCTCTCTCTCTGCCTGCCTCTCTGCCTACTTGTGATCTCTATCTGTCAAATGAATAAATAAAATCTTTAAAAAAAAGAAAAAGAAAACTGAAAACCTGTCTCAAGATTTCTTTAAAGTATATCCTCCCTTAGATTAAAATTTTAACTTAATTTACAATTTAACAATGGATTTCTGTATCTCAGCACCAAACCTGTTGTATCCTCCTTAGGACTACAAGTTTTCATTTCCAAATTCCAAATGGATAAGTAGTAATACATGGCTCACATCCTGGGTAACTCTTTTAAAAACAGTAATGTGTGCTTGTTAATCTGAATCATTTTTAGTCTCTGCTTCATGGTTTCGACATTCTCCTGGCTACAGCTACAAGTCTTCTTTTATTCTTTTTACTGACATAGTCTCTGTCCTGAGTGAAATTGATCCTCCTTTCTCACACTCAATTCTGAATGACTTTATTTTTAAGTATAAAAATAATGGTGTTATGAAAATAATGCATGCTCATTGTAAAAAAACAACAAAACACATTTATGTCTTCCCGAGCCCTATCCCTTTCATAGATAACTGTTAACTCTCTTCCCACCCCAATCGCTTAATCTTCATCTCAGAAGTTGTATCTGGTAGGTGGCTCTAAGAGAAAGATCTGGGTATGCTGGCTCCAGCCCCTTCCTTTTTTGGGACAGACCTATGTTCTGACATCTCTTCTGTGCAGTATAAAGCATTCACCCAGCTGGGCCCCAGACTGGGGAGTGTGTCTAATTCAGAGATTAAGCCTTCCTAAACCCACTGGCCACAGACTTTAGACATGTTATCTTAATAGCTCTACAGACAATAAGAGGGATATTTTCATTTCCACCAGCCAGACTCCTGTGTCTGCATCTCAAATAGTTCAAAACTCAGGAGGGAAGAGGGTGGGGGGGAAGGATATTATTTCTTGGACTTCCTAAAACCCTAATAATCTTTATCTATGTATCAGAATGTTCTCCCCATCTTTTATGGCCCAGGCCAAATGCCATCCTTACTACCCCTCCTCCTGAAAGTGGACACAACCTGCCCTTGCTCCAGTCTCTTCAATGTCCTTCCTTTCCTCACTTTTGGTCACTTGCCAAATTTGGCGAGAGAGTGAGCTGTGTACTTACACACCTCAGTGCTACACAGCATAGGTTGTTCTCAACTTTAATGGCTGGGCTTTAAGATTACCTAAAGTTCCTTTTTACGTTCTGACACTCCTAAATGGAGGGTTATATGCCAGATTCAGACTCTCAAGATTTGGCTGAGAAAAACGAACATTTCCAGCTATCACACAGGAAGTTGCTTGCTAGCCAACTGCTCTGCTGCTTTATCATTTTTGTCACTGTGACAGTTTGGGGATAATTACTTAAATATTTTATTATATTTGCAGTGGTTCTTTTATAAAACAAATTTAAAGTGGAAAACGAGAGATCTCATCCTGGTGATCAATTCAGTTAAGGCAAAGATGGAAATTGTTAAGCATGTTGAATGCCAGGAACAATTGACCTCGATTTGGATATTTGTTTTGTATATGGTGCCTGACTTTTGTAAGGATCAAAATGAGAGAGAAAAAAAAAAAAAGTATAACATGGTGTATTAGTCTGGGTTCTCCAGAGAAATTGGCCATGATTGTATCACCCTGTAACTAGGATTGAGTGGACCAAGGAGGTCACCTGACTCAGGATGGGCCAATCAGCTTCCCTTTTTTCCGAATATGGAGCTGGGAGTCAGAGACTGCGAGAGTCTCCCAACTTGGGAGTACTGCATGCTAAGTGAACTTGGGAGCCACTGGAGAGAGGAAGGTGATGAGCATATTCCATTTTGTGGGCCTAAGAAACAGAGACACCAAGCTGTAGAGAGAACGAGGATAAAACAGAATCACAGAGAAAGGCAGAAACAAAGAAGGGTCCCAATGGCTCTCCTGTTCCATATTCTACTCCTCCCTGAGATCTCTTAGCATTCTTGCCCTGGGGTTCTGGGATATACCCTTGCATACTTATAATTTTCCCTTTTTTGCAATCACAATGTCTCACTACCAAAGAGTCTTATCTAAACACCTGTGATAATACATACGAAACCAAGAAAGTCAGTGACCCACCATATTCTTTTTTCATTGTGGTAAAATGTACATAACATAAAAGTTACCATTTTGGCCTGTTTTTAAGTGTCCAGTTCCACGGCATTAAGTACATTCACCTTGTTCTACAGCTATCATCCATCTCCAGTTCTTCTTGACATTTTCTTAATCTGGATCCTCTGTAATGTAAGACACTTGATTGTGGTTTCTGAGCATGAACTAAGGTGGTGCTGCATTCCAGCACCTTGAGATGGTTTTGGGGCTCATTCATTTTAGTTATATTCCTAATTTGAATTTATTGTCAGGGGACTTGTTTCTTCTTCATAATTTTAGAGTTTAGAGAAAATACCATTACTGAAGGGTTCTAGTTCTAGTGCTCATTATAAAAACTCTGGCTGTTCAATAAAATCCACTGACCATTGCTTCGATTTCATATCCTTTGGCTAAATATCACAAATAGCTTTACATCTAGACCCATGTTCATATGATCCCCATTTTACATCACACCTTCACTCAAGAAGTTTATAGACAGTCCCTTAAAATACTATAAATAAAGAAAGAAATTACTTTTTTTTTTTTAAGATTTTATTTATTTATTTGACAGACAGAGATCACAAATAGGCAGAGAGGCAGTCAGAGAGAGAGGGGGAAGCAGGATCCCTGCCGAGCAGAGAGCCCGATGCGGGGCTCGATCACAGGACCCTGGGATCATGACCTCAGCCGAAGGCAGAGGCTTAACCCACTGGCCACATTTGTGCCTCTCATGTTTTCCCCTCTTGCAATATATTTTATCTTTTCCCAACTTTTCTTCCTCTAAGTTATGGGATTTTTAGGCCTCTTAGGTTGTCTACTTAACTCACAGGCTTCTCAACTTTTTTACAAGATTGGTTCACAATAAGTATGAACAAGAGAGGCGCGAGAGGTCCTTCTGCTGCTAGAAGAGAAGGGACATGTCTATGGCACAGCCTCTGTGGGGAATTCCCGAAACCTCCACATTGTTGATGAAGCAACAACAGTTCTCTAATGGAATGATTTTTTATTCACATAGTGAATTTTAAGTAGAAATGTTGCTAAGTTTTTATAGCAAACATTGGGAGAGAGCGCGTTCAGATGGTGCTGGGGATCTAATGATGAGGACAAATGATGGTCTCCCTCTTTGAGAAAACCCCCTACGTTGGGCGGGGAGCCGCTGGCCTCAGTTCTGGAGCGGCCATGTACAGTGGGCTCTTTTCAGGGGCTAACTCTTACTCCCCGGAAGGATTATGGACACTCCCAACCCCTTTGTTCACAGCATTCTGCCAGTTTGGCCACACTGGTCTCGTTTCAGATGCAAACATCACAAGGGCTTCCTCCCACAGGCACACAGGGAAATGTCCGCAAGGGCTTTATCTTTTATCTTCTCTTGGGTGCTTCCATGAAGAACCGGGAACAGAAAGGAGTGAATTCACTAAATCATTAAAGAGGCCAGTAGTGTCTTGAGTGTGGGAGGCCGGAGATAATTAAGACTTGGAACACCAACCTCTGAGGCTTGCAGTTTAGAGGAGTCTTAAGAGAAATTCTGAAAACTCAAGGCTTTTGTCTCCTGGGAAGGCTATGCTCACCACATAATACCACTCATTCATTATGTGTTAAATAATAACTATGATTTAATGCATAATCGCTATAAATAATCATTAAAAAGAATGCATTGCCTTCTTTGTAAAAACAAAACAGAAATTCTTGGGCTCACTGCTTCCCATAAGAAACTGCACAGCAAGGGAGTCCTTACCTTAACACTGCAGCTTCGGTCCCTGGGGGTAAGGGACTCTGTGTGTATGTGTTTGGGGAAGTTGCGGGGATGGTCCCATTCCAAGTCTATAGTCTGTGATCTGGGTGAATGCCTTCCTCTCCTTTCTGGGATGGGAAAACTCTGAGATGCTGAGCAAATGGATGCCTTTGGCAGCTTCTCCTGATGAAGAAATCAATGGTGTCTATTTTTCAAGGATCACTGAGGGGTGCCTGGGTGGCTCAGTGGATTAAAGCTTCTGCCTTTGGCTCAGGTCACAATCCCAGAGTCCTGGGATCGATCCCCATGTAGGGCTCTCTGCCCCATGGAGAGCCTGCTTCCTCCTCTCTCTCTGGCTGCCTCTGTGCCTACTTGTGATCTCTGTCAAATAAATAAATAAAATCTTTTAAAAAAAATAAAGGATCACTGAGGGATAAATGGTATCCATGTTTCTACCTACCTCCCCACCTCCATGGCTGTGTCCTGGAACTAGCAACTTCTCTTGCCTCATGGGGCAATTAATAGGCCTTTGTTTTCTAAAGCTCAGGCATGTAAAACTGCTAGAATAGAACATATGCACTAAACTTCTAAACATTGATCTTGGCGATGATTTTCTGAATCTGACTCCAAAAGCAAGGAAAACAAAAGCAAAAATAAACAAGTGGGACTACATCAATCTAAAAAGCTTCTGCACACTGAAGGTAACAGTCAGCAAAACAAAAAGGCAACCTACTGAAGATTTGCAAATGATATATCTGATAAGAGGTTAATATCCAAAATATATAAAGAACTCATACAATTCAATAACAAAAAACAATCTGATTTAAAAATGGGCAGAAGATTTGAAGACATATGCCAACAGGCACATGAAAAGATGCTCAACATCTGTAATCATCAGGGAAATGCAAGTAAAAATCACAATGAGATATCCCCTTATACCTGTCAGAATGGCTAGCATCAGTAAGACAAGAAACAGGGGCATCTGGGTGGCTCAGTCGTTGGGCATCTGCCTTCGGCCCAGGTCATGATCCCAGGTTCCTGAGATAGAGCCCTGTGTTGGGCTCCCTGGTTGGTGGGGAGCCTGCTTCTCCCATTCCCCCTACTCGTGTTCCCTTTCTCACAATCTCTCTCCCTCTGTCAAATAAATAAATAAGAGCTTTAAAAAAATAAGACAAGAAATAACAAATATTGGTGAAAATGTGGAAAAAAGGGAACCCTCATGTCCTATTGATGGGAATGTAAATTGGTGCAACCATTATGGAAAACAGTAAAGAGTTTCCTTAAAAAATTAAAAATAGGGAGTGCCTGGGTGGCTCAGTGGGTTAAAGCCTCTGCCTTCAACTCAGGTCATGATTCCAGGGTCCTGGGATCGAGCCCCCGCATTGGGCTCTCTGCTCAGCAGGGAGCCTGCTTCCTCCTCTCTCTCTGACTGCTTCTCTGCCTACTTGTGATCTGTCTGTCAAATAAATAAATAAAATCTTTTTAAAAAATTAAAAATAGAAGTACCTTGGGAGGGAGACAAACCATAAGTGACTCTTGTTCTCACAAAACAGAGGGTTGCTGTGGGAAGGGGGGTTGGAAGAAGGGGGGTGGGGTTATGGACATTGGGGAGGGTATGTCCTATGGTGAGTGCTGTGAAGTATGTAAACCTGGCAATTCACAGACCTGTACCCCTGGGGATAAAAATATATATTATATGTTTATAAAAATAAAAAATTTTAAAAAATAGAAATACCATATGATCCAATAGGTTCATTACTGGATATCTATCCAAAGAAAATGAAAATACTAATCCAAGAAGATACACACACACCTTTGTTCACTGTGGCATTATTTACAATAGCCAAGATATGGAAGCAACATAAACAACCCAAGTGCCCTTTGATGGAAGCATGAGTAAAGATGTGGTACACACACACACACACACACACACACACACACACACACGGGGGTGGAATACTACTCAGCCATAAAAAAGAATGAAATTTTGCCTCTCGTGACAATATCGATAAGTCTTGAGAGTATTAGGGTAACTGAAATAAGCCCAACAAAGAAAGACAGTGTCACATGATTTCACTTAAGTATGAAATCTAAAAAAACAAAACAAATAAAACAAAACCCAGATACATATATACAGAGATTAGTGATTATCAGAGGGGAGGGGCATTGGGGGCAAAGTGGGTGAAGGGGATCAAGAATGCAAAGTTGCAGTCACGAAATAAGTAAGTCCTGGTGATGTAATCTATAGAATAGGGAATATAGTCAGTAACATTGTGTCAGCTTTGTAAGGTGCCAATGGTAACTAAACTTATTACCCTGACTATTTTGCAATGTTTATAAATGTTGAATCACAATATTGTACACTTGAATATAATAGCTCAGTTACACCTCAATAAAAAAGTAAAAATAAAATAATAAAATTTTAAAAACAAAAACACCCCTAATGTACCCACTAAGGAGTTCTTTAAGTGTTAACTAACTAGGTAATTGTTAAATGCTTTCTATGAGTGGTTCCAGACCTTAGTTAGCATCCATCTAACTCTCCGGGGGTCTTGCTAAAACTCAAAATTGCTGGACCCTATTCAAGAGTTTCTGACTTCGTAGGTTTAGTTTCGGGTCTGAATTTGCATTTTTAAGTTCCCACGTGATGCTGATGCTTGCTGGTCTACAACCACACTTCCAGGAACCACTGATTCATATTATTTAGAGCTCCCTGATGGGTTGTTTTTAAGTGTTGGAGTGTTTTTAGTGATTGAGAGGATGTTGGTTGTGGTTTTTTGTTTGGTTGGGAATGCATTATTTTTCCCCCCTGCATTATAACTAATGCAGTATAGACATTGGATATCCTAAAATCACCAGCAAATTTTTAGGAACAGATTAGATTCACATAATCTGTTATGCCTGTGCTGCCAACTTGAGACCACCTGGGGAGTTTGTTGGAAGCCACCTTCTGGCCCAGCAGGCCCACATTCAGCACTGGACGCCTTCTGATGGGTGGGCCGTGCTGGGAGAGAAGAGCAGCCTGAAAGGGATTTCATAGCCCTGTGAAGAAAAGAGACAAAAGCTGCCCCCCCCCCCCCAAATTCTGCTGCAAGGCTAAAAAGCCCTTTCATTGCTAATGAACACAATTTGGAGAACTTGGCTGGGAGCCTGGAGCTGAGGGAACCAGAGCCATGGACAAGTTACTAAGTGTCCTGTGAAAGCCCCACAGAGCAAGTTAGGGTGCCCAGGCTTGGCTACTGAATGGTGTCAATGGAAGGTACCGGATGGCCACCAGGCTCTCCCGTGGGACCTGAGGAGGTGTCATTATCCCAGCCTGGAGGGGGCCTCAGGACAGTGTAGCTTGGGATGCCAGATGGGGATTTCAACATTTTGGAGAAATGGATCAGGCTAGGGAGTGTTTATTTGCCCAAGGAGTCAGGAAGGCTTAGCTGTCTTACCCCAGTATCATTTCTCCAAACTTGCCACGTGCTTCTTCAGTCAGGTCTGAAAACTCAACTTTCTTCTTGGTATTAAATCAGGAGATCTGTACATTCAAGTTTCTTCCAGCCCATTAGAGGAGCTTGTTAGAGAAGTGAGATCTGGGTCTTTCCACTTCTGTGTGTGTTTCCTTCAAAGTTGCAATGTCCATGCTGATCTTCTCTCTCATATTTATTAGTTCTCTGTCTGACCAATGGTGAAATGGGGCCAGGAATACCTGTATCCAATTGGCATGAGGGTACTGTGGAAATCATTTCATCTGAAAGATGAATGAATGAATGATTGGAATATTGATAAAAAGTGGAAGTCTTTGTGTTTTGAGATTATTTGTAAGAAGTTCTGAATTCCATAAGGGTGAGGGTTTGTCTGATTTTTCACTTATATCCCCAGTTCTTAGTACAATGACTGACACATCCAAAAAAAAAAAAAAAAAAAAATCGTTGAATGAATGAATGGGAAAAAAGGAAAACATAGAACTATGGAACTTAACAACAAGAGAGGTCCCAGGGTCAAAGTCAGAGCCTGATTTGTAAGCCCTGGCAAGGTTTATATTTTTCCTCACACTAGATGGGCTCAGGAGTCCAACACCAGGCAGGCATCCTCCATGGAGCAACTCAGTTATCCCGTTCACGTTCTCTCACTGCTTTGCATTTTGAAGACAAATAACTTAAGCTCTAATTATTGGCTCTTTTTTTTGTCAAGGAAGAAAAAAACGTTCCAGTCCAGCTCTAGGCATAATGTGTCTGGTCCTATTCACTTGTAAAAAGTGAAACAAAACAAAACAGAAACCCAAAACCTGGAAACTTTCTTGGCATTCTGTGTTCTCATTCCAGGTTCCTGAAGGAGTCAAAACACACGTTATCTGTGAACCCTTTCTCAGTCACAGGTGAAGTCAGCTTGGCTTCCCAGAGCTTCTCCAACATCTCTGACCCACTGGCAGGTGAGCTTCCAGCCAGGACGCTCTGGCGGACAGTCATCAGTGGGAAAGGACTGGAGAAGTCTTGTGGTCTCTTCACTGTAGAGGTTACATGGCTTGCTATGGTCATCCAGCTGTCCAGAGACAGACCCTGTTCATGTCCCAGCCCAATGGCACTTTATAGAAAGGACACTGCTCATCAGCTGACCTGGACAGCCTTCAGACAGCAGGGCCCGTGGGGAGAGGGTACGGGTGGTGAAACCTGCAGGCTGTGGCTTAACGGCCAGCAGGGAAGTTGCACACTTTCCCCCACCCCCCCAGCCTGACTGCCCTTCCTCTCTTGGCTGCAGCACCAGAGAGGCAACATCTGTGTGTGTGGCCACCCCTGCCTGCTCCAGCCTGTCCTGAACCTTCCCCAGCTCTTCCTCTCGGCATCGGAGCCCCTCTGTGTGTTAGTGCAGGGCAGAGAAAAGGCACAGAAAGGCTTGTGTCACCTGTAAACAGTGGTTCCCTTGAGTGGTGGGATGGAAGGGTGCAGATGGAGACAATTAACTTCTCCTGTACTCACCTTGCGTTGCCCAACATGTTACAACCACCATCTACAACACATGCCATTTAAAAAAATGCAATAAAATTAAAAAGTTAGTTGTAAAAGGATGCATACCGTATGATATCATTTATATAAAATCCCAAACTACAAAAACAATACTGTGCATTGTGTATGGGGCTAAACCTACATAGTAAAAGCCCCAAACCTGCCCAGACACTACATACTAGCTGCAGAGGGCTGTTATGGAAGGGAGGTGCAGTGGGGGTGAGGGAGGCCACTTTGAGCCATGACATTTTGTTTCCTTAAAAAAAAAAAAAACCAACAACCCAAAACCTCAAAGCAAATATAGCAGAAGGTTAATGTTCATTAGAGTGGGTGATGGGTAGCTGGGTGATTGTTAACATTATTCTCTACAATTTTCCAAACATTTGAAATACTTCATAAGCTCAAAGATTAGCTGCAATAAAGGGAGAAAAGGACTGAGTTTACCTTATTTGTAACTTATCGTCTTAGCAACTCCCTGTCCATTGCCAGGATAGGAGAAATTGGGGAAGGAAAGAAGGAGAGAGGAAGGATTAAAATGAGTTTGGGTGAGCTAGTCTGCTTTTCTGATTTTCCTTAATCTTTGTCTCAGTCACTCGGAGCTACTATAATTAAATACCATAGGCTGGGTGGCTTAAACAACAAACATTTCTTCCTCAGAGTTCTAGAGGCCAGTGAGCTCAAAATCAAGGTGCTAGAAGAATCCATGTGTGGTGAGGGTCCTCCTCCTGATTTACAGCCAGCCACTATCCTTTGCATCCTCTTCTCTTTTTTGGTAAGATTTTATTTTTATTTATTTTAGAGAGAGCAAGCGAGAGTGGGAGCGAGAGGGGGGGGAAAGCAGAGGGAAAGGGAGAGAGAATCTGAAGCAGACTCTTCACTCAGCACAGCGCCCGGCAGGTGGCTTGATCCCACAACCCTGAGATCATGACCTGAGCCCAAATCAAAAAAAAAAAGCTGCATGCTCAACTGACTGAGCCACAAAGGTGCCCTGCACCCTCTTCTTATAAGGGCACTAATCCCACCATCAGGGTCCTACCCTCATGACGCCATTTAAGTGTAATCACCTCCCAAAGGCCTCAACTCTAGACACCATCACATTGGGGGTTGGGACTTCAACATATGACTTTTGAGGAACACAAACATGCAAACTAGAGTATTCTTCCACAACGTCTATTTGGCAATTATCAAGAAAGAGGCAAAATTAATGTACTCTGGATAAATGGATGGATGCAAGGATGGATGGATGGATGGGTGAGTAGACATCCTAATGAACAGATGGCTTCCGGGTTCTTGGTGCAGCTTAGAATCTGCCTGCATTAGGATGCCTGGATGGCTCAGTGGGTTGGGCATCTGCCTTCCGCTCAGGTCACAATTTCATGGTCCTGGGATCAAGTCCCGCATCGGGGTCCTTGCTCAATGGGGAGCCTACTTTTTCCTCTGCCTGCCTCTCCCTCATCTGTGCTCTGACAAATACATAAAACCTTAAGAAAAAAAAAGTATCTGCATCCATCATGAAGACTCCCAGAGGCCATCCCCTGCAGCTATGGGATTGCTCTCTGCTCACTTCCGAATGTGATACACAGCATTCATGAAACAAGGCCCTTGTGCTTTTGCCTGTCAAACCACAAGTACCTGCATGTTATACTAAGCAGTTAGAACATAGAGTACCTACTGCCGATTATCCCCCTTGTGCCAGGGGTGAAATATCCCTGGCGTCCTTCCCCAGTCCCAAGTTGAGACCTGCAGGAGTAGGCATGGGAGTTCAAGAGGACAGTGGCTCGCCTGCTTTCCAGGCGATGGGAATAAATAACATGTGTGGCCATTCCAGAAGCACTACCTCAATCTTTTTCTTTTTTTTAAAGGATTTTATTTATTCATTTGACAGAGAGAAAGAGAGTGTATAAGAACACAAGCAAGGGGAGCTGCAGAGGGAGAGAGAGGAGCAGGCTCCTTGCTAGGAGGAGGGAGACAACATGAGGCTCAATCCCAGGACTCTGGGATCATGACCTGAGCCGAAGGCAGATGCTTAATGGACTAAGCCACCCAGGTACACCTCAGTGTTTCCTTTAAAAATAAATAAATAAATAAAAATCCCTGAGGGCTGCCTGGGTGCCTCATTTGGTCGAGCCTCTGACTCTTGATTTCCCCTTGGTCATGATCTCAGGGTCATGGGATGGAGCCCAGTGAAGAGTCTGTCTGCCCCTCTCCCTTTCCCTCTCCCCCTTGGTGTGTGTGCATTCTCTCCCTCCCAAATAAGTAAATAAATAAAATCTTCAAAAAAAAAAATCCCCGGGCGCCTGGGTGGCTCAGTGGGTTAGGCCGCTGCCTTCAGCTCAGGTCATGATCTCAGAGTCCTGGGATCGAGTCCCACATCGGGCTCTCTGCTCAGCAGGGAGCCTGCTTCCCTCTCTCTCTCTGCCTGCCTCTCCATCTACTTGTGATTTCTCTCTGTCAAATAAATAAATAAAATCTTTAAAAAAAAAAAAAAATCCCCAAGAAATAGTGGGCAAGGCAGGTGTTCTTCATTTTACCCTTTTTCTTGGAGTATGTAACCTGGATTTGGGGAGTAGAGGGCCTGGCTGGGGTCCCAGCTAAGGGCATGTCTCCTGCCTTGGAGAGCAGAGCCAAGCTCATCCATCAGCTGGCACAGGTGGATGTTAGAAGGCAGCCTGGTGGGGAAGTGCCCAGGCCCCCAGGGAAGCTAATATTTGCTGAGCTCTTACTATGCTCTAGGTGCTGTGCACAGTCCAATAGTGTTTAACTCCTGCAGCAGCTTTGAGTTAGGTGAGCTGTGTGGCTGGGATGTCAGCTGTGCCTACGGGATGGGATGAGCTGGGAATGAACCTGCTGAGAGGGGCGTGGGACCCGGCTGGGGAGGACCAGATGCTGCACCAAGGATCCATCCACGGTGATAGGAGTGATCAGGGGCTTTTCACAGGACTGCAGCATGACCTGACTTGGCTTCTGGAGCGGTAAATTTGGCCGCAGGGTGAGAATGGAGTGGAGGGGGCAGGAATGCATGCTGGGAGGCATTGGGCAGGTCCTGGCTGCAGTCGGGCCTGACTGTACCAGTGGGTGGGACTCGTGCTGGGCCCTGATCAAAAACAGGGAGGCTGACTCTCAGGTCTGGAGAGCATCACTGGGGAAGAGATCCAGAGAGGAGGCAGCAGTCAGGCAGGAAGAGGAAACTATAGATGGTGGATGGCGTCGTGCTCAGGCTCTGCCCCCAACCAGCCCTGGGATCTTGGGTAAGCCACATCATCTCTCTGGGACTCGGTTTTTGCTTCTGTGAGACCGTGGCACTGGGCACAGTCTCTCCCATTGGGATGACTCCTGAGGCCTTCTGTACCTTGGCCTAGAGCTGACACCACCAGGAGTGCCAGAGAAGCAGCCAAAGTGGCTGGAGGGGTGAGCACCCGGGGCCACTGGGCCTCACGGCAAGCAAAAGGACGAAGCTAAGGCCAGGAGTGAGCAAGCACGGCCAAGGCTCTCGGGTGTGGCCGGGACACCGATGTCTCTAATGCAGAGCTCCGGCAGGGGCCGCCAGGGCTGGCATGAACTGCGTCCTCTCTTCATAGCAACATGTTTTCCCGGGCAGGCACTGTCTGGCCTCTGATCAAATGGATTTTGCAATTCTCACCGTCAGGTTTAAGCTTGGACTAGGGAGCAGGAAAGAGTGAACACTAAGTTGGCTTCGAAATCACTCTGGTCTTCTAGTTCAGTCTCCTTGGAGGCAAGGGCTGGCGTGGACCTCCTAAAGATCCCCTTGACCTTGTCTTACTGGCTTACTGGCAGCCTCTGGCTAGAACCCTGCCTTGAAAACCCCACACTGACCTGGGGGGCTTCCTGCCTTGGAGCTGAACACCTGCTAAGTTTTTTAGGCCCTGCCTTGTGTAGGAATTAGGACAGGTTCTTGAGCACTGTAGCTAAGTCCTCAGCCTGGTGGGGTTCAAAGCCTGACCCCTTTCAATGCATTTCTATGCACTTTCAGCTATATTGCCATGGTAAGTGACTTGGACTCTCTGTGCCTCAGTTTCCTCGTGCCTGCAGAGGAAGCATGGTGGGCCCCACTGTGGCTCTGTTTAGTGGGGATGATAATGCTACCTACTTCGCTCTTAGGAATGTTAAGTCAGAAAAGACCCATAAGACATTTAGCCAGGCACACTGTAGAGCCAGGCACACTGTAAGCTCTCAATTAACTGATGGCTATCACCATAATTAAGCATTTGCTATCAGTACTGAGTACCCACCCTACTCCAGGCTTGGGGATACAGTGCTTACCTATGAGTCTGGCAAGCAGGGTCCCTGTCCTCAGACTTACTGTCTGAAGGGGAGGCAGACAAGTTAACCATAACACATTAACTAGTACACACGCACTCCACTAGGGACACAGGAGGTACGGTAGGAGCACATATTGGGGGCACTTTCCCCAGAGTTGGGGTTCCCAGCCCTAGCAGGCTCCCTCTTGTGGTCTGGAGTGTTCTCTCTTTGCCTGGAAATATCTTCCCCCAGAAATCTGCATGACTTCCATCATATCATTCAAGACTTTGATCAAATGTCACCTCCTTCCAAGGAGCTTTCCCTGATCTTTCTGCCTAAGGTAACTCCCACCCACCCCATCCCCTTCATTTATTTGTCAGAGAGAGAGAGGGAACACAAGCAGGGGGAGTGGGAGAGGGAGAAGCAGGCTATGCAAGGAGCCCGGATGCGGGGCTCCATCCCAGGAGCCTGGGATCATGACCTGAGCCAAAGGCAGACGCTTAACCAACTGAGCCCCCCAGGGTCCTGATTTACCTTCTATAAAGTGAACTTGATGAGAGCAGGGACTGCCTATTCTTTAGCCCTTACGTATCCCTGGTGCCAGGAAAATGCCTGGATCACAGGGAGCCATCAGTAAATGTCTCTGAATGAAGTGACCTTCACGCTGGATCCTGAAGGACGGACAAGGGTTGGTTAAGGAAAGGATCAGGGAGGGAAAAGAAGATCTTCCAGATGGAGGGAGCAGCATGGCAAAGGCTAGTGGAAGGCGAGCAGAACATTGCAGCAAATAATTCAATATGGCAAGTGTGTGTTAGCCTGGGTGTGCTGAGAAGCAGAAGCCAAGAAGAGATGAGATGTGCAAGGGGTCTGACCCAGAGGCCTGCTGTGCTTGGCCCCTGACTGGGAGTAGCTGAAGGGACGTGTGGCCTTGGTGTGAACACACTGAAGCTTCCAGAAGGATGGAAGTCCTTCAGTCCACTCTGCCCCCTGCAGCAGCAGATCTCAGCGGCACAGTTCCATGACCGCTCAACCAACTGAGAGGGTGAGGGAGGAAGCGGGGACACATGAGTCTGGAGAGCCGAGCAGCTACTGGATCGTGAAGATCGACAGAGCTGGGCTTTACCTTAGAGGCCGCCAGTGCCACAGTATGGTTTTTTGTGTGGATGTATGTTTTCAACTCATTTGGGTAAATACTAAGGAGGTGATCTCTGGATCAGATGGTAAGCGTATTCTTAGCTTTGTAAGAAACCTCCAAACTGTCTTCCGAGGTAGCTGTATCATTTTGCATTCCCACCAGCAATGAATGAGAGCTTCTGTTGCTCCACATCCTTGCCAGCAATCGGTATTGTCAGTGTCTCAGATTTTAGCCATTCTAATAGGTATGTCATGGTATCTTGCTGTTGTTTTAATTTGCAAGTCTTTAATGATCATGACCCCTTTATAAAATTAAATTTACAGTATAACTCTGAATTATTCCAGATGTTTGCTTTACTTTTTCTGAGATTCTTTTTGTTTTGTATAGAAAATCTTTTTTATATAGAATCTCTTTTCAAGAGTATATTTTGTTTACTATGACTCTATCTGCTTCCAAAATAGCTACTTAAATTATTTTTCAAATAATTCAAATAATACACTAAGTACACAAAGTACACAAATAAGTTTGAAGCAGGCTACCCAGTGAGCAGACAGCCTGATGAGAGGCTCAATCCTAGGACCCTGGGATTGTAACCTGAGCTGAAGGCAGATTCCCAACTAACTGAGCCACCCAGGCACCCCTTGCAAATGAGGACCCATAAAATGCTAGGTTTAAAAAAGTAGTTACAACTTTGGGTTGGTGGCTATTCTCCTCATTCCTCCCTGCAAACGTTTTAGTAAACTGGAAAAGTCACATTTGAAAATTTTCTGAGACTATTGCCTTGTTTCTATAAAAACTAGAAAAAGGACAAGTGAAACCAGCTTGGAGAGGTATGTAACTTCAAGGCCACACACCTGGTTAGCACTGGGGGGAGGGTGTAGCTGAGCTCTGAGACCTTGTGGTTTCAAGACGAACACAAGGCTAACCCTAGGTCTGAGTTTCTTTCCAGAATCTCTTGCCCTCCCAAGCCCTTACTTAGCTGGCAGGACTAGCAAACAGTGCAGCCACAAGAGTTAAATGGTGCGGTAGGCTGGAAGAATTGACCTGGTTTAAATATTGGCAGGAAATGGTGTGGGGGGCTCAGCAGAGGCTGTCTGCCCTTGGTTTCCCACTGACCTAGCCAATGAGCAAGCAGCACCGGACCATAAAAGGTCCTGAGAGCACTATGTAGGGTAGGGTTTTGTTCCCCACTTGCACACAGCAGGGCAAGATCAATATTTGCTAACTGATGGAGAAAGGAAGGTAGAGATGAGGCACGAGTCCTTGACAACACCCCTTAGCCCTTATCTGTGTGGCTGTTCAGTAACCTGGTAGAAGATGCTGAGCTCTAGACCTTGTGGTTTGAGGACAAACACAAGGCTGACCCTAAGGGTCAGAAAGCTTGGGGCTTTCTTTCCAGAAAGATATGAGTTTCTGGCAGCTGTGGAGGGAAGCCGCCACATTTTGTAACCAGGCCTGACAGGAAGATTAGAGGCAGCGGCCACTTGAAAGGCTTTGAGAACAAAATCAATACAGGGCTTGTAAGCCAAGAGTTCATAGCTTTCAGCTGTTTGTGGGTGCTGAACTGGAAAGTTGAGAGGGGCCCCAGCTGCCTTGCAAGGAGGTGCAGGCTACTGGCAAAACCCATTTAGTAGCCACTCACGGAAGTCCCCACAAGACAGAAATCTAATCTTTCTTACATCTGAGGTTAATGGCCTCCACAGGAAGTAAGGGACAGGCTTCAAACAGAACAGTAGTAAAATCACTGATCCTATGCAATGGCTACTGATTACCAGGCATTTGCCTATTGATCTTCTCAACAAGCTGGTGAATCCACCATAGGAAGGTCATATGACTTACCCAAGGTTACCCAGCTGGTATAGTTGAGAGCTAGGATTCCAGCCCATCTAGCCCAGAACAGCACCTGGTTCCTTCCACAGTGCCAACTCCCAAGGAGGACAACAACGTGATTTAGATGCTGAATAAGGAAAGGGAGCATATTCTTAAGTTCTCAAAGAACAGATTTAAAACATTCTGCTGTGTTAATAAGAATTTTCTTTCTTAGCGAGCCTGTGTGGCTCAGCTGGTTGAGCATCTGAGTCTTGGTTTTGGCTCAGGTCATGATCTCAGGGGTCATGGCATTGAGCCCTGCCTCAGGCTCTTGCTCAGCAGAGAATAGGCTTGAGACTCTCTCCCTCCACCCTTCCCCCAGTGTGCATGCACCCGTGTGTGTGTGTGTGTGTGTGCGTGCGCGCACACACACACACACACTCTCTCTCTCTCTCTCCCCTAAATAAATTAAAAAAAAAAAATTTTTTTTTTTTTAAGAATTTTCTTTCTCGGGGGGCGCCTGGGTGGCTCAGTGGGTTAAGCCGCTGCCTTCGGCTCAGGTCATGATCCCAGGGTCCTGGGATCGAGTCCCGCATCGGGCTCTCTGCTGAGCAGGGAGCCTGCTTCCCTCTCTCTCTCTGCCTGCTTCTCCGACTACTTGTGATTTCTCTCTGTCAAATAAATAAATAAAAATCTTTAAAAAAAAAAAAAAAAAGAATTTTCTTTCTCGGGGTGCCAGGGTGGCTCAGTGGGTTAAAGCCTCTGCCTTTGGCCTGGGTCATGATCCCAGGGTCTTGGGATCGAGCCCCGCATCGGGCTCTCTGCTCAGCAGGGAGCCTGCTTCCTCCCCTCTCTCTCTGCCTGCTTCTCTGCCTACTTGTGATCTATCTCTATCTATCAAATAAATAAATAAAAATCTTTAAAAAAATTTTTTTTCTTTCTCAATTTAGAAAATTGACATTGGCTCTACCTACCCTAAACACAGTCGGCCCTGCCATGCTTGTCAGGCTTCTTTGAAGATACTTCCATCCCATCCCCAAGTCTGAGAGAAGTTTGTGCCTCCTTCTCTACGGCGGTACATCAACTATCATCCCTATGGAGAATCTAACAAAGCAGGGAGATGGGTATTTAATTCTAAATTTTCCTTAAGGATTTCCTGATTTGGCCTAATTTCTCCCCAGACTGGTGGAACAGGAATAGCAACATAACTTATGTAAACTAGAAAATGGTACAGTGGTTTTAAGTTACACCGAACTGTACATTGGATTTAAGACTTACTGCTCTAAGGGGCGCCTGGGTGGCTCAGGGGGTTGAAGCCTCTGCCTTCGGCTCAGGTCATGATCCCAGGGTCCTGGGATTGAGCCCCGCATGCATCCGGCTCTCTGCTCAGCAGGGAGCCTGCTTCCCCCCTTTCTCTCTGCCTACCTCTTTGCCTGCTTGTGATCTCTGTCAAATAAATAAATAAAATCTTTTAAAAAAAGACTTACTGCTCTAAGACCCTCACAACTTTATACAAAAAAGCAGCTGCAGAACTGTACATACAGTATGATCTGTTTCTGTGAAACTGACTGCTCGATATAAATTCATTCGTGTTTGTAGGAAGTAATCTGAGAGGATGCTTGCTAAACAGCTAACAATGGTGAGGCTCAAGGCTCTGTGCCTTGTTTGTGTAAAGAGTCCTTAGAACACTTTTCCCTTCCCACACTGCTTAATTGTTTCAGACTTCTACGACACTATTAATTATTATTTAAAAATAATTTATTCTTAAATTTTCACATAGTAAAATTCACTTTTTGGTGTAGACTTCCGCAAGGTATGATAAGTGTATAGAATTGTGTAACTATCATCACAATCACTTAGTTCTTATCACCCAGAAAAAAAAATAATAATCCCTCTATCTGAATCCTTGGAACTAGTGAGGTGTTCTCAGTCACTCTAGATTGCCTTTTCCAGAGTATCACAGAAATGGAATCTTATAGCATGTTGCCTTTGGAGTCTGGCTTCTTTCACTTGACATCATTAATCTGAGATTCATCTGTGCTGTTGCCTGCTTCGGGAGTTCATTCCTTTATTGCTGAGCAGTACTGCATTGTGTGATGTCTGCGTTTTGATGATCCACTCACCCCTTGGAAAACATTTGGGTTATTAGTGGTTTGGGGCAGTTATGAAGAAAGCTGCTATACATATTCATGTACAGGTTTCTAAATGAACACAGCTTATTTGGCGTAAATAGGAATAGGATTGCTGGGTCATATGCTCAGCGTATATCTAACTCTATAGGAGAAACGACAAGGGGCGCCTGGGTGGCTCAGTGGGTTAAGCCTCTGCCTTAGGCTCAGGTCATGATCTCAGGGTCCCAGGATTGAGCCCCGCATTGGGTTCTATGCTCAGCGGGGAGCCTGCTTCCCCCCCCCCTCTGCCTGTCTCTCTATTTGTGATATCTTTCCCTGTCAGATAAATAAATAAAATCTTAAAAAAAATTTATAGGAAAATTGTCCACTGCTTTCCAAAACCAAATAATATACGAGAGTTCCAGCAGCTCTGCATCTTCTCTGGAACTTGAACTAGATATGATAAGTGTTTTTGACTGTAGCCATTCTCATAAGTGTGTGGTAACACATCACTGTGGTTTTAATTTGCATTTCCCCATCGACTGATCCCGTTCAACACTGTTTTATATGCTTCATTCATTAGCCATCTTTTTGGGTATAGTGTCTATATAAATCTTTCACACATTGTTGTTCTATTGTTTTGTTATTGTTGAGTTATCTTAATCTTTTTAAGAACTTATTGTATTGAAATAATGTATAACTGACCTAAAAATAAACTGCATGCATTTAAAACGTACAGTTGTTAAATTTGACATAAACATATATCCGTGCAACCATTGCCACAATCAAGATGAGTTTATCCATTATCCACAGGAATTTCATACCCCTTTATAAGTTCCTTCATACCCCTTTATAAATTACCCTTCCCGCCACCACTCCATCCCCAGGCAACCAGTGACCTGTCATCAGAGATTAGTTTGCATTTCATAGAATTTTATAGAAATGGAATCAATGTATTGTGGACTCCTTTCGTTGGACTTCTTTTCCTCTGCCTAATTGTTCTGAGAGTCACCATGTTCTTGCATGTATCAATACTTCATTCCTTTTTATTGCTGGGAATATTTCATGGAATCGATACACCTTAATTTTTTATTAATTAACCTGTAGGTGGACATTTGGGTTGTTTTCAGTTTTTAGCCATTACAAATAAAGCTGCTATGAATATTCATGCACAATTCTTGTCTGGGCATATTTTTTCATTTACCTGGGGTAAACACAGTAACTAACTAGGAGTAGGTATTTGGTTGCTATATACAGTAGGTGTATGTTTAACATTTTAAGAAACTGCTAAACTGTTTCCAGCTAGTTGTAGCACTTCAGGTTGTTATCTTAACTAAATGAAAGTAATCTTTAAAAAATGGTTTTAGGGGCACCTGGGTGGCTCAGTGGGTTAAGCCTCTGCCTTCGGCTCAAGTCATGATCCCAGGGTCCTGGGACTGAGCTCCGCACCAGGCTCTCTGCTCGGCAGGGAGCCTGCTTCCCTCTCTCTCTGCCTGCCTCCCTGCCTACTTGTGATCTCTGCCTGTCAAATAAATAAATAAAATCTTAAAAAAAAATAAAAATAAAAAATAAAAAATGTTTTTACCCATATTTATTGATCCCTACACGTAAACTATACAATCTCTCCTCAGTCACAGATTTTGGGGTTAAGAGTGGGGAAGACAGCTAAGTTTTTCTTCATAATAAAGGAAAGAATGAAGGGTAGTATGTGGGAGAGCCCCTACATGGAGCCAGGAATCTCGTCTGTCACTCGTGGCAGAAAGAGAACATTAAAAGACCCCGTGACTGTATGCCTTTAATGGAGTTAGGAAGAACATAAATGTCTCCTTTGGGATTTTTTTTTTAAGATTTTTTTAACAGACAGAGATCACAAGTAGGCAGAGAGGCAGGCAGAGAAAGGATGGCAGGAGCAGGCTCCTCACTGAGCAGAGAACCAGATGCCAGGCTCCATCCCAGGACCCTGGGATCATGACCCGAGCCAAAGGCAGAGGTTTAACCCACTAAGCCACTCAGGCGCCCCTCTCCTGCGGGATTTTATGGGCATGTGGGGCAAGGCTGTGCTATATAAAGACCACTCTTCAATCTTTTTTTTTTTTTTTTTAAGATTTTATTTATTTATTTGACAGAGAGAGACACAAACAGAGAGAGGGAACACAAACAGGGGGAGCAGGAGAGGGAGAAGCAGGCTTCCCGCCAAGCAGGGAGCCTGATATGGGCCTCAATCTCAGTACCCTGGGATCATGACCCTAGCTGAAGGAAGCTGCCTAACCACTGAGCAACCCAGGTGCCCACCCTCTTCGATCTTAAAAGCTATTTAAATGAAACACAGTAGCCGCCAAACCCTCACTCATCTCATGGGCCACAGTAGAACTCACCGTATACTTTGGGATTCTTTCTTAGAGTGTAGGAGAAGTGAAAAAACCCTTCCCTCTACCTCTTACGTTTAATACCCAGGGCACACAAAGCACAACAATAAAAGGGAGATTAACAGGAGAGAGGATTATTCTGTATACACATGAGGAAGTCTTACAGAAAAAAAGTGAAAAACTCCAAAGAAGTGGTGAGACTGGGGGGATTTACATACCACTCCACTTTCTAATTTGTATCTTTTGAGAGATAGTGCATGCGCAAGCACTCGCATGGGCGTGTGTGTGTGCGCGCGCGCGCGCGCGCGAAGAAGGGAGGGGCAGAGGGAGAGACGATCTTTTTTTTTTTTTTTTTTTTAAAGATTTTATTT